>NC_071618.1:30233212-30556545 GCF_014839835.1 Dryobates pubescens
GTGCTTCCTGAACATAGATGATCACAGGGAGCTGGGATTGTTTAGCCTGGAGAAGAGGAGGCTCAGGGGTGACCTCATTGCTCTCTACAACTACCTGAAAGGTGGTTGTAGCCAAGAACCAGCACCAGAACAAGAGGGCAAAGTCTAAAGCTGCGCCAGGGGAGGTTTAGGCTCAAGGTAAGGAGAAAGTTCTTCACCGAGAGAGTAATTTGTCATTGGAATGTGCTGCCCAGGGAGGTGGTGGAGTCACCATCCCTGGAGGTGTTCAAGAGGAGATTGGATGTGGCACTTGGTGCCATGGTCTAATCATGAGGTCTGTGGTGACAGATTGGACTCGATGATCTTTGAGGTCTCTTCCAACTTTAGTGATACTATGATACTGTGATACAACTGGATGCAACTAAATGAAGACTAGCAATGTTTTCTGCATTGCTTTTTACATGCCTTTTTTTTTTTTCCAGTTGATTTTCTAGAATTCCACTATGAAAATTGCTGTGATGTCATCACAATTTCCTTTCTTATGTCTTTGGAAAACAAGTCCCTAGTTTACAGAGATCTTATGCACTTCAAACTGCATCACAGTTTCTGTTATATCAATTTTCAATGTAATTCGTTTCTTCCAGCATCATCATCTGCTCTCCACAGTATGTTTTACCTAGATTTCATGACCTATGCCTGGAAACATAGCCAGTTATGAAAATATTAAATATTTATTGCAAGATTGAACCTAAGGGACACTGCAATCTCCCTTTCCTTTTGGTAATTAGCATTTGATACCCACCACAAAGTCCCTTACTAACCTTCATTAACCCATGGAAGATCTCTGACTTGAATAATATTTTTAAAAACAATACTATACATTTCAGATATTGAGGCTTTTTATTAACCTTACCTGAGAAATTATCTTATGAAGAGAGATCTATAACAACTTTGATGTAATATAGCATTAATAAATCCATTTGTGTTTTACATCTTTGTCCATTTTCTTCTATCTGATAGTACTAACATGTCTGCCACAAACTCTGTCAAAAAACACAGTTCATGATACTTAGAGTAAAGGAAAAGTAACAGATTTACTCTTTTCACATTCTGCTTAATTGGGGTATTATTTTCTTTTTTCCTGAGGAATTTTTTTTTTTTTTTACTATATTGATGGGGCCTAATGGCATGTTGTTTAACATGCTAGTTCCTTTAGTAGTCTGGATATAGAATTTTCAAACTTCCCATATAATTGTTACAAGCAGCCCAAAGTTCACACATAGCTCACATATGATATTCTAGTACCCTTTTGCTATTGTCGTTGAGTTACTATTCCATTGATGTTGCATGCATCATCATGCATCATCCTTAATGAAAACATAAGGAAAACCTGTTTATTCTGTTGGCAACCCCTATATCATTCCTGATCTGTATTTTTCCTTCAGTAAATCCTGGTCCATTTCTCTTTTAATCCTTTTTCCATATATGCCTCTAAGAATCATTTTACCATTCACTTTATTTTCTCAAGGTCTTCCTCTAAATTTTACCTTTTTTGTTTTAATCTTCAGGAATACAGCTGTTCTGAGCATTTAGTCACAGAATTGAAGAATAGCAAAATAGCTGAGGTTTGGAAAAAACCTCTGGAGGTCATCTAGTCCAACTGCCCTGCTCAAGTAAGGATACATACAGCAGGGTTTCCATGGTTGTGTCCAATGTTCTTTTAACTGTTTTCAAGGATGGAGACAGCCTCTCTGGGAAACTTGTTCCAGTGCTCAGTCACCATCACAACAATGCTTCCTGATGTTTAGAAGGGAGTTCCTGTGTTATAGTTTGTGCCATTTGGCTATTGTTCTGTCATTGGAAACATTGGAAAGAGTCTCATCTTCTTTACACCCCTCCTTCAAGTATTTATATGCATTGATAAGATTCTCTTAAGATGGATGCCTTCCTCTAGGGTAAGCAGCCCCAGCTTGCTCTTGCTTTCCTAATAGGAAAGATACATCAGTCCCTTCAAAATCTTCATGGAGCTTTGCTGAACTTTCTCCAGTATGGCCAGTTCTTTGTTGTACTAAGAAGAACAGAATAGAACAAAGTATTTCAGGTACTCTGGATAATCTCCACTTTTCAACATTTTACTGCAGATTAACTATTTAAATTCTGGTGTGATCTTTTTTTTTTTTAATTGAGTATTCCTTCACTAGAAGTAAACAGTAGATTCTGTACAGACTCTAGGAAGAGTCTTACACTCGCTAATAAAATAAACCTAAGTTAAATGTGTCTTAAAACCCTACACACAGTACAAAGAGGTCCTATGTATTAACATTTTTTCCTCCTGGGTTAGCTAATAGCAGACCTAATTCCTGACTCTGAATAAATTCTGTGAAAGCTTGGATGCAAACTGAATTGTAAAGCAGATGAGAGAAGCCAAAGACGTCTAAATGCAATTATGTCTTACAAGCTTTTGAGTGCCCTGACTTTTAACAACTTTTTCTTAATGGTTGGATATTATCTCTTTGTTTCATTTTACCTAATAATGAGATTAAAAAAATTAACCAAAATCTATAAAGACTCCTTTCTGATGGTGAGATTGTTGTAAATTGGTAGTTCTTTAGTATGGTATAGTGATTTATGAGACACGAGCTTTGATATTTGAACAATTTTGATTAGAAAAAAGATCTGTAGATGTATTACAATTTGTAAAGTTTCCTTCTGTTTGCCACTGTTATTCTCAGTCTGATATCTTTGAACCAGCTCACTGAAAACTCTAGGATACATGTCATTAAACTGCTGTATACAAATAAAATAATTCACTGCTTGTCTGATGGCTCATGATTATTCTCTTGATTAGCTCATTGGGGAATGAATGTCAGGCAAATCATGCCTGATGAACTTGGTGGCTTTCTGTGATGGAGTTACAGCACCAGTGAATAAGGGAAGAGCAACTAATGTCATTGACTTGGTATGGTGTAGAGTTTAACACTGTCCTGGTCACCAAATTGGAAAAACATAGACTTGAGGGATGCACCACTCTCTAGGTAAGGATTTGGCTGGATGGCCACACTCAGAGTTGCAGTCAATGGCTCAAAGTCTAAATAGAGGCCAGTGATAAATGGCATCCCTCAGGGACTGGAACTGGGACAAGTGCATTTTTACATCTTTGTCAGTGATATGGACAGTGGAATTGAGTGCATCTTCAGCAAGTCTGTGAATGACACCAAGCTGTGTGGACTAGTTGACACCTTGAGGGGAAGGGATGCTATCCATAGGGACTGGGACAGGAATGAGAGATGGGCTCAATCTAACCTCATGAAGTTCAACAGGGCCAAGTGCAAGGTCCTACACCTGGGAGGGGGGAAATCCCAAGAACAAATACAGGCTGGGTGAGGAATGGCTTGAGAGCAATCTCAAGGAAAAAGACTTGGGGATGTCAGTTGATGTAAAACTCAACATGAGCCAGCAATGTGTGCTTGCAGTCGATAAATCCAACAGTATCCTGGACTGCATCAATAGGAGACTGACCAGCAGGACAAGGGAGGTGATTCTCCCTTTATTCTCTGCTCTCATGAGAACATGGCAGTAGAGTTGAAACTGGGTGATCTTTATGGTCCCCTCCAACCCAAACCATTCTATGCATCTGTGAATCTATGAACTGGATACTTTTAGAGATATAACTATGAATATTCTCATCTCAGTAGTGACAACAAAAAGTACAACCATATATTCTGTGGATCAGATATTGAGGGAAAATCAATGTGCAATGAATATTCAATTAAACTGCAGTTTGCTATGAAAATGGCTTTCAAGCAAGTGGTACAGAGGCACGACCTAATGAAAATCTTTAATTAGTGCAATCTAGACTGATCTATCACCTAAAAATTACTCCAGACTAGTCTGATAGTCATATTTCATTCCAGATAATTTTAATGCATCTTAGAATCTGTGTAACCACTAATATTTGGTGGGTATGTTATTTTCTGCTCTGGTCTGCTACTCTGAGGAGTCTGATCATGCAGGGTTATCCTTTTATCTCTTCTTTTTCCATATACAAACAGTGAATAAAATATGCAGGGAGAATGGATGTCCTGGGTCTGTTATGTGGTTTTCTTATCAACTTCCCTCTCACTGTGGAAGAAAATTGTACTTTCTAAATTTTCTGCTCTTCACAGGAGTTCTAAGTGTTTCACTCTATGGGCAGACTTAATTTTTTGTGTGTTTGTTTTGTGTGTTTGTTTTGTTTGTTTGTTTTTAAATGCATGGAATTTTTCTCAAACAACATGAACTGCATGGGAATTTACATATTCTTTTTTCTTCATTTTTGTTTTTACTTTAGCCTTTCTTACTCAGAGATCTTGTTAATATTATGCTTCAGGTAAAGTTACCAGCAAGTTGAAATTCAGTGAAAGCTACACCATTCTACTTTCCACCCTTCTAAAATTCTGCCTGAGTTCTAAGAGAACACCTTTAATTTATGTCTGTGTCTACAAACTCCTGGCTACACTGAGATGAAGCATATATAACGTTTGTAACTGTAGGGGAGAAAGAGAAAAGTAGGTCTCTGGCTCACATAATTTTTGAAGCTGTACATCTATGGCCAGCCCAGATATGTGCATTCCCTAGTACAAAGACTTTTCATATTAGATTTATACATCAAGAGCCTTCATTCTAGTCACTTGCAATATTTTGGGCATTTTAATAAGCATCAAAACCTTATTTTAAGAGTTAGTTCTGCCTTCTGGACCTCCTGTTGATTTTTTTTTTTTTTAAATTTCATTTTATATTATATTTAATATTCCGAATCAATGCCATGAGGAGGTTTGAATGAGATATCTACTAAGCTGGAAAAATTCCCTAGAGCAACTCAAAATGTAGTATTTTCAAAGGCTGGAAATATTTTTTTTCCACACAACAAAAAATCATATTTTCATAGATTTGCCTTAAGCTGACACAAACTTTCTTAAAAGACTCCTTTGTATGAGCTAAATGTGGAGCTAAACACATTTTTGCTGTGGTAGCTTCAACTTTCCCTAACATCTGACAATGATGGAGGTTCTCTTTTGCAGCATATAGTTTTTGCCCAGAAAAAAGGTTCTTGTTTACCAGATGATACTTATTCGAGACTATTCTAGCAATTACTTTCCCTTTCCATAGTGGGTACTATGCTATTCTGCTGTTGGAACCAAGAGAGAATTGATGCTGAATGGCATGAGGCTAAATCACACTAATATATGTAGATGTGGCTTCTAGGTAGAGCCCTACTGACACTGAGGATATCTTCCCTACAGCCTCATCTCCTGCATCACCTTAGTGCTGTACTTTTCCTGTAAACGTTTTGCAATGCTTCATTTCTGACTTTATTTCCAGAGACTTAGTCCCAAGGTCAAGTGTCAAATGCTTGCTTGCACCAGTCTGCTTATGGTTAGACGCAGCTAGAGCAGACTGGTCACATACACACAGTGAGTTTCCTGTGCACACCAGGTAGAGACAATGTTCTGGTTTTATTCTTGTGTTACAAGCTTTTGAAGTAATTTCTGCAGCACAAGGGTGATGTTTTTATCACATGATAGCACAATTTTATTTTATGGGTACCGGAATGTAATACAAACGCATATGCAGGTGTCCTAGAGTACAAAGCCTACAAGGATTTATTGAAGGAAAATATGAGACTAAAGATAAATTCTGGCTCATCTGATCATTGCTTTTGGGAGTAAACGTGCATACCTATTGCCTTTGAAATTGTCTGTTGAAGCTTCAAAAAGTAGAAATAGAGAAAAATAGCAGCGTGAATGGTTCAGCATTCAAGCTAATTTCCTGATCTTTCTTCAGCAGCACAAACTTAGATATTATATTTTTCCTCAAAACTCAGGTTAAAACTCAAGTCTTTAAAGGAAAATCTCTGATGCAAAGGATTCATTAACATATTCTCAAAGCTTTCACATCAACTATTTTCAAAAATGTAGATGTGAGAAGTGGAATTTTGATGCTGTCTCATTTGTATATGACTTCAGGTTTTGTTACATCAAAATCTATTTTCTATGAATATTCTCTAATATTTTTTGTAAAAATGATTGTTAATCTAAACTTTGAAATACTATAATAAGAAATTTGTTTTCTGTGCTATTCAATTTGTAGGTAGGCATTATGTATTGTCAGTAGTAATTTATTAGGTTTCAGGGATCCAAGATACCAACATCCATGTTTTAGTGCTTTCAGAGGTCCTAGGTTTTTGTGCTAAACTTAGCACATTAACTTTATGCCTGGTTTTATTCATTAGTCATTCGGTGCTACTGATGTTCATTTATGAATGCCATAATATCTCAGTAACACAGACAATTACTCCTCTTGAAGTATTCTTTTTCATTGATGGAGGACTGTGAGCTCTTCTGCTAGGGCTTTCTTCTGACTTTGTGGAGCCTTTTTCTCACCTTGAAAGGCTCTGTTTTCTAAGGGCAAAATTCTCCTCACCAAAGGCATGTTTTTCCTCACAAAGAGCTTTATTTTCCTGAATGGCTTTGTTACACTTTTGAAAATCCTTAAGCTGTTCCTTGAAGGCCCTGTTTTCCTCTCCTGAAGCCAAAAGCTCTTTCTGAAGAGTTTTTTCCCTCCACTGCAAATGCTCTTTCTTGTCCTTTGAGAGCCTTAATCTCTTCTCTGATGGCTTTATTTTGTGGTTGAAGGACCTTTGCTGTTATTCAATGTGCTTTGTTTTCTCTGAAGAGTCCTTATGCTTTTCTTGAAGGAATTTATTCTCTTCCCAAAGGACTTGCTCTGTCTTTGGACACTTTATTCTCCTGATAATAGGCTTTGTTCTCTCTATGAAAAGCTCTGTTCTTTTCCTGAAGATTTTGATTCTCTTCTCTAAGGGCTCAACTTTCCCTCCAAGAATTGTGTCACAGGAGAGGAGATGGCAGATGGGAGCAGCAGAAACAAATTCCTGGTCTTCCTTAAAAAAATCTTTATCCTTTGAGACAAAATTTTGCCACTTAGTTGCACCTCTCAAGGGCTGTGTTATGGTGTAGATAGGCAAATCCACCTTTCATATTTAGTAGTCATGGAATGGAGAAGCTAAGTATACATAAGAACTACTTACAATAAGGTGTAATGATTTTTTAAAAAATAATGTGCATATAAATCTCACTAAATGTGAAATAAAAAAATTGTAAGGAAATACCAATATTTTACAATTATTTTTTTTTTGCATGTGCCAATGCATATAGAGCAAATTAGATTTCATAATGATGAGTTAATTATACTAAATAAAAAAAAAGATATCTTACCTTTTAGAGTTTCAAACTTTGGCATTGTTTCTCATGCAAAGTGGTACAAAAACATGAAACAATCCAGACAGTTAATATATTCGGGGTACTGTTTGATAGTAGGCTGAACATGAGCCAGCAGTGTGCCCAGGTGGCCAAGAAGTCCAGTGGCATCCTGCCTGAATCAGGAATAGTGTGGCCACCAGGACCAGGGAAGTCCTGCCCCTGGACTCAGCACTGGTTAGGCCACACCTTGAGTACTGTGCCCAGTTCTGGGCCCCTCAGTTTAGGAAAGATGTTGAGTTGCTGGAATGTGTCCAGAGAAGGACAACAAAGCTGATGAGGGATTTGGAGTACAAGCCCTATGAGGAGAGGCTGAGGGAGCTGGGGTTGCTTAGCCTGGAGAAGAGGAGGCTCAGAGGAGACCTTATTGATGTCTACAACTACCTGAAGGGAGGTTGTAGCCAGGTGG
The DNA here is from genome assembly GCF_014839835.1 of Dryobates pubescens. Classification (NCBI taxonomy): domain Eukaryota; kingdom Metazoa; phylum Chordata; class Aves; order Piciformes; family Picidae; genus Dryobates; species Dryobates pubescens. The sequence continues at coordinate 30,240,917 of NC_071618.1, forward strand.
GGGTTGGTCTATTCTCCCAGGCAACCAGCGCCAGAACAAGAGGACACAGTCTCAAGCTATGCCAGGGGAGGTTTAGGCTGGATGTTAGGAAGAGGTTCTTCCCTGATTGGCCATTGGAATGGGCTGCCCAGGGAGGTGGTGGAGTCACCATCACTGGAGGTGTTTAGGAAGAGACTGGATGGGGCGCCTGGTGCGATGGTTTAGTTATTAGACAGTGTTGGGTGATAGGTTGGACTCGATGATCTTGCAACTCTTTTCCAACCTGGTTAATTCTGTTCTAGTCTATATAACTTTAATTGTGATTTTCTTTGCTTTGGTTTTGGTGTTTGTTTTTTGTTTAGTTTATTTTGGTTGGTTGGTTTTTTTACTATGTGATTAGGTATTTTTCTAGAACTCTCACCTTACTTACACTTGAATTTGCTGTTAATGCTATTGCTGTTATTACTATCTTGATCCAGACCAGGGGTGTCCTTAAATTTGTACATGTGCGTATAAAGTGACAAAAAGTATCTATAATCCTTTCAGAGGCAGAGCTGGTGAATTTCTGTTCTAAGACTTGATTATATAACTGAGATAGAGTGGAATTAAACACTTCTTACTATTGTTTATTCCATATTCTACTCTGTTGGGAGAAATTTCCATTGTTTAGATTGCAGTAAAATTACAAGCTACATAGGATTTTTAGAAGCTTATTTTCTATTTTTAGGACAATATTGTAATATTAAGCTTGTTTTGGATATATGTGTGGTATTTACTTTGGAACACTAAACAATTATCCACTGTGTTGCTTGATCATATAATTCATATATACAGCTATATACATATGGATATATGTATGTAACAAAAATCCCCAATAACCTCCCAGATGTTCAGAGAAACTATATTATATCTGTGGCATATCCATCAGGAAAATAATGATAGATTAAGGAAATCATGCAATTTTTAATGTTGTGTTATCCCTGAATCAGTTTACCATCTGGCAGCTTATGGCAGAGCAGTCAGGTGAGGCTGTTCTTGATGTAATTTCAAAACACATAGCATCAGTGACACAACAATGAAAGGGTCATCATAAACGTTGTGACCATCAGGAGGCAAGCATAAAAATTTGGAGGATTAGGATGTTCTAGCGTGACAGATTTTGTATTTCTCCATATTTTTTTTTTATATTTCTTCACACGTTATGTTAATTTAAAATGCTGTCTGAATGGTTCTTATCATTGGCATTGATAGCTGCCATGAAATATTTCTTACATAGACCTTTGAAATTAAGCTTTTACTCCTAGTTACCTCAGCACAAATTTGGAACAACTGTATTTGGAATTATTTCTAAGTTACAGAAATTCCATAGATGAAACAACATATAGTCTCTAGATTATAAAATTAGATTATAAAATTAGACCAATATTAGTATTTGGAATTAAAAATGTTTAGGCAAATTTTAAAATATGTCCATTTAAATTGGGAATTAAGTAATAAAAGAGCATAATGGTAGTCTGCTTGCAGTCTTCATTGGCCCACAGGCAGCATTCTTGTTTTCCAACTCAAACAAAATCCAAATGCATTCTTTGTCAACCATTTTGATTTCTTTGGATAAGAGAATGAATTACTTCAGACACATGCACATCTTAGATTACAGCAGTAACTCATCTACTGTTTATGAATTTTGGGGGGCAATATTCCAACTAAAATGTCAACCTGTTTCCAATATCTGTTATCTGATCACAGCAATTGATGTTAGTTTTTAACCATATACTATGCGCTCAGGATATTAAAAAAAGACTGCAGATCTTACAATGAGATGTGGTAGTTTCATTTAAATCACTCCACACATCACACCATCTCTTTGTGCTGTCTCTGAGCTGCATTCTCTATGTTAATTAGGCAGGAAACTGAAATATGGCATGTAAAATGATCAGTAATCCCAGGAGATGAATATGAACAACTCCCACTGAAAAATTTGCAGGATGATTAACCCTCTGAAATTTTTTCTCCAGGATATTTGATTCCCCTGCCTGTTTATGCAAGTTAAACGGCAAAGCAGATGAGTAAAACTGAAACTTATGGTATCAAACAGGATCAGCATCTTGGATTCTAGTATCTTTCCCAGTCCTTTCTTCACTTTAGATCCTCAGGAACAAATTAAATCACATTTCTTCCATGCTTATCTGAATATTTTAATTCAGTTATTTTTCTTTTCTCCTACCTTAAAAATGTCATTGTGATTAAGGAAAAAGAGTCCAGGTAAATCAGTACCTGTTGTAGATGTTTTCATGGTAAAATAGAAAGTTTGAAATAATACTGTTTATTCTGACATGTAGAATACTTCCTTTTATAATTTAGGAATACAAGTAGTAGGAAAACGCTCTCAGTTTGAACAAGTGGAAAAGAATAAGACAATATTTCCTCCTCAAGGTGTCCTGGGTGTTACATGCCTGCATAGGTCTCAAGACCTTGCATAAGAATAGAAAGCATAATCTGATGTTGGAAATAAGAATTTTATCAGTCCAATCCACAGTTAGAGTAAGACAACACAGCTATAATTGCACATATAATGATGGATTCCACTAAAAATACTAATACTCTTTTTCCCATTAATGAAGCAAAATGTCAGAAGAGTTAGGTAGATCAGAAGTTAATAATATTTATCTGAAAGTATTTTTTAGAAGAAAAGGGATTTTAAACCCTTTTTAAAGATTTTCCTTGACTATTTTTGTATGATACATGTATGATTACTCTGCTTTTTGTTGATTATAAAGGATGTGAAGTATAGTGGAACTGTAAAATCATAGAATGTTAGGGGTTGGAAGGGACCTCTGCAGATCATTGAGTCCAGCCCCCTTGTCAAAACAGGGTTATCTAGGGCAGGTCTTGAAAGTCTCCAGAAAAGGAGATTCCACAATCTGTCTTGGCACTCATTTTTGTTTTCAATTTAAGGTGGAATTTGTGTTCCATTTTGTAACTCTTGCCCCTTGTCTTATCACACGACACTCATCCTTCAGATACTTGTAAAAAATAATGGTTTGTATTTTGGAGATAACTTGAATAAAAATATTAAAACCATAGTTTACAACCTTTCAGACACTACATTGTACTATTTAAAGTAATTCTTGTAATGAGCACTTTGAAGAAAGACAATGGGATTATGTTATGGCAATGTAACATGTGGATGCTGATTTCAGGAGGACAATGTATGCAAGACCTAATATAGTTTTGAAAATCATGGCCTAAGCAAGCTATAAATTCAGTTTACCAGATCCTAGCTTTGGGTGTTCTGAACAAAAAGTAAAAATTACGGTTTTCAAAGTCAAGGTTTAGTCTAGAAATTTCACATTACAATGAGATACAACAATCCAGACTATTTTTATGAAAAGCACTGTGAGTGAATATACAGCACGACAGCACACATGACACCCACAAAAGATACAGAAAGAATATTTGAGCCAGGTAAAACCTCAAATGCTAACAAGTTTCCCTTATGCCTTTTTCGAATGTCCCCATCACCCATACTGAGCTGTACTGCTCATTGAAAATGAGTAGCACAGCAGACATATTGTTAACTTCTCAAGTGTCACTAGTTAACAATTCTGAACAACCGCTGATCATTACCTCAGAATAGCTAGGACTACAAAATAGTCAAGTACCTGCAAAGAAAACCAGCATAGTTCAAAAAAAGTAAGCTTCTGAAATAAAAATCACACCCATTTCATAGTGTCTATTACACATGGCAGTTGCTACGGGATAAAAGTAAAAAATCAGACTGGCAACTAAAAACCTAACTAGCATTTTTGTCCCATCTGGCACTTTACTATTTTGACAATATTATGCTGATATGGCTTGCTTTTTTAGATCATTCAAATGCATGATTTTCTCTCTCAAGTGGATATAAAATTTATGTGGTTGCTTCCAGGAGACTGAAAGCCTGGACTAAGACAGATCTTTGCTTTACCTGCCAGAGATTAGCAGAGTACCGCAGAGAGCAAAAGCTGATGATGCTGTACATCTGTGCATTCAACATTTGATGGCACTAAGCCACTAGTCTCTTTTCTGCATGACCAACTGACTAATTACTCTACTTGGCCTTTTTGAGTCCCTTCAATTAATGCAATGTGCAGTTGCATACAGTGATGGAGTCACCCATACAGAACAAAATCCAGGCCAGAATTAGGCTCTAAGTCCCAGAAGCACCTGTTACAAATACAAAGTGTCCAGATGGTCTGTTCTTTGTGGTGAAGTGTCAAGAATTGACTTATCTGTCTTTCTTTATTTTGTTTTAAGGTCATAAACACGATTCTTTTGAAGCAGAAAGCAAATCACATTTAAGGAAAAGGGGAAAAAAAAAAAGAAAGAAAGAAAGGAAGGAACCTTAGGATAAATACAAAATTCACTCCATTTGTAAATCTTCATAACCCAACAGAGCTTGTTGTTATCACATTCCGGGCAGGCAAATGGGATTAGCCTGTGATTACAATGCAGCCTTCAATATAATTAGATAGATTTATTTAAACACAGCTGTAAACCATAAAAATGTGAAATATTTACTCACTGTAAATCCCACAGTTTGTAAATCTCCAGTCAGCTATTTTGCTTTGGTTTTGTTTAGAAACACTAGAAAATACAGCTCTTCTTTCACTGCCTCTTTATATGAATGCTAGTTATTCGACTTCAGCTAGGAGTGCCCCTGAATGCTGATTTCCTTTCTAATACTGTATTGCTTCCTTCATAAGTGTTTCTCCTCTTTAGAAAAGTGATATTTGAGATCAATGATTCCATTGGCAATAACCATAGAGTTTGCATCCTACCCCTTAGCTGCATGAGATATAGGAAGAAATAGTTTTATGTCAGATAAGAGAGATATGTCAGAGAAAAGACAGAGTGATAACAGAGAAAGAGTGGATTGAGGAAGGAATAGAGGAAGCTTTTTCAGGAGAAGGAAGAGTGAGAGGGCAATAATACATTTTCTGTGCACCAATCATTTAGCTTGTATTAAATATTTATTTTTCTATTCAGTTTCTGTAAACTTTAAAGGCCTTAAACCCAGGCTGATGTATCACTGTATTTTCATTTAACTCTGAAAGAAACACATAAAATTTAACTTTCTGAGTTCTCAACCCTTATCTTAAGAGTGGTAACTGAATTAATCACAGTCACATTGGAGCCATGCCTAGTTTTATTATTCATAAGTACTGAGATAATATTGACTACACTAAAATGTGAAAAATACATCCAATATGTTTAAGCCTAAACTATAATAAGTAGCAGCTACCACCAATAATTGTGTGTTAGTTTTACTTTGTAGTTGAAACATTATTTTTCTTGAGTGTTTTAGGAAGCTATAATGTATGCTAAAGAAAACTTCTTTATATTCATCAGCTCACGAGATGCGCTACTTTGAGATGTCCTGTAGTGAGGCTGAACATATATTCCCAGTAGACATATGCATACAGAACACACACACTGACCACATATATATACATATAGACTACAAAGATAAGACAGACACATTCAGCCCTCATACAGGAAGAGCTGGAATTTTGTTTTTCTGGAATTTGGGGTCATGACTATGCTCCTTGACTTCTTATCTCAAGAAGTTATTGGCAAGGCACTTCAGGAGCCTCCTGGATTGCCTACAGCTCACTGTGTTATTTTCCCAGCAAATTTCAGAATAGTTGAAATCCCCCAGTGGAATGAGAACCTGACCATGATGTCTTCTGTAGCTGGAATAGGAAAGCTTCATCTGTAGGCTACTCTTGATCAGAAGGTCTGTAGTACACACATACACAAGCTGACTCTACACACATGAACCAGCAGCTGGACTCAAACACAGTCAGCTCAGTAGCTGCCTCTGGATTCCAGTCTCCCTGGTTGCTGGAATTTGGATGTATGAATCCCTGAAGTCATAGTCCCATTCACACTGCTTGTACAGACCTCTTCACTCTCTCACACACACATGTGTATATCTAGTCAGGACTCTGTTGGTTCCCCAGTAGTCAGCTTCTCTTGTATATGGGAGGTAAACACACAGGTCTATCAACCAAGCCACTTTCCCTACTTGCTAGCTAATCCAGCATGAACTTTGCTTGCCATCACACGCTGACTTGCATGCTCATGTTCAGCAGGAAAGAGCTAGAAAGGAATTAAAAAAAATAGGGCAGACTGTGCTGACTAGACACAGGACATGGCCAGACAAGTGTCCCCTTATGCATCTATTTTCCCACTCTTGTTCTTCCTCAGGTCACCTAAATTAATTTTCCTTCCTTTGATTCCTCCTCAAAACATCTCATAATAGGTCCTCTGCACTCCTGAAATGCTCTCAGCTGCTAACTGCGACTGTATATAGAATATAAACATTTCTATATACTTATATATTTATACACTATTTAATAAATACACAGTATATTATGTACACACACACTGTGATATATATATATGATTATCAATGATAAATGAAGCATTTTCATGATAATTTTCTTTATATTCATCTCACACAGAGTCAAACTAATCCCACATAAATTCTAGTGTCTGATAGCTAAGCATTTAAATCCAAATACATCATTTCAGACTTTCTTCATAGGCACTTCAGAGAAATACATACCTCCAGGGGGAGATGTATTAATCACTATATTAATCACTGTTATCATCTAGATGTACTTGCCTTTTTTTTTCCCCATCAATTTAAGTTGAATAGCTAAGAAAAAATATTTCAGATAAACAAAGAAATTTGAATCTGGTATCATGTGAGACAAAGGTAGAAAACAAAGGTTTATTTTATTATACCTTTTCTATAAGATTAAATATAATAAAAGATCAAGAAATTAACTGTTGGCAGCATTTTTCATTTCCTTTGAAAATGACTTTGTGAAATTCATAGTCATGGGCACACAGGTCATGTAAGAGAAAAAGACCTAACTAACTGAAACATACTAAATCAGCATCTGACGGAGAAAAGGCATTTTCACCGTCTCTTCCTAACTTGAGCCGACATAAAGATGAAGGAAGAACATCTTGAATTGTGTTTGTTATGATTGTATGGAGGTTATTAATATTCAATAGGCAGAACAAATAATACAAATATTAATAAATTTATTAATAAAAAAATCCCACGGGAACTATTAATTAAACCTATTTACTAGTTTGAAATATTCAGTTGTGGAACAGATACCTCACCAGCAGGAGCATGTAACAATTTAAACAATATGAGCAAAAATCCAGAAACAACAAAGAGCAATGTAAACTGTAAAGAAAAAAAGAGAAGAACATCAGCAACATGCCGGAGATTGCCCACAAGGTTGGGGGGAACTCTAGAATTCACTAGGGCAACAGACCTTTAACAGATATTCAAAAAAAGTCAGACTTTGTAACTACTCACTGATCGTGGCACCGTGCAGCACACATGGGGTTTTAAACAAAACCAAACGGCATCAACCACGTGAAAGCTTCAGGAGCACAGTTTCACTTTCTGTTGGCTTCTGCAGCTTGTTGCTGTGGCACATGTAGGGTTTATCTCCGAAGGCTTTGTAGCTGAAAGCTCTGTAGAAGAGACGTTGCTGCTGAAGCTTACAAGGCTTGTTAGCTGTGACCATTTTAGGCTGTGCCTTTAAGAAAGGGACAGTCACTGGAACACTGTGGCTGAATGTTTTGGTGAAAGTAATGAAAACAAGATATTCTAAATGAATTTCATCGGTAGATTGGTAGAATGCAACTCTAAGTTTTAGCTCAGTTTGAATCTCAGTCAGTTCAGTCTGTCTTTTTCAGTCTGTCTCAGTTTCTCTGAGCAACAGTTGTGCTGGATGGAGTTGACCTTGAATTAACTGAGCTAACCAGATAAGAAACTAATTCTTGCATATGCTTTGAGCTAACAGAATTTCCTCCTTAATAATTACCTTTTTCTCTCTCTAACCCTCTTTGGGAGAAAAGGGAGGTGGGGAGAGAAGGGGGTACAGTTGGGAGGAGACCCTCCTGGCTGGAGGAGGGAAAGTGTTTGGGTTTTGTTTTTTTGTTGTTTTTTTTTTTGTTTGTTTGTTGTTTTTTTTTTCTGTATTACTGTTCTTTGCTGTATATATTGTAAATACTGTATATTGTGTATATATTAATGTGCATTTCATCCTGCTTGTAAATATAGCCTATCCATTTTCGCTTCTCCGACTGAGTTAGCTGTGGTTTCTTTGTGTGGGGGTGTAATGGGTTGGGGCAGGTCCCCTCCCCACCACAGGCAGAAATAACGACTCAGGCAAACGGATTGCAAAAGTGATGAAAGTTTAAATAGAAAGCAGTGAATGTTACAGAAAACCCAAAGCGCAGTGACAAAGAAAGATCCCATCCCCACCTGAGGGTGCATGCAAAACCCCCAGGGCTCCTTCTTCCCCCTCCCTCTGCTGGGCTAGTCTCAGCTGGCCAGGCCTGAGGCTGCCCATCCCCCTGTGGCATTGGGCCCAATCAGGCCCATGGCCGGGAGATCTCTCCCCCAGTTACCAAGTCTCGGAGAGGGAAGGAAAGAGGAAGTGCCAGACTCCGCACTGGATCTTATAGTGGTGCAAAGAATTATGGTAGGAAATACACAATTTCCTGTGTCCATCCCTCTGGGCTGGACTTCTGGACACAGGAAGTGAATGCACCAGGGGGGCACCCAGCTCAAACTACAACATGCCACCCCTGTATTTCATACCATAATCTTTGCACCCAAACACATCATCAGATCAGAAAACTTCTGATGACATGTCCGGCGGAGTCCATATCTTCATCTGGGCGTCCACTCAAACAGTCTCTCATTCAGGCTCAAGCATCAGTCCATTCCAGTTGTTCTTCCTCATGTGATGGAACCTCCTAGCGACGCAGTCCTTCTCCTGCAGTGTGAATTCCTTGTGGACTCCTTGGGACATCCTGGTCACCTGGAAATACCTCACAACTTCTCAGCCAAGCCTTTACTCTCCTATTCAGCGGCAAATTCTCCACCCCTGGGGCAGGCCAGTCGGAACAATCCGGCTCCACGACTGCCTTTTTCAATCCATCCAGGGTGCCGCAGCCAACCGCTTTCACGCGGACCAAAGCTACACGGATGCATGTCAGAGGCACTCCGCACCCCCCGGCTGGGCGCTCGCGTACCGAGGCAGGACAGCATCCGGCTGCACAACCCCCACCCCCGGCAGAGGGAGGAGCTGCGCCACAGCCCGCTGAAGAAGCAGGGAGGCGGAGCCAGGTGCTCGGCGCCATTTTCGGAACACGTCCGAAAACACCAGGGAAAGATTTACAGCTGCTGCCGCCGCCTGAACGCAGCCCGGCTCGGGCGGTGCCGCCGCCGCCGCCGCTTGAATGCGGCCCGGCCCGGCCCCCGCCGTCTCTGTCGCCGCGATGCAGAGTCCGAGTCACCTCCAGCAGTCGCTTGCCCGCTCGCCGCGGGTGTCCGCTCCCCGCAGCGGCCGCGGGCCGACCACGCTCTGCTTGCCGCTGCCCCTCCTCCGCTCCCTGCCGCTCCGCAGAGAACGAGGAGAAGGCAGGTCTCGCCTTCTTAGGCTACTCGAGCATTCTTAAGCTACCCTGGGCAGAAAGTCACAGAAAGAACCACCCCTCGCTGTTCCCAAACAAAAGGAGGGACTTCCATGCCATCAGCCACGCACCAGCTATCCTTCTGCAGTCCACAGGAGTTCACACAGTCGCCCCGGTAACACAAAACCTGAGCCCCAACTTTCCAAACCCAAACCGACGCCCAGAACTAAATTTAAACTCTCCATCTTTTGCAATCCGAGCTGCAGTTGGCCCCACGTTGGGCGCCAAAATGTAATGGGTTGGGGCAGGTCCCCTCCCCACCACAGGCAGAAATAACGACTCAGGCAAACGGATTGCAAAAGTGATGAAAGTTTAAATAGAAAGCAGTGAATGTTACAGAAAACCCAAAGCGCAGTGACAAAGAAAGATCCCATCCCCACCTGAGGGTGCATGCAAAACCCCCAGGGCTCCTTCTTCCCCCTCCCTCTGCTGGGCTAGTCTCAGCTGGCCAGGCCTGAGGCTGCCCATCCCCCTGTGGCCTTGGGCCCAATCAGGCCCATGGCCGGGAGATCTCTCCCCCAGTTACCAAGTCTCGGAGAGGGAAGGAAAGAGGAAGTGCCAGACTCCGCACTGGATCTTATAGTGGTGCAAAGAATTATGGTAGGAAATACACAATTTCCTGTGTCCATCCCTCTGGGCTGGACTTCTGGACACAGGAAGTGAATGCACCAGGGGGGCACCCAGCTCAAACTACAACAGGGGGGGAGAACTGAACTTTCACCACTACATTGGCTTTGTAGCTTTGCCTGTTTGGAGAGGTTCTTCATCTGCAATCTTCACAGCAGCATTTATTGCTTCTTCCAATAAAACTGAATTGTCCCAGGGACTCTTGGCTCCTCCTGGGGTTTGTCTCTCAGCCCGTCTGCTCCTGGACACATCTGTCTGCTCCTGGGCTTTACAACGCTTACGGCGAGGGATCTTTCAGTCTGTCTGGGTAAACTGAAACACAGCTTGGATTCCAAGCAAGGCTTGTGAATTCTCCTGGAGTTTGGACAACTTCAAGGCAAGGCACTGGCTCTTTGGGCTGATATTTATAGATGTCCCAAGACAATGATGGCCTATGATAACAAAGATTAAGAGATAAAAACCTGATACCTTAACCTATAGAATGAGTTTTCTCCAAATGTGGCCAAAGGCACACACACCTGGCCCACTTGGACTCCAGGGCATGTTCAGACAAGCCTGGGCAACGTGGGCATTTGCCTGAAAAACCAGACCTGCTGGCTCCTGCTCCATTGTCTGATTCAGAGTATTTTTGAGGCTTTTTGTCCCTTCAGGACAGTGTTATGCCTCCACTCCTACCTGTTCAATCAGTGTCAGTTTGAAACTAGCTATCATTATTAGTTGTAATAGCAAATGATCCTTTTCTCAGATTCACCTGAAATCAAAATCCTTATTTATCAATACTTCTTAAAAACACACCAAAGTTTTCTAGTATTCATTAACAGTGTCCTTCACTCAGGGAAGATAATCTCTCTTCATTTGTTTCTGCCTTTTCAGATAAACACCATGACTGATCTTGAAGTGAGATAAGTAACTCACATTTGGATTAGTTACACTGAATCCTTTCACAGTAAAATGGATACTTCCAAGAAGCATTTTTCTCCTTCTGAATTTGGCATCTAAAGTAGACTATATCAATTGCTGCTCAGGAATTTTTCACCTTCGAACACAGAAGCCTAAGATAATGTGTTCAGTTGTAGGTATTCACTTGGAATCTTACCTCAACTTTCCTGAATATTCTTCTCTACTTGGTATAAAATCTGATAAGACTTCCTCTTTTCTGAAATCAGTACTGCACTGAACATTCCTTCCAATGATGTTCAGTCATACGACCAAAAATATACAGTCTTGGTTGTAAACAGGAGATTACATGCTGTAAACAGAGAGTATAGAAGTCTAGCTTCTATATTATTAGGAAAGTTTATTAATGGAGATTTTCCAATAAAAATGTGTAAAAGAATTTGATGAAACAATGGAAACTGCTGGTATACAATTCAAGGTCTAAAAACCTTTACAAGGAAAGATGTTTATTGGATGTATAAAGGTGATTTCATGTTTGGATCTTTTCTGTTTTTTACTGGGCTGCAAAAAACCAAACTCATATGCCTAAATGCGGGGCAATTACATTCAAATTCCATCTGTACTAGTAACTGCATTTCTTTATGTTCATATTCCAGTTTTTCAGTGCTTTTTGTTGCTCATATTTAAGAGAAAACAATAGGAGAATTAGTTAGGAGTCTTAGAAAAGCCTGAAAAATCTATACATATGGAGTCATATATAACTGTTATTATATATTATATATTGTATACTAATATTATATAATATGTATTTTCATACATATAATTATAATTAAACTTTTCTGTTTTATCCTGGACTGCTAAAAACCCAAACTCATATGCCTAAACCCAGCGTAATTACATTTAAATGCAATCTGTACTAGTTACTACATTTGTTTATGTCCATATTCCAGTTTTCCAGTGCTTTTTATAACTCATATTTAAGAGAAAACAATAGGAAAATTAGGAGTTTTAGAAAAGCCTAAAAAATCTATACGTATGGAGTCATATATAATTAATTTTCCTTCAATTGCTGCCTTAATTCACATATAAATTTTCCTCAAATTGTTTATAGTAAGGACAGTTTTATCTCTAAAACTGTCCCTTTCAGTTAATCAATACTTCAGTTGATGGTATGTGGGAAAGTAGCATTGAATTCCGCCATAATGTAGCCTCTTTCATATTAAAAATGGTAACAATTTATGAGCTGCCAGTATGCTGCAAAATCTTTCAATACCACTGACTTTCTACAACATGCAAATTTTGAAAGTATTTTCAGACGCTGAAATGATTGAAGCAGACCTTTCTATTCTTATTTCCTTCCTTAATAAACAAACAAACAAGCAAATAATAATTTTAAAAATGCAAGGAACCCCCATTTACATTAGCTAAGGATCTGTTCTTGCCTAAATTTCTTTTGGAAAAAGAAGCCTACAATATGGTGTCTATTTGGTCTTTATTATAAAGGACTTGGCTTACACAGATTTTTGTATTATATTTTTTTGTCCTGATGTTTTTTCAAGCATGCACCTGAAAATTTAAAGAAATCAGAGATGCCCATCTAAATCATTTAATAGCTAACCTGTCACTTTTATTCTTTTCATTACTTTTTTTTTTCTACAGTTCTTTTTATTGCTGCTGAAGAGGAGGCAACCCTTAGCAAGTATTTTGTTCTAGAGATCGCTTCAGTTGTCTTAATGTGTTAAGGGCTGTAGGCATCCAACAAATCATCTACTACTGCACAAATAGGACACCCAAAACATAACAGAAAACATCTGAGAGAGGCTTTGGGCCATTTCCAAAAAGTTTTTGAAGTGGTTAATAATGACACAGGTGCATTCTTAAATCTGTAGCTTATACCGGAAATTTTAGAAACATACAGATACTATACACACAAAAAAACCCCAAACCTTCTGAAGTATGAGGATATTATTAAACCAACTTGTTTTCCACAAAAATTGCTTAGATTGTTTTTTAAAGGTTTAGAACAAGTATCTGAGTATGCATTGAGAGGCCTGACATCAGGCATTTCTGTTTGGCTGGTGATGTGATTTGTCTCTATGAGAAAGTACAATGCAATAATTACAAAAGTGAAAATCAAAAGACTCTAAAAATTCTGCTTCTGTTCCCACTTCTGTGTAAGTCTCATGAGTTGCAGCAGACATTTCTATTTCTGGGGTGCTCGAGTATATTCAGCAGGATATTTATACAGATATTGCCAGCCCTGCAGTGTGTCTCACAGAAGGGGAAACTAGAACAGATAACATGAAAACTTGGAATTTTCAGTTTGGGTTTTTAAAACTTTGCCATTCTGGAAAACACAGCTGCATTTAAAATGTTCCTATGTATGTCCTTAGTCCACTCCAATATTTATGACCCTTTCTTGTGAAGGACCAGGTAACATCTCATGCACTATCCCAAGTGCCACATCCACTAGCATGTTGCTGTGTGTACTGCAGCTGAGAGAACTGGTGTTTACAACTGCGCTGAATGCAGTCTGCAAGGTGTTGGAGTCACCATCACTGAAATTGTTTAAAAAGAGACTGGATGAGGCACTTAGTGCCATGGTTTAGTTGATTAGATGGTGTTGGGTGATAGGTTGGACTCGATGATCTTGAAGGCCTTTCCCCACCTGGTTAATTCTGTACTCTGTGTTGTCTGTGGGGGCTACATGGGTGGCCTCTATGAAGAGAAGCCGGGGCTCTCCCATGGCTGATACAATCAGTTCAATCGACACAGCCCTGGCATGGCTGAATCCAGCAGTCATGTTACTTTGTTTGAGATAAAATGATTGATATGATATCTGTGGTACTTTTAATGCCTTTTTCACTGGAAATGTAGTCAAGACTGTAATTTTGACTGTGAAACAAGGATTTCTGCACTGGGGTGGGGCTACAGTGTGAGAGAGAGTGCAGGGCTCATCCTGGACCTCAGAAAGAGACTGGCAAAGGTGCAACAGCAAATAACTTAATAAAATAGTTACTTTAATAAAGTAGATGGAGATTCAGACAATTTAAAACTATTGATGTAGGCTATTCTGTGCTACTCTGCCTTGTTGCTAGCTTAGTTTGCTAGCACATATGTGTGGCAGTTTAGGCTGGGTGCCTCCTGTTACTGCCAAATAAGTTACACCTCTGGCGTCCAGAGGGTCCAACAGGAAATATTGTATTTCATACCCATAAATCCTATAAATGTATCTGCAAAGTCATTCTTTTCCTCTTTCTTCCCTCTCTTCTCTTGAGGGAGATGCTCCCTATTGGGCAACGGTGGGGGAGTATCTCAAGGCCTCATAGGCATGTCTAGGCCTAATGACAGCAGGAGAAGGGATTGGGGGGGCAGTCTCAGACCTGGCCAGCCTGAGAGTAGCCTAGCAGTGGTGGGGAAGAAAGAGCCCTGGGGGTTTTGGGTATACCCTCAGGTGGGGAGAAGTGAAGCATAGGGAAGCCTTTGGGTGTAATGGAAGGAACTCTGAATGCTTTGGGATTCTTTGTCACTATGCTTTGTACTTTCTGTACAACACTTACTGCTTTTCCATTTAAACCTCCCATCACTTTTGCAATCCATTTGTGTGAGTGTCATTCTTTTGCCCATTTCAGGGGCAAGAGAGGATCTGTCTGGCCTCAAACCAGAACAATATGCAACCTGCACACTTTCCCTTTTTGCTAATATTTATTTTGGGATTCACAGATTGCATTGTGTTGGAAGGGATGCTCAAAGGTCATCTTGTCAAAACCCTCTGCAGTGAACAGGAACACCTCTTCACTAGATCAGGATGCCCAGGGCCACAACAAGTCTGATTGAATATCTCCAGGGATGGGACCTCCACCAAATCCCTGGGGAGCATGTTCCAGTGTTTTACCACTATCACTGGAAAAAAACTTCTTCCTTATGTCTAACTTAAATCTACACTCTTCCAGTTTAAAACCATTGCCCTTCATCCTATAACTACAAGACTTCTATACAATCCTTCTCCAACATTCCTGTAGGTCCCCTTAAGATATTGAAATGTAGCTATAAGGTCTCCCTGGAGCTTTCTCCTCTCCAGGCTATGCATCCCTAGTTCTTTCAACCCATGTTTATAGGAGATGTACTCCTACCCTCTAATCATCTCTGTGGTCCTCCTCTGGACCTGCTCCAGAAGATCTGTGTCTCTCTTGTGTTGAGGCCCCCAGAGCTGGGCACACTACTCCAGATGAGGTCTCAGCAGAGTAGAAGATGTTTAGAAAGATGCTTTAAATATTCCCTGTGTTTTGTTTTGGTTTCAATTGCACCACAATGATATATTTCAAAATCTTTTTTTTACTTTTTTTTTTATTTTACAGGAATTCAAGAGAATGACTCAGGTCTGTGAATTCAGTTCTGTGCTAAAGTCTCTCTGTGAATAGGAGTCATAGCCAGCTCTACAAAAATTATGTCAAATATAATATTCTAGTGAAGAATTGTTTTCTTCATTCTTGCAGGCTGAAGTTCTGCTGTTAAAGATGTTTTCCTTATGATCTACTAAGTGGGATCTGTGTGATAATTTTGAAATTGCTCCTGGCTTATTTTAGAGCAAATAACACCCCTCCAAAAGGGTATTAATATAATTAACTCATCTGGGATATCTAGAAAACACCTTGGCAAACTTCTCTGGTTTTGTCTTCTTTTTATTATTCTAAACTTTTCAGTCAAATTCAGTCTTCAAAGGCATTCTTCTAATTCTCTTGGGAAAACTAGTGTTTTAAAAAGGAGATATCAAATTGATGACATTAGTTTCTGGGGCAGAATAGACTGCATCTGATTATCAAGATTGAATGATGACATTATCTAGATGACATAAAATACTGGCATCCAAAAATAGATCTATTGTCAGATGAAAATGTTATACATTTTGTTGCTAAGTTATTAATTTTTATCTGAAAGGATGTTTATCATCAGTGACACAATACATAACTAATTAGTTATTTTGGGGTTGTATTTTTCCTTATTACACATAATCTATTCAATATAGTTCTGATCATGAGAAAAGAGTTCGTTTAGTAATAAACTCATTACATCTTCTACTAAAGGGAGTACATGGGAATGCATACAGAGTTTTCCTGAAATCCTGAACAATGTGCAATTTGTTGAGAAATATTTAACTCATCAACCAGAGGCACAGCAATTGCAAGAGAACTACTGTTTTTATGCGGTTCATTAGGTGCCTGTTTCTTTTTGCTTCTGGCACTGGTTTGGATTTATGTGACCTTAATAATTTCAGTGGTATCACCCCTAAATTACAGAGCAATGCCGTAAGTCATATCATCATCTGTATACTGTGCCTGCCTGAAAGATTGTTTTACAGGCTTTAGAGATGAAGTCCAAATAGCTTTCTAAAGTGGGATCTTCATCCTGTGAGATTCTTGCAGACAGTAAACAAAAACCCTGTCTGGGAATAACTTGTAGATAGAAAACCTAATCTTGTGAGAGATTTTGGGGAGTAGCTGGGGCCAACACCATTTATCTATGTGATTCTTACTAAAAAGTGAAGCAAGGTGTGCAATTCTAGTGCCTGAATATGGTGATACTTTGGATACTCTGGGCTAACAGGTGGCTGATACTTGCCACCCACATGTGACCAAATCTTTTGCAGGTCCTGAGTAATTTTTGACGGTTCCATGAGTTTGTTGAATATGTTTCTATAATCGTGGTGGAGCGATATACCTATATGACATCACCCAAATTGTTCCCTCGATTTGATTTAAGATAAACTTGAGTTATAGACATGGAATCAACATAAAGAAGTTAAAAAATCTACAGAAAGAAGAGTATATTTATGTACGTAAATCAGTGAACTGACAGTCTCACTTTTTGCTCTTATCAGAAGCAAATGCCTTTATTTTCCTTCTTTGTCCTTTAGTCTTCCCGGAAGGCCAGAATCTGCCTTTTGTAAAAAATGTGTTCTCTCTCTTTTATTTTCTGAGTTTTCTTTTTGTTTTATTTTTTTTAATGTCATTTTGTTATTATTATTGTTTCTTTCTATAATTGTTTGACCTACTGGATTTTTCAGTTGCAGTCCTTGTCAGCTATCATTCATTTCAGCAGCTAAAATTTGTCTCATAATGCTATCCTTGTCATTTGCCTCCTCCATAACGCTTGAAAAATGTGTAATGTAAGCACATTCTTTTTTCCTATTGTCATGTTGAACAAAGGAATCCTGTTTAAATTGATACTGCAATAGAAAAGGCACATATGTACAAAACATTAGTCTATCTCAGTACTCTGAATCTATATAGTTGTAAATGAGGCAACAGAATAATGTGAATCTGGTTTTATCTTCAAACTGTCATTATACTTGTCTTTAGCAGCCTAACATTTCATAGCTTCTTAAGAATGAAAATGTGTTAAGCAAAAATGCATGTGCAGTAAAAAGTATGGATTGCTTTATTTTGTATTTTATTTTTTTATGTAATGGTTTTGACACTGTACTATAGCACAAAAAATTGTCAGTTTCTCTCTGGGCAATAATCTTATACAAATTAGATACACAACAAACCCCTAAAATCTTCCAGATTATCAGAATCCAGCTAGACTTCATTTTTAGTCTGTGTCGGACATGGATTTTGGGCTCCTAGTGCCCTAAGACCCAAACATAGTCCATGTGGCTGCTGTTATGGCTGAAATACACACAGACATCTGGATAACTTATGAATATTTGAAGGCCTAATGGAAGGCAAAGTGGTTAACAGAATTTATGAAGAATTTGGTTTACTCTTTCCTAAAAACAATGAGTGTGCTGTAAATATTGTAAAATGTAATAATTACACAGGTTAACTGGGATAACAAAGAAGAAATTTTATGTATTTTGGTACTGAATTGTGAAATACTTAAAAGCAGCAGAATATTTCATGCTACAAGCATACAATCATAGAGCAAAAGATGTAGCTTTTGACAATGTAAAAAGAAAGTTGCAAAATCCTTTGTTGTAACTTCTGTTCTGAGGACAGCTCCTGGACATGTGCAGAGTACATGGAATTGCAAAATACTTTCTAGCTGACCATTTGCATGCTGCAAAGACCATAACAATGACATTCCACATGTGTCAAGAATAATATCTTTACATGTTGACACCCTTTGATTGGAACATGCTGCAGAAACTACCTCCTTGATATGTTGGCACTTCTTATTGGGAAATACATTTTAGTTTATATATGTGGTTGGGTTTTATTGGTTAAGTGATTGATAAGAAAGAGAATTTAAGCAGTTACTCTGAGCAATATGAGAGCTTGGGGGTTTGGGGCTGCTAGGGGCTTCTGTTAGTTAGCTACTTTGGCTATTACAGGCTTCCAGGACTTAAAATTCTGAAACTCTGTAATGACAGGAATTCTACAATGCTGTAATAAAGGACTTCAGGGATTGTCTACTCTCTGTACTTCTGGAATTCTGCTTGCAGCAGTGGCAGAGTTAGTTTGTCACCCAATGGGACCCCATTATAAGGGGCTACTTACTACAACAGCAGCTACATTCCAGCACCCCAGATTGGGGGTGTGATATTTTCTCATAATTGCTGTGTCATAGCACAAAGTTATAATATT
This sequence comes from Dryobates pubescens, assembly GCF_014839835.1. NCBI lineage: Eukaryota > Metazoa > Chordata > Aves > Piciformes > Picidae > Dryobates > Dryobates pubescens. The sequence continues at coordinate 30,259,570 of NC_071618.1, forward strand.
GTGTAGCTCTATGAATTAATTGTTTATAAATAGCTGTGCACAAAACCAATATTCTATTTAAGTGAACAGTATTTATTAAATTGCTTATTTATTTATTTATTTATTTATTTTACTAAGGTCAAGAATTACAAATTACATAGGTAGTATATACTTTTACTGGTTTTCATATTATTCCTGAAAAAAGCACCATGGTTTTAAAAGGTAGTGTACTGAAACACTGGCTGCAAAGTGATGAGAAACTATTTGTATCCAGAATTGCAGTGTATCCAGTGCTTATCTCTAGAGCAGACATAAAAAATCTGTTTCAGAAGTACGAACACTTGATACTATAACTTACGTGCAATGCAAGAAATGTAAAGATCCATTATCTACAGATTACATAATGCATTTATTCTTATTACTTCTGAGTGAGTGAATAAGACATGACATGCGTTGGGATTCAACTGAAAGACAGGTGTTGACTGCAATCTAAAAAGACATAGCAGTATCCTATGTGGCCTCCAGGTTTTCCACCTTTAATGTATGGTAAACAATAATCCGAATAAAACATTACATTTATTTCAGAGATACACAAAACTGATTTGAAATCTGCATTTTAAATAAAAAATGAATCAATCACATGGCAATGAAAGCCTTTAAAGGGCATTTATTAAATTTCATCTTTTGCTTTGCCAACATTTAATCAGTATCACAGACTTACAAAATTTTAAACAGTATTGTCATGTAACACTGGGGCTATAATTTGAGGTGATCAAGTCACCCCACATTTTAATAATCTGTCCACTTAGTAACTTAATTCAACCTTCACTGGAGGCAGGTACGTATCACCAAAATACTAGAATTACTGTATTTATGCAGAGCATGTGCCCCTGACTTTAAAAATATGTAAAGAAATGGAAAAATGAATTTTGAAGGTCAAATTATTCCACAGAATAACTCTGTTGATGCCGACAGAATTATTACGAGTATGCATTTGCTTTGCTGTCATAAGTGGTATGAGGAAAAGAGAGAAACAGTTTTACAGAGCTTCTAAATTAGCTGCATCTCATCTCCCCCATCTATTCTGTCTCAAATTAATTCAGCCTGTCTTCCTTTGCTGCAAATAGCAAGAAATGAAAAACAACCCAAACTACCACCGTGTTTCCTGAAACACATTTGTCAGAGGCAATTTTGAATGGAACATTTCCTACCTAAATAGGTAGTTGATTAATTTGTTCATGTTTAAACAAGAACTCAAGAGGCAGAACCAAAATACATCTTTGTTTTTCAGCTTTAACAACCTGGAATAGACACAGTCCCAATCTAACCAGGAAGGCTCAATAGACGTGCAGCCTTAACTGTATTGTATGGCATTAGCATGCATGACATAATAAAACGTGGGAGAGAGAAAGAGGAGTGTAGAACTCTCACTCATTGTTTATCCCTGCATTGTCTTAATGCACAGTTAGTGAACTACATCTGCATGTATCCAAGGTTTCTCTGTTCAGATTAAAAGATTAAATTAGTGGCATTGGTAAAAGCAATCTAGGTCTTGGAAAATTTTGCTTAAGACCAACTCTGAAGAATTATGTCCAGCCTATCAACTCTCTAAATGCTCACACATCATGATTTGGCATTGTTCATGGCAAAACAGAAAGTTTGGAACAGGTTAGTGCATTTATCTTGCTAAGCTGTTTAGCTTGTTTTTCTCAGTACCTGAACAAAAAGATACTTGTTGAAACTGCTTTTCCTGGATCACTGTGGTTTTTGTCAAGAAGAGCCCACATTGCTGCAACATTTTCAAAATTCTCTGCTATGAAATGTTTCATAGTTTCCCTTACTGTTATGGTTTTGAGTGTGCAAAATGGATGTGCTGACCACCACCCCACCCCCCAAAAAAAAAGTAAAATTTGAAAATATTGGTGATGAAAACAAACACACATAAAACCATATATATACTAAACTCTTAGCACTTTTTTTTTTCTTCAACTGGGAAGAAAATTGCTGTCATATCAGAACTGAAAACAAAAGAAATCATAAATCTGTGATACAGAGAAATAGAAAAACTCAACACTGCTAAGTAGGTATTTTTTAATAATTTATGTACAGTGCTAGACCCAGCATTGGACACACGGGGAATTTCTCCTTCAAATGTGTGAGTCCGAACACAAGTTTTACAGAGTTAATATACAGTTAGCTACTACATGTTCATGCTATTTCCTACTAATTTGCATTTGCTCCTCCCACTCATACATGGCAGTTCCTTGTTGTAGTGGGTTGGGTGGGGGGGTCTTCCTCTTAGTTGCATTTTTCATCTCCACATATGCCCTATTGGTTGTTTTCTCCTGTTCTTCTGCTGACATCTTCAGGAACAAGCTGGTCAGTCCCTGGCCTGCTTCCTGTTATCTATACATTGTCTCAGATACGCATTCCAGATTTGCCTTTGTCTAAACATTACATTGTGGTTTGACAGCATTCTTCCTGCCTGTTAAGCTGGCCTCAAGCTTCTAAATACAAAGTCCAAGATTCATGTCTTCTCTTCTTTCAATTCACAAATTAAAAGCACATTGTGATATAAGGTCATCTTGTCCCTCAAACTTTCTGCATTCCATACATTCATTTAGTTCCTGTTATTCTGGTTTCCATACATTGGTTTATTTCCTGTTATTCTGGTTTCCATACATTGGTTTACTTCCTGTTATTCTTATTTCCACACATTGATTTACAATAGGTAAATGTACAATTATTCTAAACAGGTCAATGCAAACCATATTAAAAACTCTCCTTCATCTAGATGTACCGAAGCAAATAAAACCTGAAGGACTAGTAATATTCTCAGAGAAAAACATTAAAAAGTGAGCTATTATTTAAAAATAAATGTATGAAGCACAATACAAGACAAACTGTAATGAAACTATTTTGTATGTGTAATAGAACTAGTTTTAAAGATTCATTGGCAATTGTCTATTCCATTATGCTTGTAGTACTGCATGCTCAAGTACCCTGCATCTAATCCTCGCTTGGACTAATAGTTGAAATTGCTTCTGAGGTAGTATTTCCATGTATTTGCACTTATGAAATTTTACATTAATGTGGCTTAAAATAAATGCTTAGAATAGAATAGAATAGAATAGAATAGAATAGAATAGAATAGAATAGAATAGAATAGAATAGAATAGACCAGGTTGGAAAAGACCTTCAAGATCATCAAGTCCAACCTATCCCCCAACACTGTCTAATCAACTAAACCATGGCACCAAGCACCCCATCCAGTCTCTTAAACAACTCCAGTGATGGTGACTCCACCACCTCCCTGGGCAGCCCATTCCAATGGCCAATCACTTTTTCTGGGAAGAACTTCTTCCTAACATCCAGCCTAAACCTCCCCTGGTGCAGCCTGAGACTGTGTCCTCTTGTTCTGATGCTGATTGCCTGGGAGAAGAGACCAACCCCCGCCTGTCTACATCCTCCCTTCAGGTAGTTGTAGAGAGCAAGAAGGTCTCCCCTGAGCCTTCTCTTCTCCAGGCTAAGCAGCCCCAGCTGCCTCAGTCTTTTGTTATTTTGACCTATTGTGTGCCTTCATTACATGTATGCCAGTAGAAAATGACCAATTGAGATGTGACACATGTGCCTTCTGATAGATTATATAACTTTGCTGTACAATGGAATAAACGTCTTCACCTGCTTACATCTGTCCAGAAATCATTGCTCTGGCTGCTTAACACATCTACACTACAACACAGAAACACCTTAATAGTAGGAGAATTTGGCATAGTTACTGATAGTGTGGGAGGTTTTGTTATTTGTTGTTTGGTGGGGTTTTTTTCTTCTTTTTTCTTTTTGCATTTTCTTACTAAAAATTTCAATTGAAAAGTCAGTACATTTGTCTTGGAGCAGATGAAGTCACAATGCCTCACAGATATTTTATGCTCACATTCTCCATTCATCTCAAAATCTGGTTAGAATATGTCCTGTAGATTTTTCTAGAGGGGGAAAAAAAAAAAAAAAAAAGAAGTAATAGCAAGGAATCACAGAAACAATGAGTTAGCAGACGTGTCACATGATGGAAAATGCAGAACTGCCTCGCCCCCAAAGGAAATTACAACATGAATTACATTATTTTCAGCACAATAACCCTAAAAAGAGGTTAAAAAGTTAACAGATTAAAAAAAAACAAACAAAAAACCCAAAAAAACAACCAACAAAAAAACAACAAAACAAGCCACACATTTATTATGGACAGAAGTTTGAAAAAAAAATTCTCAATAACAAAATATCTCCTGAAAAAGTGGTTTGAAAAAGATATATACTTGGTCTATTAAAGGAACATTTAAGAAACTTATCTTTTGAAATATATTTTAAAGAGATTTAAGGTTTCATTTAGTTGAGTTCCCTTCTGACTAATATAGTAGCTGATGATGCTAAAAATGTGAAAAGTAGAAGCAAACTCTCCATCTGTGCAGGAAGCCTGCAGGAAAGTGTTCTTGATTGGTTATAGCTTATACTGGTTCTTCGATTTTCTGCATTTAAAAGACTTGAATTTAATGATTGCCATTAACCATATATGGTGCAGTAGTTAATTTTATACTCAAGCTGTAAATACATCCAGCATTTGTGGGTACTGAATGAGTGGTAGTCTATTTCTTAGGCTCCAGGGATCTATCTAAGAAAGTTTTTCCAGAAGTCTGATGTGTACGTTTGTATTTTACCACAGTATCACAGAATCACAGAATGTTAGGGGTTGGAAGGGACCTTGAAAGATCATCTAGTCCAACCTCCCTGCCAGAGCAAGATCACCTAGGGTAGGTCACACAGGAATGCATCTGGGTGGGTTTTGAACATCTCAGTGAAGAAAACTCCACCACCTCTCTGGGCAGCCTATTTCAGTGGTCACTCTCACAATGATAAAATTTTCCTTACATTTACATGGAACCTCCTATGCTCTAGCTTACACCCCCTGTCCTATCATTGAATGTCACTGAGAAGAGCCTGGCTCTATCTTCCCTACACTCACCCTTCATATATTTATAAACATTGATGAAATCACTCCCAAGCTCTTATTCTCCAAGCTAAGGAGACCCAGTGTCCTCAGCCTTTCATCATAAGGTGTTCCTCTCCCTTAATTGTCTTTATGGCTCTTCACTGGACTCTTTCCCTGGCCTTCTTGAACTGAGAGGCCCAGAACTGGACACTATATTCCAAATGCAGCCTCACCAGGGCAGAGTAAGAGGGGAGGATAACATCTCTTGACCTACTTACCACACCCCTTCTAATACACACCAGGATGCCATTTGCCCTCCTGGCCACAAGGACACATTGCTAGCTCATGGTCATCCTTTGTCCACCAGGACACCCAGCTCCTTTGCCCCAGAGCTGTCCTCCAACAGATCATCCCCCAAACTATACTGGTACATGGGGTTGTTCCTTCCCAGATTCAAGACTCTACACTTGTCCTTGTATCTCATTAAATTTCTCCCTGCCCAGCTTTCCAACCTGTTCAGGTCCTGTTGAATGATAGCACGGCCTTCAGGTGTGTCAGTCACTCCACCCAGTTTTGTGTCATCGACAAAACTGATGATAATACATTCTGTTCCCTCATCCAGGTCACTAATGAATATATTGAATAGTACTGGTCCCAGTACTGAACCCTGAGGGACTGCACTAGACACAGGCCTTCAAACTAGACTCTGTCCCATTGACCACAACCCTCTGAGTTCTTTCCTTCAACCAGTTCACATCCACCTCACTACCTGATCATCCAGACCACACTTCCTCAGTTTAGCTGCAAGGATGCTGTGAGAGACAGTGTCAAATGTTGTACTGAAATCAAGATAAACCACATCCACTGCTCTGCCATCATCTATCCACCTGGTTGTGTCCTCATAAAAGGCTATCAGGTTGGTCAAACATGACTTCCCTTTGGTAAAAACATGTTTACTGCTCCTAATGACTCTATTGTCCTTGATACACCTAAGAAGAGCACCAAGAATATGTTGCTCCATTACCTGTCTGGAGATGAAGGTGTGGCTGACCATTCTGTAGTTACCTGTGTCTTCCTTCTTACCCTTTTTGAAGATTGGGGTGATGTTTGCTTTCTTCCATTCGTCAGGAACCTCTCTTGTTCACCATGACTTACCAAAGATTATGGAGAGTGCCCTAGAAATCACTTCCGCCAGCTATCTCAGCATCCATGAATGCATCCCATCAAGACACATGGATTTCTGCATGTACAGATTGCTTAACTGATCCCTAAGCTGCTCCTCACCAACCAAGGCAAACTCCTCCTTTATCCCAACTTGCTATGGGGACTCAGGGCCCTGGGGCTCCTAAGGACAGCCTTCAGCAGTATAAACAGAGACAAAGAAGGAATTCAGTAGCTCTGCCTTCTTTTTATCTTCTGTCATCAGAGCAGAGTTAAATCAGTATCAATTAAATACATATATATACATTGTCAATGATTTAAACAATCTCTGTACACAAACACAAACACAAACACACAGACACTCATACACACACATATTTACACTGTAAATATCTAAGCAGTTCATTCCTACTAGGTGGCATAGAACTCAATACAGTAATTTAAAGTGCTATTTTCTGTTTTACAAATAGTCTTTTGATAGGCTGATTTTTTAATTTATAAACTGAAGGATAATCAAGACTGATTAAAATCATAATTATTCAGTAAAATGTCTGGAATAGATGTTAACTCCCCCCAAAAGTTATGTTTTTGTAATCTCCTTTTATTACCCATCACACGTGGTACTATATTATCCAGTAGAAGGTGATACCAAAAATGTTATCAAATATCATGGATTTTTATTAAAAGCAATATAGTAAAAAGACAGAACTGTAGGTGAAAGGACATTGATCTGATGTCTAGCAGCTTTTCTGCTTTATGTCTACTTTTCTGGGTGCAAAGAGATATATATAAAAAAATCCATTCAGATTTCAAATAAGAAAAAAACTACCTATCTATGAAAATTAAGAAAATTTTAGGTGTTTGGGTGTAAGGTGTTTTATGTTTGCCACTAGTTAGTTTCCATGAAACTTCTCCAATTCAATATTCTTCTGATGGGAAAGAGTTTTTTTTAATTCCCAGTTCCATTTTAAAAGTAAATAAATTATTGAGAGTCTTTTTTTATATAGCATAAGGGAAACCCAACCACATTAATTTTCTTTTACTCAGTTTAGGATGCATTGTGATGGAAATTATTTCTGATGAAGACTATGTAATTTTCTCTGAATTTTGGAAGTCGTAATGAGATTGGTGTTCAAAGAAAAAATGTATTATAAAACCTTTCTGTGGTGGTTTTAGGCTATGCCTTTAAAATTTAGCTGCAGATTTTGAGCAGAAAAGCAGAAAAGTATAAATAAATCACTACTGGATGTTAAAAGGAAAGCAAAAGATTATTCTAATGATATTAATTGGGTAAATATCTAGAATAAGAGGAGCTGTACCATAACAATTCTTCCCTTTTTTCTCTTCTCTTCTGATCTCTGGCTGATTTGCTTTGCTTGGGAGAGATAACGTGCTTTGGATGGCCTTGGATAAGTCTAACCCACTGCTTCTCTCTCTGCTCCTCTCTCTTTTGGGATGGAGTGTGTGGGGGACGACAGTGGAATGGCTTCTCTGGTCTTCTTGACTGGATTTTTTTTGTGTTGTTTACTAATTGTAAAACCCTGTATAATATTGTAAACACTGTATATTTTGTACATATTCATTGCATTCCATTGTAGTTTTTTCTTGTAAATACAGCTTCATTTGCTTCTAACTGAGTTGATCTGGCTAAAAGTTAATGCTGGGGGGGAAACTTCAACCCACTACACTCTCACTCACAGTTGTGTTTGTACTCTTCTTAGTAGTGTCTCTGCTGAATAAATCACATTTCTAGGCTGATTTTACTGCTTTCTAATGTTTGTAAAATTAAAGTGATGATGAATAGTAGTGTTATACGTGCTTTCCACGTTCTGTTCAGGAAAGGTGGCCAAAGATAATACAACAGAAGAAAGGCATCGCATCCCTTTGCGAGGCCTGACAATGGCAACACCTACTTGAGACAATGGCAATTTAGGTTGATTACATTATTTTACTTTTTCTTTTACTTTTTTTTTTTTTTTTAGTGTTTCTATAAATTTAAGAAGAGATGTGACTTGTATTCCCTAAGCCCTTTGATAAAGTGTCAGTTAAAACACAGGTCTGCATAAGTGCCTGTGACATGTTAGGTGATACCCAAATAAATCAGAAAAGCTTCACTTTACAGATTTCTGTTCTCAGACACATTCAGTCACATAATTAGTTGGTTACAGAACACGACAGATCAAAGATGTTGAAATAGATAAGAATGCCAAGAGATATTTTTCTAGAATGAGGACGTTTACTTTTAATGAACACTGTGTTTCGATCTGATAGTGTACTACAAATGTCAAGTAGAGGTCTGTGAAGCTTTGACTTCCCAACTCATTATTTTCTCTGTATATCAAAACTAAATGAAAATGTATCAAAGGAAGGAAAACTGTACTATTGCCTTTATTTTGATATCTCAAAAGTAGTTGTCACTAACTTATGCTTTATTTATTTCAATTTTCATTCATTGAAACCTAATCATTTAGCAGAGATTAATTTTATATTCTAGTTCAGGAAGTTCATGGCCTCCCCACAGCCCAAACAATTTGTAGCATTTGCTCTTCTTATACACATTATTTACAAATTTGCAGATTACATTGGGTTGGAAGGGACCCTCAAAGCTCACCTTGTCTAACTCCCCTGTAATGATCATGGATACCAAGTAGATCAGGCTGCCCAGGGCCACTTCAAGTCTTGATCTTGATATTATTAACTAATTGAAAATTTGAACTCTGAAACTTACCACTGTTATAAATGTGCCCCTCAGGAATGAGTGGCAAAGATATTAAAGAATATATTAGTATTTTATTCATGTACAAACTATGCAATGGATTATTTACAGTCGCTATTTACAGGTACCAGTATTCAGTTGGTGGAACTTCCTCTACAGAATGTCTATGTGTGGGCACTTCAAATGAATCAAATGATTTATAGAATTTAGAATCAAAACTCATTCAGAAAGCAGCGGGGGAGGGGTTTGTTGGTGACCGGCAAGCTCGCAACCTGGAACAGTTTGGCATGACCTTAACAGAAACTCTATAAAGAAAATGCTTGGCTTACTCATGAATTGAAAACTTAGTGGAATCTTTCCTTGATAATGCATTTATAGTCCAGAAAATGTGGCACGGATGTGCCATAATAAGGAAATACAAAGTGGTGCCGATCATGTGGCACTGAGCCACGTGGTTGCTGCCTTTCCCAGAGTATAAAGGTCCAGGGTCCTTCCAGGGAAACTTCAGAGGCTTTTGCAACTTGGTCCATGAAGCACGTTGCCTGGGAAGGGCTCCCCTCTCTGGGGGCTGTAGCAGTTTGGGACCGCTGGTGCACAAGGGCTACCATGGTTCCCTCCTGTGGCAATGGGTCAGGCAATGGTTGTCCCCATCTGTGGGGCACGGGGTATTGTCTATGGGGCTGGCACGCAGGCAGCACTGCCTGTAGCTGGGTGACAGCAGTAATGTGTAGTGAGGCATTCTGGAACTCTGGTTTGAGTCCCAGGCAAGGCAGACACTGTAGCGGCACGTGCACAGGTACAGGCACAGGCACGAGCATGGCACACTTGTTTACCAAACAACCCTTATTTAACATTTGCTCCAACGAATACTGGTCCGCTGAGCATCCTTTGTAAACAGAATAATTAACCAATGAAATGATGTTTTGGCAAATATAGCACAAGCATATGCCATGAACACGGCAAACACGAGCATGACACATGGACTTTGTTTACCACAGAGGTGGAAACACGCCCAGGCAGGATTTTTACCGGCATTCAGTGGCGCCAAGATCCCCCCACTGACTCCAGAAGGTGGGGTGGGGGAAAGGGGGTTTGAGTCAAACACACAGAAGCATTTTCTGGCAATATTTGGGGCACAATCCTGGACATAAGCACCATCCACCACACATATACCTTGTAGAGAGGTCATTCTTTGAACCTCAGTATTTACTCCTACACTGGATTTGCTTATGCCCTTTTAGCAAGAGAAAGAAACAACATATTAAATGCATGTCATGACACTAGGCATTGCCACACAGTATAAAAGAAAGCTGATACTTGCTTGTAAATTTAATAGTGTCACCACACCATTTATCAAGGAATTTGAAAAGAAAATCCATATAATTAATAAGGATTGTTTTCACAGATTTTGTAGGATAGTGCCAGTATAATCTGCAATGAATATAAAAAAACCTATCTCCATGGAAACATCAGTTATAATAAACTACCTGAAATTAATAATACGTCATTTCAGGTAAAGTATTCCTCTAACTTAGAACTGTGAATTCACAGGCAATATAGGCACAGTTTAAGGAACTGTCTTAATAGTCCCCTCTAAAGATGGGCTAAGTGAACACTTGATAGTTTCACTTATGTGTCAGCTGTTGCTATGACTTCAATTCCTGTTTCCTGTGTACATATTAGAGAAAGAAACAAACAGATTTGGTTTTATATAGATTGTTACATATTAGTTATATCACCCTTCAGATATCAAGGATGGAGTTCACTTGACAGGACAGCTACTGCTTCAGGGGGACTCAAATCTGCTTGCAATGCTTGAATAGCTGAATCATGACCATAAGATTCTAGGAGAGAGCTATTACTCTCTTTGAACTTCTGATGCTACATGATCCAGAACATTTACCTGGAAAATTCTGCGTGAAGTTGCTTGGAAACTCTGTGTAAGAAAGAGGGCAGCTTAAGCTAGATAATGATCTAGTGGGAAAATTAGGACAATGCTATGACCTGTGGACCAGCTGCACCTGATTAATGGAATAAAGTAGTTGTGTCACTTTGGTTTAATCAGGGATGATACTAGGTGGTGAGAAAATACTTGCCCAGGTGAGGACAGCAGTATTATTTGTGTTTCATGACAACATCCCAAATTCAAATACAAGTTAGACATGTAATCTTTGATCTGAAAGAAATAAATTAAAACAGCTAATTGTTGCCTAATGGTAACAGAATCACACCCTTCCATTATGATTTTATTTGTGTTAAGTTTGGGGACTGATAGCTAGCAGTGTAAGTTTTGGTGGAGGCTATTTTATTCAAATGCTTTAGAATACATAGAATAAACCAGGTTGGAAGAGACCTTCAAGATCACCGCGTCCAACCCATCAACCAATCAAACACCACCCAAACAACTAGCCCACGGCACCAAGCACCCCATCAAGTCTCCTCCTGAAAACTTCCAGTGATGGCGACTCCACCACCTCCCCAGGCAGCCCATTCCAATGGGCAATCACTCTTTCTGTATAGAACGTTTTCCTAACATCTAGCCTGAACCTCCCCTGGCGCAGCCTGAGATTGTGTCCTCTTGTTCTGGTACTGGCTGCCTGGGAGAAGAGACCAACATCCGTCTGTCTACAACCTCCCTTCAGGTAGTTGTAGAGAGTAATAAGGTCACCCCTGAGTCTCCTCTTCTCCAGGCTAAGCAACCCCAGCTCCCTCAGCCTCTCCTCTTAGGGCTTGTGTTCCAAACCCCTCACCAACTTTGTTGCTCTTCTCTGGACTCGTTCCAGCAAGTCAACATCCTTCCTAAACATCCTTCCTAAACTGAGGGGCCCAGAACTGGACACAGTACTCGAGGTGCGGCCTAACCAGTGCAGTTTACTTCTTAGTTTGCTAGTTTTGAGTTCATCCAGGTTGTTTTTTTCTTTTTCTTCTTTTTTTTTTATAAGATCAACCTGACCATATTTTTGTTCTCCCTGTACCATACATTCTCCTATCTGGTTTGTTCTTCTTCTACTCATGGTGACATACACTGCATCATCTGCTAGTATAAAAATTGGAATAAATAGCTTCTTATGGCAGAGCCACAGCATAAGTGAAAGTTTTTTGTAATCTTTTAGACTATTCTTCACATTTTACATTTCTGTCATGACAGATTCATTTAAACCTTATGCAGTCTTAGGGGAAAATGGAAATACGTTATCTTTATTTTTTAAATGATGTGACAGGACTAAAATCAAGGAAATGCATTCCCTGACTGTAAAATAATATTTTCAATATTATTTTTTTTTTGCTACAGCAGTATCAGCTATGTGTAAAAAGTTTGAGTTGTCATTTCAATTAAATAAGTGAAAAACTAAGACATTCTGTGGCTGTCAATATTTACTTGAAATTCAAGCATTCTGTGCAAGTTCTCTGTGCAGTCAACTTTCTGTTATAGAATGTACAGAATGGTTACAATATTTCTGAATCCTGTGAATGAAAAAAAGTTATATAACTAGTAGCATTGTACTGATGGGAATGATAGAAAATGAAGATAGCTTAATCCTCAGATACTCTCCATACTAGTGAATTTCACGGCGTATGTTGGCATACATAACCTGTCATGCTTGAGGTTATATACAAAGAACAAAATTTCCCACTAGCATGTTTCCAAGGGGAAGAAATGGTATAGGTTGGTTTAAACTGATGTTAGTTTTATAGTGCTCCTGGAAATTAGTCTAAATTCAGTGTGATCTATTGATGACAAATTACTATTTGGAATTCAATTACAGTTAAGGCAATTCAGTAAGAGATATTGCATCTGTAGTATTTCATGACTAAGTGGAAATGTGGTAATAAATGGTAAGGGAAGACAGTGAACATCCTTCAAGATTAATCAAATAACTTCCTACATGGTAAAATTACAGATTGTTTAATAGATTAATTTTATTTTTAATTAATTTGTATGCAGTAACATTTATTGGAAAATACATTTCTAGAAAAACAACAAATTCATCGGAAAATATCATGGCTTGTACTACACTAGGTGGAAAATGCAAAGAGAAATTTAAAAGAGAAAATATCACTCTAACTCTACAGTACCTGGAAATTGTGTTTTGTAAAAGTTTAGTCTCTGAAATGATTGATTAAAAGGAAGAAATAAAATTACATATTTTAAAGTAACAATTCTGACTCTAACAGAAATAATAATATATACTGATTAGATGCTATTAATGGAAAGGAAAAAAAACTCATGTTTTGTTCAGTCCTCCCTCCAGACCATCATTTTCCAAAACTATCACTGACTTTCTGTTTTAAATCTATCTCTAATAATAGGCAATCACTTTTTTCCAGATTTACTCTATTGCAAGAAGAAAAGACATGTTACAGACTTCTCAGGCAAGACTGATTTGGCCCTGAGATGATAGCATGTCAAAGCAGAAGCATGCAATTGTAAAATAAAACAAAACCATTCCAAATCATATATTTTGTCTGTCTCTACTCTGCCAAAGTAGGGCAAAATATTATGCCATCAGCAAATTATTTCATACACAATAATGCATAGATTCTGGTTGCAAATTGTAGTGGGATTTGTCACAGCCCTCTTGCAGGTGCTAACTAGAAACTCATTAGATTGCTGTTATGATATTCATTGCTCTGGGATGGAAAAAATATAATTTGCTGATTTCAAGCAGGCTTTCTAGGTCTGCACTAAGGTCAGAGATCAGCCTTCTATGATTTTGTAGAAGTGGTTCCAATGGCTCTTGATTAAAGAAACAACCAGGAATTGAGCTTAATGACTTCATTAGCTCTTTGGCTTTGATTTGGACAGAGCTAACCCTGTCTTTCCTGAACAAAAATCTCCCCATAAGCAGGTAATTCTAAGCGCTGTGGATGTGATTGTCATAGATGAGATAGAATAAATGACAATGTACAGTCAATCTACATACTGAGGTTTATTTAAAAACCAGTAAGAGCAGAGCTTTTACCCTACCTGATCATCATACAAAATTTCCTAATTGCCTCCTCCTTTCAAAGTCACATTCACTTGGTCTTGACTTTCACTCTATCAGGGACATCATTGCTGGTCTAGTAAAGTCAAACAGAAAGTCATGATGGTTTATGGTGCACAGCTGCCTGAAGTCATCAGTCCCAAGCATCACCCATGATGCCTGAGTGCTCCACAACATTTGTGTCCATGGTTCTGCCTCAATTTCCATGATATTCTTTTCTAGGCCGCCTCTTCTCTGTCTTGTGGTGGGTTGAAATTTCTCCCCCCAACATTAACTTTGCCAGGCCAGCTCAGGTGGAAATAAATGAAAGCTGTATTTACAGGCAAAACTATAACCTACAATGAAATGCAATGAATATGTACAAAATATACAGTATTTATAGGTATTTACAATTAACAAATGTCACCAGGGGGAGCTACTAGCTTCTCCTTCCCTACCTACCCAGCCTCACCTCATGGACCAACCATCTATGCCACATTTCTTGAGCTTTTCTATGAGGATGTTATGGGAAACAGTATCAAAAGCCTTAATGAAGTCAAGGTACATGACATCCACTGTTCATCTACCCATTTGATCATGGTTTCATAGAAGGCTGTCAGATTAGTCAGACAGGATCTCCCCTTGGTAGATCCATGTTGGCTACTCCTGATAACTTTCTTGTCTTCCATGTGGTTAGAGATAACCTCCAGGATGAGCTGCTCCATCATTTGTCCAGGGATGGAGGTGAGGGTGGGGTGGGGAAGAAATATAAGTGCATTGGGAATTGGGGGATAGAATATCATAGTGAATTCTGTCATTAATTGAAATACTTTTGGGTATCCACATATAGTTATTTGATAATCAGTTGATATTCAGGTATTTTTCTTGGAGCTGAAACAGAAGATAGAATGCATTGGGAAACATATGACAGATCATAAGAGAATGAAAAGACCAACTTTCAGAGTAGGAGATACCTTCCTTCTGTTTTGATGGTATTTTTTTATTATTTTCCCCTCACGAAAACAAATTTCCTACAAGAGTTCAGATTGAAAGGAACCTTTAAATATCATCTAGACCAGTCACCCTGCCTTGGTCAGGGACAACATCAAATACAGTAGGTTGCTCAAAACCCGGTTCAACCTTGAATGCTTCTCAGGGATGGAGCATAGTTTGTCTGAGTAACCTCTTCTCATCACCCTTGTTGTGAAGAATTTCTTCCTTACAGCAAATCTAAATCTAAATCTAAATCTAAATCTAAATCTATTCTTTTTCAATGGAAAATAATTTCCTCATTGAAGGATTAAATTTAGGGAGCAGAACTTCAAGCACTGCTCAGCTGATAGATGGAAATGTTTTAGCCCTCGTGGGTCATAAACCCTGGGAATAGAGTGCAGCTGTGTAGAGGGAAAAAAGCAGATAGCTGACTACCAATGGCCACTGTGACTCAGGGAAGTTACACAAGGACCTGAAAACAGGATCTGGGTAAACATTGCAACAGAGTCTTTTGTCTTGTGTCTGAAACTTGATGTGTGTTCGTTTGTCTTTTGTCTAACACCTGTCTGAGCCTTGATAAGAGATGTGTGTTTTGTGATAATTTCTTGTCAGCCAATCATGAGTCTGTAACTGTCTCATGGACATATCTAATAACCAATCACAAGTTGCTTTTGATTATGTTAGCCTATATAAAGAAAAGACTTTATTGTACAAAGTGACACTGTGCTTTCATCAAGCTGCATTCCGTCTCTCAATCACGGTACCTCTTGTTCTGTTATTCAGATTTATGGTGGGTGCTTATGTATTTTCATAATGCCATGCATGTCTTACAGCTGCTAAAAGATTAGTAATAGGACAATCAAAATAGCTTCATAGTGTAAGTTTGGAAATTAGTGTCATGGTTCCTATTTGCAGTGTGGTCATGTATGTTGGTCATGCAGAATTGTTGTAATTGGTACATAATGGTAGCAAAAAACTGAAGCAAAAGTAGTACTGTAAAGATGATTTATCCTTGTTGGAGACATCCCTGAAAAAATGATGGAGCAGCTCATTCTGGAAGTCATCTATAGGCACTTGGATGAGAAGAGTAGTATCAGGAGTAGTCAGCATGGATTTACTAAGGGGAAATCATGCTTGACTGATATGATAGCATTCTGTGATGCTGTAACTGAATGGGTAGATTCTACTTGACCTTAGTAAGGATTTTGACACTGTCTCCCATAACATCCTTGTGAGCAAGCTCAGAAAATGTGGTATAGAAGAACAGACAGTGAGATGGATTAGGAACTGGTTACACAATAGATTCCAAAGAATGGTGGTTAGTGGGGCCAAGCCCACCTGGAGAGCTTTAACTAGTGGAGTCCTCCAGGGATCAGTGCTGGGTCTGGTCCTGTTCAAAATCTTCATCAATGACATTGATGAGGGGACAGAGTGTCTGCTCAGCATTTGCTGATGATTCTGAATCAGAAGGCTTGGCTGATACAGCTGAAGGCTATGAGGCCATTCAGCAAGACTTGGACAGACTGGAGAGCTGGGCAGAGAGGAACCAAATGAGGCTCAACAGGGAAGGAATAATGAACGGCACCACTACAGGCTGGGAGGTGATCTGCTGGAGAGCAGCCCTGTGGAGAAGGACCTGGGAGTCCTGGTGGACAACAAGTTATTCATGGGACAGCAATGTGCTCTTGTGGCCAAGAAGGCCAATGGGATCCTGGGGTGCATTACGAAAAGCATGTCCAGCAGATCAATGGAGGTTCTCCTCCCCCTTTTATCTGTCCTGGTGAGACCTCACCTGGAATATTGCATCCAGTTTTGGGCTCCCCAGTTCAGGAGGGACAGGGATCTACTGAGAGTGTCCATTGGAGGGCTATGACGATTATTAGGGGATGGAACACATGCCCTAGGAGGAGAGGCTGAGAGACCTGGGGCTTTTCAGTCTGGAGAAGTCTGAGAGGGGATTTAAGACATGTTTATAAATATATTAATTAGGGCTGGGTATCAAGATGGAGGGGACAGCCTCTTCTCCATTGCACCCTGTGATAGGACAAGGGGTAATGGATATAAAGTACAGCACAGCAGGTTCCACCTCAACATGAGGAGGAACTTCTTCAGTGTATAGGTCATGGAGGACTGGAAGTGGCTCCCCAGAGAGGTTGTAGTCTCCTTTGGAGACTTTCAGACCCATCTATATGTGTTTCTCTGTGACCTGCACTAGATTATATGGTTACGTAGTACTGCTCTGGCACTTGAAGATGTTCAGAGGTCCCTTCCAACTCCTAACAACCTGTGATGACAACTTCTGCTTATGCAAGTTATGAAAAATTCTAAATCAACTTTAGTTAATGAAATCTGTCCTTGCTTATGTCAAATTAAGGACAAACATAAAGTCCATTTTCTGCAGTCTAGCACTGAAGCATTTGCCTTTGTTTTGCTTTAGATTGCTCGTCCAAATTGTGCTTGCTATGAGTTTGCTTAGTTTTATGAAAAAAAAACAAACACCAAAAGAAAACAGAGAATTATTAAATTTATTGTAGTTCTTTGCATGCACCAGGAAACAGTGAACAATGTACCCCCCACCTCCATCCAAATGTCCACCTGAACAATTCAATCACAAAACCAGAATATATCCTAGAAAACTGTTGCCCCAGAAAATTCTGTGTCCCAGTTTGAAGGCAGATCCTCTCTTGACTCCCACTGGAGCAAAAAAAAATGAGACTCAAACAAATGGATTGCAGAAGTGATGGAAATTTTAAATGGAAAAGCTGCGAGTGTTTTACAGAGAAATACAAGTGTAGTGACAAAGGAGATCCCAAAGCATATCCAGAAGCCTTCCAGCACTCCCCTTTCCCCACCTGAGGGTACACCCAAAACACCCAGGGCTCTTTCTTCCCCCCCTCCACTGTTAGGCTAATCTCAGCTGGCCAGATCTGAGATTGCCCTTTCCCCTTCTCCTCCTGGCATTAGGCCTAGCCAGGCCTAAGAAGCCTTGAGATAACTCTCCCTCCATTACCAGATAGAGAACATATCCCACAGGAGCCGCAAGGGAAGAAAGAGGTAGTGTGAGACCTTGCAGATGGATTTACAGGAAGCAGGACATTATGGGAATGAAATACGCTATTTCTTGTGTCCACCCACTGAGCTGGACACCCAGGGTACCAAAGGTGTATCTTGTGTGGTAGCAGCAGGAGGCACCCAGCCTAAACTACCACATTTGGTACCGCAAAAATAAATTAACACACTTTTTAGTTTGGTGGGTGACTTGGAATTTAATTCAAGATTGGAGGATTCAAATTCTGGTATTATATTTTGATTTAAACATAGGTTATATATGTTGCAAATACTTGAAGGTTTGGTAGTCAGCATGGAGATGGAATATGGAACTCTTTGGTTGTTATTCTTTGCTTGCTCTCTGATTTCATTCATATCACTGCATTAGAAAAGACAAATTTATTATATTTTTGGACGCCACATATATTTTTCCTGTCATTTTTTTCCATAGTGAATAACTCTCTGTTTAGATGAGATGTACATGTTGTGTCTTGAAAACAAAAGAGAAATTGAATGTTAAGATTTGAGACCATTTTAGTCTTCAAAACAAAAGTGTATTTGGAAAGAAAAAAACAAACAAAACCCAAACATTCTCCATAAAAAGCAAATGCTTAAGTAATGAAATATTTAATTTGTCAAATGCATAAGAAGTTTATACTTTCCAAACATAGGTAACAAATTCATATCGTTTATGTTTCCTATGTGACATGATCATCTGAAAAAGATCAATTCTCCTAGAAGATTCTTGTTCAATAATCCTGAAGAAAGTTTTCATAACTCACCTTATGTTTATCTAATTCATAAAATAATTACTTATTTTTATCATCTTTAGACATGTTGACTAACATTGCTAGTGCAATTTTGATAATCCTTTTTAAATCTGACAAGCTTTATTCTATTCTATTTTATTCTGTTGTGACTGACAAAATGGTTTAAATCTCATTAATGGGTCTTAGATTACACTAAGCATCATATCCATAAATCTGTGGGATCTTATCTTGAGATGCATATATGTGGTTGCATTCTTTTTTCTTCCTGTTTCATACCTTGTTCTGATGTTCACTGGTTAACTCATGGGTAGCTGGTTAGGAAATAGACATGCTTCTTAAAGTTGCTAACATCATTGTTGGATTTCTAATTGATTTCACACTTTTCCATATTTGGGTTGTTTTGATATGAGGTTATTCCTTTCACAAACACACAAATACTATCTTTCTTGAGGTAGGGAGACTGTCAAAATTCTTGAATCTCAAAGGCAATCTACCTAATCTCTTGCAGTGCTCTGAAGATTCTTTTTTTTCTTTTCTCAGAACACTGCAGCTTCCAGATCTAAACAGACCAGTATCTTCATGGTGTTACTGATGGTATGGTTCTTCATTGTAGTATTCTTGTACCATTACTTTGGTTTACATTTATAAACACTTCCAAAACAGTTCTTCAAAACATACAACTTCAGATTTAAAAAAACCAAATTACAATATGCCTGATGACATATTGAAGTTTTTGGCTTCAAAGTGAAATGCAATTCATATAAATTGCAGTGTGTTTTTTTCATTTTCTTTGACTTCATTTGGGTTTTGTTTGTTTTTTCCCCAGCGAGCTCTAATTTAGAAGTTTCTTAAGCATTTATCTTTGCCCCATAATATGCATCAGTTGTATCTGGAGAAAAATTGAAAGATTGGGAATTAAATATTGCAACACATATACTATTATATACAAGATGATGATCAATAATATGCTACTGATCCAAGAAACTGAATAAGACAACAACAATCAATAAATCCAATCTGGAGTCCATTTGCAACAAAAGAGTAGTCTGAGGTAGAGAAAAAGGATCATAATAAATCATGTAACTAGAATATTTGGCCATCTCAAAATTAATCATTAATCTTATTATTACTATTCACATTACCTCTGAAGGAGGATATTTTTAGCTGAAAACTCCTCCTGTTCATGAACTCAGAACATTGGAATCTGATCACTGTGTGCACCGTGAAGGGGGAATCAGTTCAGTCTAGGTTTGAATTAGTGAGTTGGAAAAAAACAGATTTTGTTAATAAAGAAGAGTATTTTTATTATTGAGTAGGACTGTATGTGAGCTACAGTGATATTCAATAATCAGAATTATTTAGCACATGAATGAATAAACTAGGCAAAGTATGTAGTGTAGGAATACCTGGCTCATATCTAGCATTTTTATTATGTCTTAAAACACATTAAAACAGGCCGGTGAAGCTCCTCAGATTTTATGGAAAGTAGAAAAACAGGAAGAGATACAAAGCAGTGAATATATTTTCCCAAGAGAATTGCTGAGAAAACACTTAATGCCTGAGCACTAGTGCAGAGTTCTCTGTGAAGAAAATCAGCAAGAAGCTTTTTGAATTACTATATTAAATATAAAATGGTAAGTTCATTTCATCTTAGCTTAACCAGCTCAAAGTTAAATGTCTGTTCTATTCTTAGATCTTTCTGTAGTTAATAGAGGAGTGGCATCTTCAGTCATGTCATCCACATTAGATACCTCTCAGGACAGATGATTTTCAGTCCACTGGCTAAATGAAGTACAAACCTTACATTAGGAGCTTTAATGATAGGTTGTTAAATTGTTGTGTGTGTGTCTCTGCACTGCCACATACCAGCTACAGCAGAAATTGTCTATATTCAGAATATCTATAAAGTTTATTCTGGAATGATCTTCATCAGTGTCAATGATAGTTGGTAATGGAATAATACATTTTGAACACTTTTATCAGTCAGAGCTATCATCAGAGCTTTACTTGGTTTTCATCAGAGATTAATTATCAGGCATTATTACCAGAGATATACTGCCTTGTAAAGATTAAGTTCAAATAATACAGAAAAGTCAACATAATATTTAATACTGAGTCAGCTTCCTTTTTGCCAATGATATCTTCAAATTAACATGTATTAGCATATATTTTGTAACTTGAATGTTTCTATATGTAATGAAGTCAGATCTTCCTAGAGTATCCTTTAGATGATACAGTTTCATTCATCTTCAAAACATAGGACGAATGTATTTTTGTTCTTTGTTTATGAATACTTTTCCCCTAAGGTCATAATACATGTTCCATAATATTTAGAAGAAAAACAGATGTCTCTATATCAAAATAGTCAGTTCTTTATTTTTTATTTCCCCCCATGGAAAATTACAGGAGACATGATGAAAAAAATGTAGAAGTGAATGAAGAAGAAATGTAACATTGTCAGAATCCTTATTGAAACAAACAGATAAAATACAACCTGCAGACAGCAGCAAAGACTACCAATTTGCTTTAAGTGGTTGAAAAATGGAAAGCTAACTAGGAGAAGATGGCAGACTCCCATTTAGGAGGATTACTGGATGTGCCTCACTCATCTCCTGCACCATGCTCAGCGCTCCTTGATAGCAAGTCAAGGAAAGAAACATGCTATTTCCTCAAATTTTCACAACCAGCATAAAGGCCTGGGATTCAGCCTTTCTTGAAACTGAAATATCTACTGAGAAAGTCATCTATGAAGAAAGTTTACCATTATTTTTCCTTCTGATGTTGTAGCCCAGCTCTTTGCAGTAAGCTTTGAGAAACCAGTGTCTACTCATATACTATGTAGATGTTAAAATGGCCATGAGTATTATTGCTTGTAAAATACATCTTTCATTCGCTTCTCCAGCTGAGTTCAGCTGTGCTTTATTGTTGGTGCATGTGGGCTAAACCATCACACCACTACAAGTATTTAGGCAATATAACAATTTTAACACTTTTAAGCAAACTGGGAGGAATAACAGGGAAAGAGAGAATTCCCTGGTGCAAAGTAGCATTCAACCACAGGGGGGGCGACTTGACAAGAACCATTAAGCCAGGAGGCAAGTGAATTAATTACTCATGAAAGATTCTATCCCAAATGGGGTGGTGCTGCTGCTGTATTAGCCGTTGAGGCTTTTTGGGGTGCTCTCATGAGCCAGCTATGACTGTTTGCCGGCAGGAATGCCACACAGTCTCGGGGCTGGTCTGGCTTGAGCAGGACGGTGGGCTGTTTACAACGCCATTACTGTGATGGACTCTTGCATCATTCTAGGTAAACTGAGGCACGGCAAAATTCTAGTTGCAAGGGCAAGTGAGGCTTGGCTCCAGTTCCTAAGGCCTGTGACTTCTCTAGCTTGCAGTGAATAGGCTTGTGGCTTCTGTCCCAGGCTCTGGACCAGGTAACTCAAGGCAAGGCAACTTCAAGCAAGACAGGTCCAAGAAGGCAAGGCAAAGCCAAGGCAGGTCCATGCAAGCAAGGCAAAGCAACTACAAATCAGCCTGTATATATATCTTGCCTGAGATTCAATTAGGCCAATAGGGTGACTGAAGCCAGCAAACAGTTACCCAATGAAAAGGGGTTCTGCCAGGCTGTGGCCATAAAAGGCAGAAACATAGGCCTGTTTGGGGAGAAGCAGTGGCAGGTACATGTGCTCTTATCACAAAAGGAGACTTGTTTACCAGACACATTAGGTCCTGTCCCTTTGTTCCTTTTCCTATGTTACCCTGAATTCTACAGGAAGGAGGGACTGAGTGGGACCATATCTAGATACATCAGGACCTGTCTGGGTTTGTTCTGGGCCCGTGTGGCCCTACCACCACATGTCCTAGGGGAGACACTTAGCTCATCCTAGATTCCTGCCATATTTTTGCATTTGTGAAGTGTAAAATGACATTTCATAATTTCAAGGGAATTGCAGCAATCACTCAAACTTAGACTTTGTTATAGGCAATTATGTACACCTGTGAAATTGTATGTGAAATAGCGAGCTTTGGAGGTAGCTGAAAATAAGAACTGCCTGAATACAATGAAACAGTTTGTCACTCTACTAAAACAATATTTGTCTGAATGAAAATAATTTGCAAATAACTTGAGGAAAGCAAAAATGAAAATTAAGAAAAAAAATAGTGACACTTAAAATTGAATAGATGTGGGAGCTACTTTTTAATTTGCTTTCTAATCAGTTTCAAATAATTTCCTGAATTTTGTTAGTGTTTGCCTATTCTTATGGTATTTTGGGATGGTTTTTTGCTTGGTTGGTTGTTTTTTCTTTTTCCAAAGTAATACTAATCATTAGGATATCTCGTTTGAGAGTAATTTTCCTTAATAATCCTAAATTCATAATTCAAATTGTATGATTAGACTTCTTCAAAACATAGATGTATCATTTTATACCATAACGATTAAATTGCCCTCACCATCGTTTTCTTTTCTTATTATTGTCTCATTGAGGAGGTCAAATTAGCTAAAATAATTTAAAACTCCCATTTTTTTTTCTTAACTGTAAGTTTGCTCAAATCTAAGAAAGGTTTTTGTATAGAAGAAATGTAAACAGACAAATAAAATTACAAATGTGGCATTCCTCCCTGAGATTCCCAATTACCTTTCTAAATAAACCTAGTGCATTTCACTCTTCATGCACTGCACTATATGCATTCACACCCTGCACTATCACAGAATGACAAAATCACCAAGGTTGGAAGAGACCTCAAGGATCATCAAGTCCAACCTGTCACCACAGACCTCCAGACTAAACCACGGCACCAAGTGTCACGTCCAGTCTCCTCTTGAACACCTCCAGGGATGGTAACTCAACCACTACCCTGGGCAGCCCATTACCATGGCTAATGACTGTCTCAGTGAGGAACTTTCTCCTCACCTCAAGCCTAAACTTCCCCTGGTGCAGCTTGAGACTGTGTCCTCTTGTTCTGGTGCTGTATTCAGAAATATAAAACTAAGGCCTACTTTTAAAATTACATGGAATAGAAAACCTAAATATGCAAAGCTGTTACACACCAATTGCATTACAAGACAAGAAGCACATGAACTTTTGGCACCACACAGTTCTTACCCCATAACTTTGGTTCAGAAGAGCTGCATGCTTGGTATAGGTGTGCTACACAAGTCAAGAAGGTGAAGCATCTCCCTGTGGTCATCACTGCCTCTCTTGATACTTCAACCACCCAAAGCTAGGCCTGATTTAGATGTTATCCAGATGTCGGAGAAATTGACCTGGCTGCACATTGCTTACCTTCCATTATTCATGTAAGTTGCCAGTACTTTTCTGAGGAATTAAACAGTCAGAAAAGGAAGATGTGAGTGTGGGGGGATGTGTTCATATGCATGTTTCACTCTCTCTTCACATGTAAAAGCTTGCATCTAAGACAAAACTAAGAGATCTTTTTCTGATAAAAATGGATGCATTTCTTCTAATCTGAATCTCTTCCTCAATGAAAGTCACAGAATCTGTGAAAAAAGCAAAGTGAGTAATTACAGAAAATTTTTCTTTTGTAAAAATGATTGATAAACATTATAAATGTGAAAACTCCAACTAGCTCATACTAAAATGTGTATTATTCACACTACTGTGGTCTAACAAAACACACGCTATTTTATAACTAACCCTGCATATTATACCACCATTCCTGTCCTTTCCCAGTGAAATTTTCAGCAATTGCTGTGCTGTTCTTGTGGTTAGTATATGTTTGACCTTGTTAAATGTTTTCTTATGTGTCTGTTCTTCATTCCCTGTTGTCAGCACTGTCTCCATCTAGATTCATATGCTCATGGGAAATCCTTGTAGACTTATGGTCACACCACAGAAAGAGACTACACATATTGGCTGCTGTTCAGTCTTCAGTCACTCTTAGATGTTAATTGTGTAATCAAAATGGGGGGCATGTGTACAAATACAAAATCTAAATAATATATTTTAATAACAAAATAATAACTAGCACATGATTGCTATGCTCTGGTTGTTACTTTTCCCAACAAAATATTTTATGAATTCATTTTACAAGAATATTAACGAGTAAATGCCTTGTTACAGTTTTGTTTTGGAATTTTCTTCTTCTCTTAGGGAATTTACATTACAGCTTAGTTTAGTCAATCGGTAAAAAATTAATTTTTAATCATCTTTAAAATAGAAGAACAATCAGACATTGCTAACTATTCAGTTTAATTTCATTTCTACATAGTGTATAACTTTAATCCATGAACCAAACCAATACATTTTGACAAGGAGATTTTTGTCAGCCATGCTGGGCCCCAAGAAAATGATTCTTTGCCATCTTTCTGTAAAGTAAAACAGCAAAGGATCACACTTTTTATGAATTCAGCAACAACACTCCATTATAGTTTATTGCCTATCAGATACTATAACCTACTGTGGAAGAAATTTTGGAAGGGCAATCAATTATGGAAGACACCATCTGACAGTCTGTAGACTATATGAAACATTAGTAAATATAGTATGATTTCAAGGCCTGAAGGTTTCTTTATAGTTTGCATACTATATAAAACATTAGTCAAAATATTATGATTTCTGGGCCTGAGGGTTTCTTTTTTCAGAAACCACAATGTGGAAGAAAAGATTTCAAAGCTTTATAGGAACCTGTGATATCCCAAATACATATATGTATTATATTATATGTTATACATATACATATACATATATATATAATATGTTATACATATATGTACATATATGTACATATATAAGTGATGAAAAATAAGAAATAATTGAGAAAAGTATATTTTAATGTAACTATGTTTGGATGCATCTGTAATGATCAAAGGGTGTAGGGAGGCAAAATTTGTAAGTATGACTAATACCTTTTATTTATTCAGATACAATGTGTGGAGCAAAAAACTTGCATTCCTGAAATCTTGTCTACTTTTCAAAACAAATAAGATCAATCCTGAAATATTTATTCCTCAGAAGACAAACAAAAAAACTCAAAAAAAAAAAAAAAAGTATTAGTAATAAGCTCAAGAGATAATGAAACTCCAATCTTCTGTTCTGTTTCCTTGTTGAATAATAATGGATTTTCTCCTGAAAACAGTTTTGGATTTGCTATCACACAGAACAAACTGACAGACGTAGTGCGGAAAGAAGATTGTTCTGGCTGAGTACATAAAGCACATAGGAAGCATACTCAAATACTATTCAAAATTAGTATCATGGTTGCAATCATTCATGACAAAGATGCACTGTTGTTTTTGTTAATTTTTCTGATTCATGCACATTTTCTGATTCAGGAACAACGTAAACTTAGAGCAATAGGAAAACTTTTTTTAAAGCAAACTGAAAATGTAAAAACTAAATCAATATTCTTCTCTGCCAATATTTAAAGTTTACACTTTGACATTACAATTGCTTGTTCTGAAACGTATAAAACCATATTTTTATTATGAACCAAAGGTATTTCCAAGATGAAGGTGATAGTGGTGGTGATGAGCATCACATCACAAAGGAAGAGACAGCAGATATGGCCTGTATGTCTATGATACTTAGAACAGACATATACATATATCTCTGTATTATTTATATAAATGTATCTATGAAAATACATAAATCCATACATAGGAAGGAATCCATCCATAAGGAAGACACATATGTCTTCCTTAATTTCTAGCTTCTGGAATGATTTAGTTATGGAAACATCTCTACTGCTATGAAGGAAGGTTATAGTTTCTAGTGACTAAGGTAGAAGGAGAAAAAATATTATTTGAAAATGCAAACCCTGAAGGCTCAAAACCATTATAGAAACACACAGACTTGAAAATGTACTTTTAAAATCCATGTTGTTGACAATTCCAGTTCCTGCAGTCATATGACTAACATGTCCAGCAGGGCTTTCTCACAGAATCCCATTAAAAATGAACTGCCTTTTGGGAGAAAAGAGAAAAGAAAAAAGAAAAAGTTTTTAGGCCTTAGGACAGCACTAACTCTAATTTGCAATAGAATCTTAGGGTATATTCATCTTCTGTCTTTACTGCATAAAATATATTGCAAGCACTCGAGAAATAATAAACTACCTAAAACACACAGTAAGAGCAACAGGTGTATTAACCAGACTGAATTGAATTTGTGCTGAAAAGTGTGGTCTTGCAGCTTTTTATAATTAAAAGCTAAATTATTTTACTTTTTGGACCAACAGCTTTGTTAAGTTATATGCAGTGTGATACCTCACTGGGTTTTATGCTGTGTAAAACGCACACGAAACTCTACAATATAAAAAACGGTTAACCTCTGAAGAAATTACCTCTTTAAATAAATAAATACACATGCATGTAAACACACAGAATTGAAGTGTGAAAAAAATATATATCTAAAAATATAAAATGTCATTCTATTTTTTTTTTCATTAGCACTGATTTTCCTAATAGATTTACTTGTACAAATACTGTTTTGTAAATGATTACCCTACAAATTCTCTTTTTCAGAAAATTGTTTATTCTGCCATCTCATGTTGTCACATAAATGAATATCTGATGCATTAAAAAAAAATGAAATAAAATATATGTTTTGGTGTTGCATATGGTCCAGGAAATCATATTTTCTACAGAATATAGAAGTTGGTGGGAAAGTACTTTGTTGCAATTTCAACTTTCCAGTGTAAAGAGCTGGCAGTTTGTGAACAGTGGAGTTACCTTCAAGATAAATAGCAGCTTCATCTCTTAGCCTTGCAAACTTTTCTGGTTTTAATAAACAGAAAAGGAAACAGTAGTTTGGGGATTCTTCAACACAAAATTGTAACGATGAACGTATTGCAAGTAGCCTTTTTGTGATTAATGCACATGCCAGAATAGAGTTCAGCTAATTCTTTTTCAGCTGCATTGGCCCAGCAGTGGTAAATTCTAGTGAAAATCCAAACATGCTGGGGTTTTTTCTGTTTAGATCAGAAGACAGTGCAGTGCCTAGTCAATATCAAGAAAGAGACTTACAGAAAGTTAGATTAATCCATCATGAAGAACAAAGACACCTCACTCTTTAAATAGACTCCTTGCAGTGGTATGTTCAGAAGTTTTATGTGTCTTTTTAAGACAAAACAAGAGATGCAGCAGGAAATTCAGACCACTGAATGGAAAGCAGGCAGAAGCAACAGTGGTAGACTACAACAGTCAGGGCTTACCCAGCTGCCAGACAGGGTCTCAGCGTGTCCTGTGTTGGCAGGATCAGTAACTTGAGCCAGCATCTGATAGCCCAGCAGGTCACTGAGGGGAATCAGTGCAGTAGCAGATGTGTGTTAGAAGCGACCTGGCAGGCTATGCAAGATTCAAAAACTGGCAGGAAATATCACTGAACGGAGCCAGGACTTTGCCTGGGAAACCAGTGTGAAAATAAAGAGGCAAAATATTATATTCAGATTGTATAGTCAGATTTGAACTTTATAGCTTTAATTTCTGTGACCATAATATTTCAACATAATGACTGCTACGAAATTACTAGTGAAAGAGAATCCTCCAGCAGATACCAGAGTCTCTGCCCTATTTTGCTTTGAAAAAAAAGAGGTATGCTGTAGATACAGATGCATACATTTTAATGCATGGCAAATTTATTTACTTGCTGAAGGGATTTTTCACTGTTATGAGGGATATATTTGCTTCCTAGATGTTTAATGTTTGCTGTGCCACAAACAAAACCAGCTTTTATGAAGAGAAAACACCACTTAACAAAATACTGCAGTTTCCCTTTTGGACTTGCCTAACTACCTGTCCTACAACATCATTCTCTCTTTGCTTTTCCTCAGGGGATCCATGCATATCAGATATTTACTTTCATTCTGACACAACTGTTATTTTCTGGGAATTTACAAAGCTATCATATTCATAACATTTGCTAATAAATCAGAATATGCAAGTATGCAGAAATAAATGTAGCTTAAAACTGTTTCAAGGATTTTTACATCACCCTGCCCTCCTCCCCTCCAACCCAAAAAAAGGACCACCATGAAAAAAAAACCAAACCATCCCAAAACCAACAAACCAAATTCACACCCCAAGATTAATTTTTCAATCCCAAAGCCTCAACTGATCTTCCTGTGGTTTGCTTTATTCTAAGGGAGTACATACTCTGAAAGGGTCTGTTGAACAAATTTTGATTTGAACATTAAAAAAAGAATTCTCTCCAGACAGATAACTATATTAACCTTACTCTAAAGGTCACAGATGCCATATCTCAAGGTCAGGATTTAGCTTTTCTATAAGAGAAGATGATTCTTTTATACTACCCAGCCACAACATAAAACAGAACTATAAATCTGTAAAATATAAACCATACCTTGTAAATAGGAACTGCTGATTCAGTACCCTGTAGAGATTTTTCCTTCCCCTCCTCCCCCCCCCCGGCTTTCTTTCAGAAATAATTTCAGTTTTGCCTGGAGTGAGCTGCTCTCCATTCAGAAACAGACTATTTGCATGTTGGCATTTAACTTGGTGAACACAATGGGAAGATATCCTAATTTACAGTTTTTGAAAGTAATCATAGAGATATTTTAGACACCCTCAGGTATCCAGTTTTCCCTCTAACTGTTGATAGAAAAACAGTGCAAATCTTTTGTATCCCCCATGTCATACCTACCATCAGCAAGAAAATGTCTTGAATAGCCTCAGGTGTTTCTGGTAGCATTAACTTTAAATACTGAATTTAGTTCCTCTACCAGAGGATAACTTGATTACTGCATAAGGTATCGTGGTCAGTGAGAAAAAGAAAAGAAAATAAAGACTAAAAAAAGACTCTTCCTTTTTTAAAAACCATCTTTCTGGTCCCTTTGCAAAGTGAGGTCATTCTAGGTTGACCAATTGTAGTTTAAAAGATTAAATAGCATGAAGATATTCAATATCTTAATGTGTGGAAAAAAAATATGAAAAAAATCATAGAATTATTCCAGTTGGAAGAGAGTGGAAATTTTACAAAATATGGGGTTTCCCGTTTGTTTTTCTCTACTGAGTTCTCATCAGAAGAAACCCAGGAAACCTACATGTATTTCTCCTGCTTTACAGTTATTTTCTTTAGGACCACTTATGAAGATTTTAAGGAATCTGAATCTTAAACACAGATAGTTTCAAGTTTGAAACCAGCATTCACATACACTTCTACCTTTGTGGTCATGTGTCAATGATTTATTCCTTTGTTAAGAATGTTTGATATGGTTATTTATTTTTTTTTTCTCTTTCCTAAACAGAGCAAATCAATTTCACCTTCCTTTCTCTGTTCAACAGGTTATTATAAAATCAGATGTTGTTATACTTTCAATCTGTAAAGAGACAGCATGTTCAAATATGGCATTTTTACATTAGTGTGTTGTTATATTTCACTACAGTAATTTCCTCTAGGAATTAATTTTATCTCCTTGAATGCTTTACATAGCATTTTGCATTTCATGAGATAATTTTACTCCCTTTTTTACCTAGTTTGCTCTAGTACCAGATAATACAGTCTTATCAGAATATAAAAAGATGACATTAAAAGGTAGTTTTGAAATAAAGTAAAAATATTAACAGAAAATCAAAAGTTTAAATAAGGGCTTGATGCATATTTTCCATGGAAACCATGAATTCTAATAACCAAAATATTAAAAAAGATGGTTATTTGACTCATGCTTTGCATTTTCAAATTTAGGCTTGTCCCAGCCTTTAGAGACACTAAGTGTTTTTAGTTACATGGTGTGAACTAGCCATCAGCATTGTTTGGCTTTCTGGTTTTCAAAATAATTCATATAGATGAACATTCACTTACAGACAGCATCACTGTCTAATCTGAACATTTTTAATGTCACAACAATAAAAAGATAGTCACAAACCTATATAAGTTGTGTTTGAAAGACATTTGGCTTACACTGAAGAAAGGTTCTATTTTTATTCTGTTATATCTATATTAAAGTTTTGCTATCTAAATGGAATGTAAAAGCTTATTTACACTAAACTATGCATGTAATATATGTGTGATATATCCATATAGCTATGGTATATGTTCTTCCATCAGAATACATTCCAGACTACATTATTTTATGTGATATTTAAATATTAATGAATAGTAGTCTTCTGCTTTTTCAAAGTCTGTATTCTTAAAATCATCAAATCAGTTCAATTTTATTACTTTGAAAATCTACCTTATTGTGCTTTAATTATCCAATATGCCGAAGGAAGTCTCTGATTAGCTTAGTATTTGGAATTAATACTAACCATGTAATGTAATAAAGATTTAATTTTCTCTCAAAATTACACTATTTGCCATTCTGTACCTAAAGTGATTATTTCAGAGTAAATGCAAGTACTGTGTTCTATAAGTTACTTTTCAGCATGTTAATTTTCCAAAGATACAGTTCATAGTTCACAAGAGGCAATACAGCTTTTAACCATTTGCTTGCTTCTGTGATAGAAAGTTCTTTTCTCATTCAAGTATGGAGGATTTTTAAGGTTGTCATGCTGGTCAGGAAACACAGAGATATCAGCTACAGTGATGTTCCAGAGTCAATAATCACTCTTAAAATCCAGAGAAAGCTACAGAAATTAACTATAGTATGCTTAAAATGACTATGATAACCATAGAACATTCAGTTGCTACTACGCTGAAATTTTGGACATTTTGTGTGTTTGTTCCATACTTCTCAGAAGATTTTGCAGTATCCAGATTATTCCTGATGGTGGATTATTTTAGGGGAAAGTTTTATGTATACTTAGATAATGAGAAATTGTTATCTAGTCATCTTCCAAACTGACGGTAGAGAGGAGTCTTTTCCCCCACACACAGACTTTGTTGCTGATTTAGGCAGCACTTCCAGGTTTGGTTCATGCATCATCACATGGCTGAAGAGGCTGAAGGTATTTTAAATGAAAGAGTTAAAGTCAAAGCTGTACATGGAGCAATGAACAACCTGGGATCAAGACCACTTATCTGTGAGGTTCTGCCCAGGTATTGTTGCACTCTAGAAGCAAAAGCAGCTACCAATTAAGAGACTACATTTGCTACTGGATTTCAAACTCTATTGTTGCTTTATTAAAGATACTGCAAAGCAGTTAGAGGGAAAACAAGTTGTTGCTGCTACAGTGTATATGTATACAGAAGTATAACAAAAAATAAAAGACTCACAAATGTAAAAAATGTGAAAGAAAAGCACAAACAGGATATAAAGATACTGAAATAAAAAGAAATAACACTCAAGATGTTGAATTGGTTCTGCATAGGTTAATATATATGTAACAATAGATTTATTTGTAAAGTGCCTAGTTGAGTATAACTATCGCACAATCTTAACTCAGACTCTACACAATATTCTGCAATAATAGGCATGTATCTTGGGCTTTATATATAAATAAATGTGTGAAAATATGAATCTCCAGTACTTTCTCAAAGTTTACTTATTGACAAATATGAAGATATTCACTAGCAAGGTTTAGATGATGGCATCTGGAAATATTTGTTAATTCCTGCTGTTGGCTATGTCCTTCAGACTCTTTCAGCTTCATAGTAAGGAGACTATGGTGGGGAGCACTGGTGATACTGTCCAATCCCATCTGAACAAAAGGATCACATACATGGTCAGATAGGCCCTATTGATGTTCCATCTGAACAAATTCAAGGATAGAATTGTGGGACAAAACACTAGCTGGAAAGGAAAGAAGTCCATTAATGCAGACCTTGTAATACAGATAGAACTGTTTGAATGTAAAAAAATTAGCCTTTCATGAATCCTGTGATTTCTTAGAGATCTGTTCTGTTCTCATGCATCATTTGTTTACATACAATAAGGGCAACAAGGCTGGGGAGAGGCCTTGAGCACAAGCCCTATGAGGAGAGGCTGAGGGAGCTGGGATTGTTTAGCCTGGAGAAGAGAAGGATCAGGGGTGACCTCATTGCCCTCTACAACTACCTGAAAGGTGGTTGTAGACAGGAAGGGGTTGGTCTCTTCTCCCAGGCAACCAGCACCAGAACAAGGGGACACAGTCTCAAGCTGTGCCAGGGGAGGTTTAGATTTGAGGTGAGGAAAAAGTTCTTCACCGAGCGAGTCATTCGTCATTGGAATGGGCTCCCCAGGGAGGTGGTGGAGTCACCGTCCCTGGAGGTGTTCAAGGGGAGATTGGACGTGGCGCTTGGTGCATTGGTCTAGTTGTGGGGTCTGTTGGGACAGGTTGGACTTGATGATCCTTGGGGTCTCTTCCAACCTTGGTTATACTGTGATACTGTGATACTGTGAAATAAGAGATCTTGGTTACATTTATGATACCTAAAAGATTATTTGACTGCTAAGACCAAGTTACCTGAAAGTATATAGCTGTTGCACTATGAAACATCACGGGGGATAGAAAGTCATTCATATAGAATAATGGATATGGCACAGGACCCACAGCTAATATCCTCTTGAAATACCAGGTAGAGGTCAGGGAAAATACCCTGCACCATCTCAGACACTACTAGAAATTTCTGTGTGGGCATCTAAATAAAGAGTTGGTTTTAAGAATGAACTGAAGCTCTAAGCTATACTGCCTATAACAGATGTATGAATTACTTTTTTCTCTTTATTTTGTTTTTTGAGACAGATTGCTCTGCATTTATACAATAATATTTAGAAGATCATGGGGGAGCCCAAGTGTTTGAGTGTTTGCTATTAAAGATAAAAAAGGAGTGTTTGCATTTATGATAAAGTAGTGTGTAACACGTACCGTTCATCATACATACATCTTTTCTTGCCTACAGCTGCTCATTTTCACTGTGTGGTGCTTGTAACACTTGTGTAGGTATTACAATGAGCAGAAGAATATATCATTTCAAAACGAGTGTTCAGAAAATATTTGCTTTGCAGTATTTTCAGTAAATATTTTCCACGCATCTGTGATTTCAAAATAATTTTTCTTTATTTAAAAAAAAAAAAAAGTTCTTTATAAATGACAGGTATTACAAATCAACAAGAAACAGCAACAGAGAAAATACATACATCAGAAAATCAATTACAATACCTGCAAATGAAACAAGTTAATCTGTTGAAATGAGTATCAAAGAGAAAGTAGGATTTTTAAAATATGATTTAGCTTAGAGTATGTTTAAGCTTAGAATTAACATGTCTTTCTGTGATCTAGAGGTGAATCTGAGTTATTTTTCCAAGGTATAAACATCAAAATTTTGGCTGTATTGGTATAAATACTTATTGTAAAATTTTCTGTTTCAATTTAACTGCTAAGGATGATTAAAAGAAATGCCTTGTTCATTTTTGTAGGCTTAATTTAGGCACATAAAAAATGATTTGACTTGTAATTTACATGTTGTATTATTTATACAAATAGGAATTGAATTGATTTTGGTTTTGCTTTGATTTGTGTACAACTGGTTCAGAAATGTCTGCATTCTTGATGCAATTTCCAGCAAACATTGTTTCCTTATTCATTCATCAGGGAGGTGGTGGAGTCACCATCCCTGGAGGTGTTCTAGGAGGGACTGGACCTGGCACTTGGTGCCATGGTTTAGTCATGAGGTCTGTGATGACAGGTTGGACTTGATGATCTTTGAGGCCTCTTCCAACCTTGGTGATTCTGTGATTTCAAAACCAAATAATCTGAAAACTATCAGTCTTTCAATTCTTTTATTCCAAACCAGATACATCTTATAAAGTTAAGGTTGGATTTTGTGATTTTAAATTATTATTTATTTATTTCCCCCATCCCCCA
Source organism: Dryobates pubescens (assembly GCF_014839835.1). Lineage (NCBI taxonomy): Eukaryota > Metazoa > Chordata > Aves > Piciformes > Picidae > Dryobates > Dryobates pubescens. The sequence continues at coordinate 30,293,885 of NC_071618.1, forward strand.
CCCTGTTAGTTTGTTTTAAGCAGTAATGGGGTTTATACTGCGTATTATATCACATTTCTATGTAATAATTTTAATAATACATGTATTTAATTTTACCTCATTCGGCCCCCTGGTATCATAGTTTGCCGGTCCTCTGCCAAAACCTTGTTCTTAAACTATTTGGATTCATGTTACAGCCCCATTTTTCTTGTGGAATATAAATAACATTTTATAACCATGATTTAATTAGACATATATAATTGGTTTTCTATTATTGAATATTTCACTGTATGAAAATTACAGTACATTTGGAGACCCCTAAAACTGCAACTGCTTTTACAACACTTAACCATAATGTAGATTGCTTCAAGTGTCTAAAAGAAAGATCACAAACAATCACAGGAGTGTTCAGGTTGGAAAAGACCCTCAGAAGCACCTTAAGTCCAACCAATAACCCTACTCAACAAGGTTCACCTGTAAACCATGTCCCCAAGCACCACATCCAAACATCTACAACATTCTTAAACATTTCATGGCTTACTTCTCCTTTTTTCCAAAGATGTTATACCATCTCCTGAGACTTCAAGAATTCTTTCTCGAAGTAGGCCCAGCCCTCCTGGACCCCTTTGTTTTTAAGGGCTGTTCCCCAAGGTACCTTCTGAGTTAGTTCCTTAAGTAATCTGAAGTCCACCCTCCGGAAGTTTCCTTTGTTGATGCCCCTCTTAGCTTGACTGCATATTGAAAACTCAATTATTTCATGGTCACTGGATCCCAGACAGCCTCCAACCACCACATCTCCCACCAGCCCAGTGGGAGCCCGGGTGTCTTCTGGCTCTATACAGCACTATTACAATGTTTCTGTGCGTCAGAGATTACTCTGCTAGACGCAGATACTTTGAACTGAGAGCTAGTGGATGTAAAGCACGTGGAGGATACTCTAGCTGTTTTTTGTAGCAAGGTGGAGGTCCGGCAGACTACTGCTGCTGGACTGGTTCCTAGCCGATCTGGACGGCGACGCTGAGTAGCTGTCTTCTCTCTCTGCAGCAGTGGAGAGGGAATAATGGAACCTTGCCTTAGCCCATAAGTACGGTTCCCTTTCAGGACTTGGATGATCCCCTCCAGACAATAGGGATCGGTCCTGGTCGGGGTTGGGTCTCTCGAGCAAGTAGAAAGACAAAGTGAAAGAGGGGGGCAACTTGTTTACCAATTGGGGTGATACTTACACATTCCTCAAGGCTGGGTTTGACCAATGGACACTCTCATAAACAACTGGCTTCAGCCCATAGAAGGCATGAAGCTAGAATTATGCCCATACTTGGTATTTGCATGAGCACTGCACATGCTGGGTTCATGCTGGCCTGGCTAATGCCTTGGCTTTTGTCTTCCTCCTGAAGGAGGGGGAACTTTTCCAAATGCTGGGACAAGATACAATATTTGGGCATAATGTGCCTTCACCACACTTGCTTAACACTTTTTCTACATCTAAGTCACAGAGGCCTTATAGCCCCTGACGGAGGTCAATACCTGTTCTGTAAATATATAAGCAAAGGCAAAATATTCTATCACTGAGTATAAAATCATATCTTCACAGCTAGAAACTAAGAATGCAAAGTATTTTTAGTTTCAAAAGCTAAAATCTATGCATCAGATTCTTCTAAAAAAACCCTGTTTTGGCATTGCCTGCATTTAGCCTGTATCTGGCCTTAACTATAGCAGCTGGGGGATCAGACAAAATATCTATGGGTTGAAATGAAAATATATTTCATGAAACAACAAAAATATTAATGCCAGTGTCAATATAATGTATAAAAAGTTATACTCATCTCAGGGAATGTGCAGAAAAATGGTCCTCAAGAGTAGAATGGTAAGCAAGCCCCTCCAGTGGTGGAGAGAAACAGGAGGAGAAGGAGAAGGAGAAGGAAGAAGAGAACAACCTTCATCAATCTTTCTCTTTTATAATGACCATGACGTCTACCTGAAAGCAGGTTGCATCTCTGTGGGTGTTGGTCTATTCTCCAAAGCAGCAAGTGAGAGGATGAGAGGAAATAGCTTGAAGTTGTGCCAGGGGAGGTATAAGATGGACATTAGGAAAAAAAATCTTCACCAGAAGGGTTGTTAGACACTGGAACAGGCTGCCCAGGGAAGTGATTGAGTCATCATCCATGGAGGCATTTAAATGACATGAAGATGTGGTACTTAGGGATATGGTTTAGCAGCTGATTTGATTATTGGTTGGACTCAGTGATCTTAAAGGTCTTTTCAAGGTTAAAATTATTCTAAGATTCTACAGTCCTATGATATTTACTATATGGAATACACTTGCTAGCCAGCTTGAGCCATCTATTCTGGCTTTTGCCCTTCCTGGCTGACCTGAAACTGCCAACAGCTTGTACCACAAGGCAGGCCTAAGATTCTATCCCAGTGAAACAGAACAGGCATATATCTCTTATAAAACCACCCACTGCACTGAATTTTCTGACTGCTCCAAGTGTCCATAAGGTATCCTCATTTATATTCAAAAGCTTTTGATCACCATCACAAAGATTATTCTGTTCTCCTCCTACTAATAATAACTTTGATACCAAGAATATTGTGTGGCTTTGCAACCTCATCTAGTGAATAATACACGACATTCCCTTTCATAATTCCTGTTGGTTACATTTATTACTGAGTAGGTCAGAATCCAAAGCTTGCATGCAGCTGAAATAAAAAAAAAAAAAGTCTTGAGGATTTTTCAGCAATGCATAGGAACATATGTCTGAATATCACATGCATGTTTTGGAGTTTAAAATTTTAGCATCCATTCTTTCCTTCTTCTTTTTTTATTTTTTTTTTTTTTTAAAGCTTTACCATATGAGCAATGTAATGTCTTCTCTATTTTCTCAAATTCCAATTCTATTTGGCATTTAAAAACTTTAGATGTAAGTGCTTGCCCTTATCTCTAGCTTTCCCCCGTTTTTATCAATTATGTATGGATCTTCCTCTCTGATGATCAACTGATGCAAAACATCAAACTAAGTTTTTATTGTGCTAATGAGATAGGACTAACTGACACCTAATGACTTCTGTGTTTCCTTGAATTATTCTGTATTTCACTTCACATACAGATAATTTAGCTGATTGATAATAATTCTGTTATTTTTGCATTACAAAACATCTTGTTTCATTTTGTCTGTAAGTTGGTCACTCAGTGTATTGAAGGTCTCTTCTTTCTTCCTTTTTTAACATACATTAAGGGATGTATTAACAACTCAATTAATTTTGAATTTTGATTAGCCTGAGTATCATTAAAATTCCACATCAATTATGCTAGCATTGTGAAATGGATACCAATAGTCATTATTAAGCATATCTAATAACAAATAGAAATATTTTGGGGAAAAACACATCTAAAATTGAGGAATAGATTTCCATGTTATTTTTCAGGGATGTGAATGTTCTTTACACATTGCAATTAATCTCAGAATAACCAAGAAAACAACCTGAGGTGTTTAATCTTGAGTAATAGTCTTTATTTTGTCCTAGTGATGTGGTCAAATGTAAGGTCAATATTGTACTGGAAAAGGATGGCAGCTGCTGAAAGATAAAGATGAAAGGATGACAGATTTAAATTAGAGAGAAGGGTAAAGACCATTTGAGATGCTAAGATTGTTCCAGTCAGAAAAAAAAATATCATAACAATAACTGGCAAATTGAAATTTGGTTTCATCTCACAAAACCTTGTCTCTCTAATGGCTGATGTTTAAGTTAACTGAGTAAGTTTCTTTTAATATGGAGAATTACTACTTTCATAGGCCCTTTGGAAGTACTTATCACCTTTCATTGACTAAATCCAGGAGTACTAGGGATAAGCCTAAGGACAGCTGTCAGTCTGCCATTTCACTTGAGGTGGGAGATGGGGACAATAATACCAAAACTGTCTGTGACAAGTGGCAAGAAGACATATCAGGGTTGGAAGGACATCATAATAGTAAGGGCCTTCGACCTGTTGCCCTGAAGCATGCTGTGAACATTGTAGCAAAGGCAAAGTCTTATGGAGGTGAGCCAGGGGCCTCTGAGGTAGTAGAAGACAGGAGATTAACTCCCATGAAACACCTTGTGGGAACAATGGGGTGCCCTGCTAAGAATATGACATGGATGGCAGCCCATCTGAAGTGTCACTACACCAATGCATGCAGCATGGGCAACAAACAGGAGGAGCTGGAAGCTACCCAGCTACAGGAAAGTTGTGACATAATGGCCATTACAGAAACCTGGTTGGATGAATCCTATGACTGGAGTGTGGCTATTGATGGATACAAGCTTTTCAGAAGGAACAGAAGAAGATGAAGGGGTGGTGGTGTTGCCCTCTATCTAAAGAACTGGGAAGAGTGTGAAGAGTTGTCATTAAAGAGTAGCCACAAGCAGCTCAAGAGCTTATGGATAGGAATCACAGATCAGGACAACAAAGGGAGCCTTGTGGTAGGAGTCCACTACAGGCTGCCTGATCAAGTGGAGCCTATTGATGATGCTTTCTTACTTCAGCTCGAGGAGACACCATAATCACAAGCTCTCATCTTTCTGGAGAATTTTAACCACCCCAACATCTGTTGGAAAAGTAGCACAGTTAGCTGTAGACAATACAGGAGGCTCCTGGAGTGCCTAGATGACAACTTCTTAAGACACGAAATTAACAGTCCTACATGAGGGGATGTATTATTTGACCCCTTGGTCACAAGTGCAAGTGAAGTCATCAGAGATGTCAGCTGAAGGCAGCCTGGGCTTCAGTGATCATGCACTAGTGCAGTTTACTGTCCTAAGGGGTAGGAAGCCCGTGAGAAGCATAGTTAAAACTCTAAATTTTAGGAAAGCAAAACTGTAGCTCTTCAAGGAGTTAGTAAATAGGACCCTGTGGGAAATGGACCTCAGGGGCAAGGGAGCAGAAAAGAGCTGGTATATCTGTAAGAATGCTTTCTATAGAGCATCAGAGATCTCAGAAATCTGGCAAGGAAGGCAAGAGACCACCATGGCTGAGTTGAGACCTGCTGATCAAACTAAGGGGCAAGCTGGGACTACACAGGAAATGAAAGAATGGATAGGCATCCTGGGAAGAGTATAGGGACATTGTCCAGTTGTGTAGGGATGAGGTGAGGAAGGTCAAGGTGCAGCTGGAACTGAACTTGGCAAGGGATATAAAGCAAACCAAGAAAGGGTTCTACAGGTACGTAAACCAGAACAGGAAGGTTAAAGAAAGCATTCCCCCTATGATGAGCAAGAGTGGGGAACCAGTGTGATGAGCAGAAGGATGAGGTTCTCAGCAACTTTTTTGCCTCAGTCTTCACTGGCAACCCCTCTCCTCATGGATCTCATGTTGATGTCCCACAAGATGGAGACCAGGGAGACAAAGTCCCTCTCATTACAAGCAAAGAAAAAGTGCATGATCATCTGAGGAACCTGAAGATATACAAGTCCATAGGACCTGATGAAATGCATCACATAATCCTGAGGGGATTAGCTGATGTAGTTGCCAAGTCACTCTTCATGATATTTGAAAAGTCCCGGCAGTCAGATGATGACTGGAATCTCAGCTGTGCTTCAGTTTACCCAGACAAGACTGCAAGACCCCTTGCTGTATAGCATTGTAAAGCCCAGGAGCAGAATGGATGCATCTTGCTGGGATGAGAGACAAACCCCAGGAGGAGCCAAGTGTCCCCGGGACAGTTTTGTTTTATTGGAAGAAGCAACAAGCACCACTGCGAAGATTGCAGCTGAAGAACCTCTCCAAGAAGGCAAAGCTACCAAGCCAACAAGCCCTGAAAGCTTCAGCAGCAACCTCTTTTCTACAAAGCTTTCAGCTACAAAGCCTTCGGAGATAAACCCTGTATGTGCCTTAGCAACAAGCTGCAGAAGCCAACAGAAAGTGAAACTGTGCTCCTGCAGCTTTGACGTGGTCGATGCCATTTTGGTTTTGTTTAAATCCCCAAGCATGCTGCGTGGTACCACCATCAGTGAGTAATTGTGAAATCTGATTTTTTTATAAGCATCTGTTAAAGGTCTGTTGCCCTAGAGAATTCTAGAGTTTCCCTGTCTCCCCACCCCTGTGGTCAATCTCCAGCTCTGTTGCTCATGTTTCCTTTTTTCTTTACAGTTTAAATTGCTGTTTGTTGCTTCTGGATTATTGCTCATATTGTTTAAATTGTTACATGTTCTTGCTGGTGAGATATCTGTTCCACAACTGAATATTTCAAACCAGTAAATAGGTTTTATTTATATTTTCTGGGGTGGGGTGTATTCATAAAGTTATTAATATTTTAATTAATTGTTCCACCTATTGAATATTAATAACCTCCTTATGATCATAACACTGTATAGCAATCAGTATGACTAAGGTGATAGGTGATAGTAGTTAGCTGACTTTCTTCTAAGAAATATGGAGGCACCCTTCTGCCAACCTGATGCACTCTCTGGAGAGACATGTTGATTACTAGGGGCTGGTACTGGGTATGTCACTTTATGAGTGCCAAGCCTCATGCAATCCAATATCTGCTGTCATTTTGTCATACAGGAAACAGTGATACAGCCTGGGAGCAGCAGTAAGGGACTCTGGAATGCAGGTAGTATTTCATCTTCCTTGTCAAAAGGAAAAGATTTGAAAGGGCCACTTGAATCTAGCAAATCAATAATTGGTTATGGGACTGGTGTCACATCCAGATCATGGGACTTGCTTTGAGAAACCCAGTCTAATGGGGGCTGATGGGGCCCGTCTGTCACAGAACATTGTAAGATACTAAATCTTGTCTCTCTTCATGTGAATCAACGAAGATAAAATCACCTTTGCTTCACATCCAGACAACAGCTGCCCAGGGAGGGGATGGTGAAGAGACCCTCCAACATCCAACAAAAGGATTAGATTGCTGTGATCAACCTGTCTGTTGCATCAGCTCTGCCCACTGATAGCACACCTGGCAGTTGCATCATTAATGTGACTAGGACATTAGTCAGGGGAAGCTATGATTGACTGAACAAAAGACACTGAACCTTAGCAGCTTGGGCAGAGAGAAACAGACAGCAAAAGACAGACAAAGAGAGAAAAAGGCATCACCGTGCAGCCTGGAAGCAGCAGAGCAGGAACCCTCTCTCCATGCCCTAAGTTTTGCCTGCTGTGAAAAGAAAAGAAGAACTCCTGGAGAAAAAGACATCTTCACTGAAGACACATGTTGGCGGCTGCTCAGAGAAGGACTTAGACTTTGGGATATCTCCCTGTTGACAGCACTAGTCAACAAGCATGAAATGTCCTCCAATCCAAAGCACCCTTTCTCAGACCTCCTCCAGCAAAAACATCTTGGGGGAAGGGGAGCTGGAAGGTGTGGCAATATAATTCCTTTCTTGTTCTCTCTCTTCCTCCATTTTTTTCCTCTCTCTCTCCCCCTACTTCTTCTGGTTCATCCACTTTATTGTGTTAATAAGTAGCCTCACTTTTGATGTTTGGCCTCCTTTGTGCCTTTAATTTCACAACATGGGAATGTTCAAAAAAGAACTGAGTCTCTCTTCTCTTCCGGACTGAGAAAACATGAAGAACATCTTTGATCCTAGGCTTGTCGAACTGCTGAAGAGTTTGGCAAGAGTTTGCTGAAGGCTTTAAACTAAAGTTGCCAGGCAAGGAGAACCACAATGCATCCAATCAGTTTGATGCTAGTGGCAGCAACAGATGCCCAGAACTCAGAGAGCACCTGAAGAGAAGCACAAATTAATTCCAGCACTCTAGACACTAGGACTGCTTGATAGGAGGACTAACATAAATGTCTCTATGCAAACACATGTACAATGGGCAATAAACAAGATGGGTCAGAGATGTTGCACATACCTGCAGGGTTATGATCATATTGGCATCACAGAGACATAGTGGGATGGCTTCTGTAACTGGAGTGTTGGAATGGAAAGATACAGACTCTTTAGGAGTCCTCTATGTCAATGACCATCTGGAGTGTATGGATCTCCACCTGGGCAAGAATGAGATACTGACGGAGAGATGATGAGTCAGGATTAGAGAGGGCAAGGACAGAGGACATTATAGTGGGCAGCTGCTATAGGCCACTTGACCAGGAAGACTGACTGAATGAGGCCCTCTCTGGACAGATAGGAACAGCTTCACATTCACAAGCCCTGGTTCTCCTGAGGAACTTCAGTGACTGGGATCTGTTGTAGAGGCAACATTTCATGGCACAAGCAATCTAGCAGGTTCCTGGAATGGGTTGATGAGTGTCATGGTCCAACAGTGGGTAATTTGGTGGAAGTTAAACTCTCTTGTCTTCCAGCTTGTCCTCAGAAATCAGAAGGGCTGGGGGTGGCTGAGCTTAACTTCTGAGTGGTGCCCAATTGGACCTTTAATGTGACTAACTTAACATTCTCGAGAACAGAATTCAGACTAACAGAGTCAAGTGCCAAACCAGTTCATTAACAGGAAACAGGTATAAATATTGTGGTGGTCTGATCTATAAGGAGTGTGTGTCACAATCATGTGAGTGGGGATAAAATGAACTGGGGAGGCAGGCAGGGGCCAGGCAGGATGGCAGCCCAGACAGTCCTCAACAGTTCCATTCTCTATCATCTGTCTTCTCAGGAACTGACTCTTTGCAAACAGCTCCTTCACAAGTGGCTCCCCAGCAGTGGTTGCTCCAGCAGCAGCTCTCACCCTAGCAGTAGCATTTCTTTAGCAGCAGCTCCTCACAGCAGGTGATGCTCACAAGCAGCAGCAATCTCCCCAGTAGCTGACTCATTCCTGGCAGGTGACACCCTCAACAGTTGACAACCAGCCCACCATACTGCAACACCTTTTATAGTTTCAAACCATTGCTAAAAATAGCCACCTGCTCCAGTTCAGCAGTGAAGTGCACACTTGATGCAATCTCCAGGGCTCCGAACTCTTCTTTCCGTTGACTCTCCTGTCAGGGAGTCTGCAGGGCCCCAAAGTCCTGCTAGGGAGTCTCCCAGGCCCCAGAGCCCCTTGGTCAACTCCAGGGGGGCAAGGCCAGGCCCCCCATGTCCCAAACAATTCTCCCAACAATGCTGAGCCAGATCTGGTCCCTTACAATGAGAACTTCCTTCTGCAAGTAATAGAGAAACCACAAGGAGAGGTGTTATGCTGAACCTTGTTCTCACCAAAGAGGTGGGGCTGGTGGGCATATGACTTTTTGTCTCTGTCTTTGATGGCAGCTTTGGCTGCAGTGACCGTGAAATGGTGAAGTTCAATATTCTCAGGGCAATGAGGAGGGTGTATAGAAAGTTGCCTACTTTGGACTTCAGGAGCGGAAACTTTGGCCTCTTCAGAGATCTGCTTGCCAGAGTACCATGTGATACAGCCCTGGAGGTAGAAGAGAGCCAAGAAATCTGCTTTGTATTCAAAGATCATCTCCACCAATGCATCTCCTCCAGGACCAATGCATCCTGACAAAATGGAAACCAGGAAAAGGTGCCAGTAGGCCTGTGTGGATGAACAAGTAGCTCCTAGACAAACTCAAAAAAGAAGCCTACAGAGAATGGAATCAATGATATGTAGCTTGAGAGGAGTACAAAGAAATTATCCAAGCAGACAGAGACCAGAAATGGAAAGATAAAGACCTGTTAGAATAAAATCTGGAAAAGGACATTAAGGACAACCAGAAAAGATTCTGTATATACCTCAGTGCGTAAAGAAAGGCCAGAGAAAATGTAGCTTCTCTCCAGAAGGAAGCAGGAGACCTGGTTACCTGTGACATGGAGAAGCTGGAAAGAACGTCTACCAGACAGCTGGCCTGCAGAGCTGGCAGAAGGAGCCAGGGAGCTGCATAGTTTCCCTGTGTTCCATGAGCAAGTGATAGGAGCTCTCCTCAGCAGCTTAGACCCCCACAAGTCCATGGGACCAGATGAGATCCATCCTAGGGTGCTGAGAGAGCTGGCAGATGAGCTGGCCAAGCCACTCTCCATGATTTTTCATCAGTCCTGGCTCACTGGAGAGATCCCAGATGACTGGAAGCTGGCCAACGTGGTACCCATCCACAAGAAGGGCCGGTTGGATGAGCCAGGGAATTACAGGCCTGTCAGCCTGACCTCAGTACCAGGAAAGATTATGGAGCAGGTCATCCTGTGTGCAATCACACAACACTTAGAGGATGGCCAAGGGATCAGGCCCAGCCAGCATGGGTTTAGGAAGGGCAGGTCCTGCCTGACCAACCTGATCTCCTTCTATGATCAGGTGACCCGCCTGGTGGATGTGGGGAGGCCTGTGGATGTAGTCTACCTGGACCTCAGCAAGGCCTTTGACACCGTTCCCCATAGCAAACTCCTGGCCAAGCTGTCAGCCCATGGCTTGGATGGGAGCACACTGCGATGGGTTAGGAACTGGCTGGAGGGCCGAGCCCAGAGAGTGGTGGTGAATGGTGCCACATCCAGCTGGCAGCCAGTCAGCAGTGGTGTGCCCCAGGGATCAGTACTGGGCCCCATGCTCTTTAACATCTTTATTGATGATCTGGACGAGGGCATCGAGTCCATCATCAGTAAATTTGCTGACGACACCAAGCTGGGCGCAGGAGTTGATCTGCTGGAGGGTAGAGAGGCTCTGCAGAGGGACCTCGACAGGCTGGACAGATGGGCAGAGTCCAACGGCATGAGATTTAACACATCCAAGTGCCAGGTTCTGCACATTGGCCACAGCAACCCCATGCAGAGCTACAGGCTGGGGTCAGAGTGGCTGGAGAGCAGTCAGGCTGAGAGGGACCTGGGGGTGCTGGTCGACGGTAGACTGAACATGAGCCTGCAGTGTGCCCAGGCAGCTAAGAGGGCCAATGGCATTCTGGCCTGCATCAGGAACAGTGTGGCCAGCAGGAGCAGGGAGGTCATTCTGCCCCTGTACACTGCACTGGTTAGGCCGCACCTCGAGTACTGTGTCCAGTTCTGGGCCCCTCAGTTTAGGAAGGATGTTGACTTGCTGGAACGAGTCCAGAGGAGAGCAACAAAGTTGGTGAGGGGTTTGGAACATAAGCCCTACGAGGAGAGGCTGAGGGAGCTGGGGTTGCTTAGCCTGGAGAAGAGGAGACTCAGGGGTGACCTTATTACTCTCTACAACTACCTGAAGGGAGGTTGTAGACAGACGGATGTTGGTCTCTTCTCCCAGGCAGCCAGTACCAGAACAAGAGGACACAGTCTCAGGCTGCGTCAGGGGAGGTTCAGGCTGGATGTTAGAAAAAAGTTCTATACAGAAAGAGTGATTGCCCATTGGAATGGGCTGCCTGGGGAGGTGGTGGAGTCACCATCACTGGAGGTTTTTAGGAGAAGACTTGATGGGGTGCTTGGTGCCGTGGGTTAGTTGTTTGGGTGGTGTTGGATTGGTTGATGGGTTGGACGCGATGATCTTGAAGGTCTCTTCCAACCTGGTTTATTCTATGTATTCTATGTATTCTAAGGCTGAGCTACACAGAGAATTCTTTGCTTCTGTCTTCACTGGCAAGCACTCCAGACACACTGCCCAAGACGCAGAAGGCAAAGGCAGAGACTAAGAGCATGCGGAAACACCCACCACAGAAGATGAAGTTGAAGACAATCTATGAAACCTGAAGTGGTTTCAGTTCAGGTTCAAGTTCATGGGAGCTGATGCTGTGCATTAGCAGGTCCTGAGGGAACTGTCAGTTAAGCCATTATCCATCATAATTGAGAAGTTGGGGCCAATTAGCTCCCACTGACTGGAAATGGTGTTGATATTGCATTAGTTCCACTGTACTGCTAAAGCTCTTTCAGCAGCAGTGAGTCAAAGATCATCTAGCTCCCTTAGTTCATTGCTTGCATGCCTCAAGGATTTCTGACTATTGAGTAACGCTTGAGGGTTGGAGTTCAGAAGTCTTTCACTTCACAAGTGTCTGTGAAAAGTAAAGTATAGCAGCATGGAGGCACTAAAGTGATGTGGTTAGTTTAAAATAACTGGGGGTTTCTCTTAAAATGCTAAAACTGACTAAATTTGGGGAGTTCAGTGTTGTCTTTGAACGTGATATGCCTTGTTTGTAGCTTCATGGGACAAGCAATAGCAAGGACTTGTTATAACTGGGGCTCTTCAGCTCTCAATTGAACAGCTCTTAAAAATTAGGTACATCTCAGTTACTCCCTGCCCCTCATCATCATGAGGAGGGGAGATTTAGGCTGGATAATAGAAAGAAATTATTTCCAATGAGAGTGCTGAGACATTGGAATAGGTTGCCCAGAGAGGATGTGGATGCCCCCTTCCTGGAGGTGTTCAAAGCCAGGCTGGATAAGCAACCCAGTCTAGTGGAAGGTGGGGTTTAAACTAGATGATCATTGAGGTCCCTTCCAACCCTAACCATTCTATGAATCTATGAATATTCAAAGAGGCAAAAAAGAAAGACTCAAGGAGCTACAGGCCAGTCAGTCCAAATCTTGTGCCTGGTAGGACAGGGAGGAAATCTTCCCAGAAATTATTGTAAGGCACATAGAAAACTAGGAGGTGATTGGTAGCAGTCAACATGGCTTAATGTTTGTCAAATTTGGTGGCCTGGATTTACAGCATTGGTGAATAAGAGAAAAGCAACTGATATTACTTACGTGGGCTTGCGCAAAACATTTGACATTGTCCCACTTTATATACTTATCTCTAGATTTGGGAGGCATGGATTTGACAGATTGACCAACTGGTGGACAATGAATTAACTGGATCCTTGCACTCAAAGAGTTGTGTTTAATGGCTTAATGTCTGAGCAGAAACCAGTAACAAGCAGCACTCCTCAGGGGGATGTATTGTTGTTTAACATCTTTGTCAGCAACAAGGACAGTGAGATTACCTGCACTTTTAGCAAGTTTATTGATGACACCAAACTATGTGATTTGTTCAAGACTCTGAGGGGAATGTATGCCATCCACAGGGACCTTGGGAGGCTTGAAAGGTCAGCCCATGAAAATATTAAAAAGTTCAACAAGACCAAATGTGAGGTTCTGCACCTGGGTTGGGGTAATCCCAAGCACAAATAACAACTGGATGGAGAATGGATTTAAACTGGCCTGGTGGAGAAAGACCTAGCGGTGTTGGCTGACAGGAAGCTCAACATGGAACTTCAGTGTATGCTTGAAGCCCAGAAAATACGAGCAGCAGGTCAAGGGAGGTCATTCTGCCCCTCTACTCCATTCTCATGAGACCCCACCTGGAGTACTGCATTCATCTCTAAGGCCTGCAGCATAAGAAGGACGTGGTCCTATTGAAGCAAGTCCATAGGAGGGCTATGAAGATGATCAGAGGGCTAGAGCACCTCTCCTATAAAAGCAGATTGAGAGAGATGTGGTGGTTCAGCCTGAAAAAGGGAAGATTGCATGAAGACCTTATAGCAGCCTTCAAGAACTGAAAGGAGGCCGTCGGGAAAGCTGGAGATGGATTTTTTACAAAGGTATGCAGTGGTAGGACAAGGAATAATGGCTTTAAACATGAAGAAATTATTTACTATGAGTGTGAGGAGGCACTGGAACAAGCTCCTCACGGAGTCTGGAAAGAGTTATGTGTCATTGGAATGTGCTGCCCAGGGAGGTGGTGGAGTCACCGTCCCTGGAGGTGTTCAAAAGAGGATTGAACATGGCACTTGAAGCCATGGTTAGTCATGAAGTGTTGGGTGATAGGTTGGACTGGATGACCTCTGAGGTCTTTTCCAACCTCATTGATTCTATGATTCCATGATTCCATGAAGTGTTGAAGGCTAGGCTGGATGGGGCTTTAAGCAGCATGATCTAGTAAACGGTATCCCTGCCCATGATTGGAACTAGATGATCCTTGAGGTACATTTAAACCCAAAACATTCTATGATTTTATGATACTGATGGTCTTGTTGTGACTGTTTTTGAAATCCAGATCCTCTAAGGAAAATGCATCTTGTTATACAAAATACTTACACTTCTAATTAGGAAAAAGATGAATTACAGTTGTACTATGTCCCCAGATAGTATTAATATGTAATTTCTTAACTTCCTACATCAAGGATTAATCAGAGGAAAACTTATTCTGAATACTAATGAGTCAAAATAGCAAATATCTCAAAAGTATTTCTAAATTACTTATAAGGGTTATATTGCCATGCAAACCCCCTGAAAACTAGTGTATCACGTCTCTCACCAAGAGAAGTATTTCTAATTTTAATTTCTCTGAACCTCATTGATAAAAGGTCTTTACACTGCAACATTTAAGGTTGTAGTTACAAACAAATACAAACTCTGATTAATTCCTAGCCTTCTAGTTCATATGACCAACCATGACAGGAATAGTCTTCACTTTTATTTCATCATAACGTATCCTGGCAACATTCCTGAGGTAGCAAAATTTCCCTTGCTATTGCTTCAATAGGGGAGACACAGTCACGGTATACAAAGTATCAAATATACCTCTGAGAATGTTTGATTTTGATCAGTGGGCAAAGTAATCCATGAAGATGTCTCTCAGAAAGCTTCTTTCTCACTGTTACCTCTCTTTCTTAGCAGTCATACTAGAAGGCTGGTTAGGCTGGGATGAGCTTCTAGCTGTGATAAATTTATTATGCTTCTTAGGGTAACATATTTCTCTGTTGCTCAGGAAATGTAAAGAAGCAGATTCTACTTGCAATTAACTGAGGATTCATTCATGTAAAATTCATGTCAATCTGACATTCTATAATGAATCTTCATTGAGTATAAGGTTGTGGGAGACAAGTTTAGCCAGGTGATGTAATTTATAGGAGCTTTAAATTAACCCAGTGGCAGCAGATCTGTCATCTCCCCGTGATATCTTTCAGCCTAAGAAATGAACTTCAAAAGAAGTTTAAAGTTTTTTTGGTTTGTTTGTTTCATTTTGGGGTTTTTTTTGTGTGTGTTTTTTTTTGTTTGTTTGTTTGGTTTGGTGGTGGCTTTTTTGTTTGTTTGTTTGTTTAGGCTAATATATTTGTTTCCTCTTCTTCAGTTTTCATCATTGCCATGACATGGTTTAAGTTTTTGTAATGTGTTACCTACACAGAGACAATATTTGAAGAAGAAAATGAAGAAAAAAAAAAAGAGAAGTTTTGGTACTGCAGAAATGGAGAATTTATCCTCATTTGTCTGAAATGCACAAATCTGTTGCTTAACTCTTGGGCATGCATTGCTAGTTGTCCTCAGTTTTAAAGGTCATTTTATTTGTCTGCTGCAATTTGAAGTAGAAAAGCATTATATACAGTTCACATGAGTTAGAAAATGCTAGGCAAATGTATTAGAACAGAGGAACTGAGGAGGAACACAATTTACCAGATCAATTTGATGAAAATAGCAGTAGTGAAAACTGATTGAGCCTACAGATTATTCAGTCTCCAGATAAGAAAAAGAACACAGAAGTGAAGATTTCGTAGAAAATATCAGAAGTCAAATAATAGCTCTAACAGTACTGATTTTATCAACAAAAGAAAGATAGACACAATCAACAGATGAAGGGATTTTTTTCTTAGATTCTTCCTATTACGAACTTAAATGCTATGAATTCTCTTTTCAGTCTTTGACCATTACTGTTTTGGTTCAGAAAGTGGGAACATTGTAGAACATTGTATAACACTGCCAAACCAAGGATTCTGAAAAGTGAAGGACTGTTCTGATGTCTATGATGAATGACAAACACATTTTCTGCAATGTTTTAAACAAATACCCATAAGATGTAATTAAGTTACTTTTAATGCACAGGTTCATCAGAATCTGAGAAGTAATGGAATTATATTACTAACTTCTAAGATAAGATATTTTTTGTTAAGGGAAAAGTGAGAGACATCCTCAAACTCAGTGTAAGGATTTTTATGTATTTTTATCATGGTGTGTTGAAAAATTACTCTTTCCAATGTTCTGTGCCAAAATAACCTGCTGTAATATAACAGGTGACACATCTGAAAGATCATTAGTTCATAAAATTCTTGTGCAAGACCAAATCACTTATTAAGTAATACATGTTTTGAGGTGAGTTGATACATATTTTACAGAAAAAGCTCTGATTCTCTTGATGGTAATTTATACACAGCACACAACAGGACTTTTCTGAATCAGTTTTGATGCAAATCATGAAAGAGGATATTTAATTACAAAAAGATAATCCAAAGTTATTTGGATTTAGAATAGGATAGAATAGAATAGAATAGAATAGAATAGAATAGAATAGAATAGAATAGAATAGAATAGAATAGACCAGGTTGGAAGAGACCTTTGAGATCACTGAGTCCAACCTATCATCCAACACTATCTAATCAACTAAACCATGGCACCAAGTGCCCCATCCAGTCTCTTACTAAACACCCCCAGTGATGGCAACTCCACACCTCCCTGGGCAGCACATTCCAATGGCCAATCACTCTTTTTATGAAGAACTTCTTCCTAAACTCCAGCCTAAACCTCCCCTGGCACAGCTTGAGAGTGTATCCTCTTGTTCTGGTGCTGACTGCCTGGGAGAAGAGACAACCCCCACCTGTCTACAAGCTCTCTTCAGGTAGTTGTAGACAGCAATAAGGTGTGCCCTGAGCCTTCTCTTTTCCAGGCTAAGCAACCCCAGCTCCCTCAGCCTCTCCTCATAGGGCTTGTGCTCCAACCCCCTCACCAGCTTTGTTGGCCTTCTCTGGACACGTTCCAGCAAGTCAACATTTCTGATAGTTTTGGAGAGGAGAAAGTCATGTTTACCTCATTAGTTCCAATACTGTCAGTACGTTATGAGTATTTCTCTTTTGTCTTACGTAAATAAGTTTTGTCTCAGTAAATTTGAGCAGGTATGAGAAGTTGATAAATGTAGCTACCACTGAATTTTTAGCAACAGATTCTGGGAGACTGTGTTTATTATCCTCCTTTAAGTCTTCCATGAACAGAGCTACAAAGACTCAGCACAATTATTTGACTATAGAGATTTTAACCTTCAAGGGTAGATACAAATGTGTAACATAAAAGGAAGTACTAGTGTGTTCTTTCTGTTCTTGGAGGGTTTATTGTATATAAATGGCTGAACTGGACAGGAGAAAAAATATCACTATATGGTTTATTGGTTAACTCTTCACAGTTTCATGTATTTTAAGGCCACAAATTCTATTAGATCATTGAGTTTGGCCTGCATCACTGGAATTCTATCCATTTATTCTCATGTAGATCTCAATAACATATTTCTTTAAATCTATATTTCAGAAGGGCATTTATCTTGCTTTAAAGATATGAACAGTTCAATAATTTCTGTATTAATCTTTCACAATTTTTCCTATTAGTGTTATGTTGTTTTTGACAGCTCATGTTATTCATACTAGCTGAAATGGGATGATCTTTTGGATTTCTGCTGAAAAAAAGTGTTTATCCTACGGGCATGTTTCAGTTACTGCTGAGCAGTGCTTACACACAGTCAAGACCCTTTATGTTTTTCACCTCACTCCAGCAGTGAGAAGGCTGGGTGTGCAACAGAATTTGGGAGTGAACACAGCTGGGACAGCCGACCCTAACTGACCAAAGTGATATTCCATACTGTATGACATCATGTTCAGCATATAAATGTCAGAAAAGAAGAAGGAAGGGAGGAGATGTTCAGTGTCATGCTGTTTATATTCCCAAGTGATGGAGACCTACTTTCCTGAAGGTAGTTGAACTGTTTGTGCTTGGCCTTCTCCTCATTGTGCTCATCTTACCTCTTCTGCCTTTGACAACTGCCTTTCCAGATATTGTGACAGTTGCACTTTGATAGGCTGAGTATAAATTCATATATCTTAGACTGATATTGCTATTAATTTGGCTAATTCAGCAAATCTGTTTCCTTTTCAAAATACAGTCCTCTGCTTTTCCTCATTCCCTTTCTCTGTTGGTGGGTGAGGTCATTGATAGTGTAACTGCTATACTTTAGCCCCAGAAATGGGCTAAACAGTGACACTCACTAAAAGAAAGACACATTTATTATTTCATGTTTTCTCTCTGTTAAGCCATTTACAAGTTGTTATTGTTACTTCTAAAATTTACTTTCATGCTTTGTTAGAATTTACATTTTCCCTCCAATGTTCATGCAATTCCTTTTCTTGCCCCAATTCCTTTTCTTACCCCATTTCAGAGATATGTCTAAATAGAAAGGCATAACATATGAGAAACTAGAAACAAATAAGAGTGAAAAAAGTATTACCCTGTAAAAAGTATTAGTAATTGGAAAAATGAGTGCTTGAAGATCTTGGTGACAGAGGAGCAAAATGAAAAAAAAAAGCAAACACAAAACCATAACAAAACACTGCTCATGGAATTTCTGATGTTGATTATCTCAGTTAAAAAGAAATAAACTCTGCCGATGTAATAGTAATGTGCCAAGAAATTTTCTGGTATGTGAAGGGGAATTTTAAGAAGTTCTTAGAAATAAAGAAAAGTACAATGTAGTGGTCTGGCAAGATGTCACAAAGCACAAAATAATTTTTGGCAGTTGGAGGAAGAGAAGCCTGTGAAGCAAATCCATGCATTTGCTTTCTTTTCAGTAGAGTAGCTGAGATTTTATACACTTTCAAATAGCTAAGATAATAAATCTGGTTTGTGTGTGTATAGCAGAGACTAAACTCTGCAAGGTGTGTTTCTTTGTATGGAAATTAACTGTCCATGTCCAAATTAACACCATATTCATTTTACTTATCCTGTTGTGAAATGATATTAGAAGGTTTCACAGCCTGGATTATTTGACTGAATTATATAACATCAATGTTTAAAAGAATGTCTTTGTGGATAGGAATGACCTGTAATATCTTCTTTTTATTAGATCTCAGACAATATCAAAGCACTGAATAAAATATTAAGAATATTTCTTCCTACTCATTGCCTACTACACTATCGTTGCATTCTTACAAAAGACTTTCTCGAGCTCTGACAACAGGCTAACAAGGAGGAATCATATTTTGACATCTCTTCATTAGAACATAAATACCCAGAAATTATTAACTTTATATTCATAATATTACTGGGGTTGTAGTTTTGACAAAGCAGAGCTACATGCATTTTCCTGGCTATATTCTTGAGTTATGGACCAGAAAAGCAGTCTTATCTAGAACTTTTCCATTTTCTTTGTTAGGTCCTTATTTCAAAGACCTTGAACTGAAGATGACTGACTATCAGATAGAAATTAAAATACTGCAGCATTAGTGAATTTAGATTTTGCTCCTGAAGCATAAAGAGTTGCAGACTTTTACACTTCTTTCAGCTAGTTATTTAAGCTACTCCTGTGACAATATGTATGTATGGTGATTTTTTTTTTTTAATCTAGCCATGGATTAGATAGAAAAAAGATGCTATTTTTGGTTAAAAAAATAAATTAGAAAATCAAGAGAATGAAAAGGAGATCACCTCCTGTGACAAATGTTAAGTCGTTACAGCTATTTAATTCTGTGCATATGTAAAGATTCAAAGTAAATTTTAACATCAACTCTGCCTGTTGTACCTTTGTGATGATAAATCAAAATTATTTTTGGATTCTAACTCTCTAATTAGCTATTTTTTAATTATTTATTTTTTTTCCCATTTTTAAGGCAGTAGACCTATTCACTATTACTTAGGAATATCTCCTTTCTTTAGTCTAATTTTCTTTGACATCCAGGTAAGTCAGTGTCAAACTGTGAAAGAAAAGTTGAAAAAAAAATATAGAACCTGACATGTGGACAGTAGGTTAGTTGTAGCTAAAGGGTCTTGGTTGTCCATTATGATTTTGTAGCTTGCCTTTTAAATATACAAGGTTGTCTTAGCAGATTTGTTTCTCATGCTTGTCTCACAGTGAATGTTTAGAGGTGATACTTTGTCGGATTTCTATAATTAGAAGTAACTTTAAAATGTCATGCTGCTTTGGTGCTTGGTTGGTTTTTTTTCTTTTGATCTTGGACCTATGAAAATGTTGAGCCAATTAATACTCATATATTAAGGATAGGATTTTCAAAACCTTTTAACAGTAGTCTAGCAACTTTCAGTGAAACTGCTGGCAAAGCCGATGATTACTTTCAGTGGAAGATGTTATTAACACTCACAATTTTAACACAAGGTTCATGACAGTTATTTCTAATGTTGCAGTACTAACACTTACAGTACTGGCTTTTATTAAAAATAGACTGTGCCAGATTACTTGATTTTTTTCATTGTCAGCTGATTTTGTCTAGAAATTCTCCCTGAACTTCATTAAAAGTGTCTGTGTGGAGTGTCATAGAACAAGAAAAAAATATTTTAGGTAAAGGCTATGCAAAACCATGAGTAATGAGTATGCTGGGACTGCTAATGATATACTTAATATTTTAGGTAAGGGACTAGATAGACAACCCTGATGTGTTGACATTTTCAGAAAACATGGAGTTTGATTTAGTATTGTTTGAGCTATAATATTCTAATGCCCTGAATAAAATGGAAACTGTATTAAAATTGGGGAAATTTTATGCTAGATCACAATGTCAGCTTCAAGATTGTTCTGAGGGCTTGTTGGAAGGAAAGATATTTGAAATAGGAAAGCTCATAACTTCTGATAAGCATCCAGGTCTAAAATAGACACGGTGTTGTGATGCCAAAGAAAGGAATGTTGTTTGAGGCTACGTGTGGCTCTGGTATTAATTTTGTCCTGCTTATCACAGCAGTTAGATATTCCCATCCAATCATCAGCTTTTAATGGCAGAAGTATTTTTTTCCCAGTCAGAAGACGATTGTACCCAACAGAAGACATCAAATTCAAAAGGTCCATCAAGAAATATTTGTGCGACTGAAAAACCGGCTTAATGATGTGGCTACAGTCCCACCCCTACACTTTGTACCATAGAAAACTGAAGTATAAATATTAGCCCTTTTTAGAACTCAATTTGTGGCTGAGAACTGAACAACAAAGACAAATGGAAGGGCTTTATCCTTACTGTCCTCCTGAGAAAAGATACTCTTTTGGTAAGTTCCATCCTCAGCTATGCTACCAAATACATTTTGTCCCATGTAATTATGTAAGTAAGGACAACTGTATTTTGTTAAAGCTGAGTAGTGATTTCTGCAGTTAAGTTCCTATGTCACTGGTAATGGTAAAGAATGTATACTTACGCTGCAAGTGTAAATAAACTGTATTATTTGTGCATCTGACTGCTGAAATGCAACTGGACCTACAGTAAACTGGACTGTTTGTGCATCTTGTGTTGGACCTAAGGCAACCCATCCTAATTAGCATATTATTAACATCCACACATAGCTGCTGTAATCTCTGAGGACTCAGCTAGAACACAAGGGGATTCATTTCTTACTATATTTACCCCTCACTTCATGCAACAGGGCTCCTTGAATTTCACTTAGCCCATAAACTATAAGAAATATCTCTAGCTGGAAACTGAAGTAATGCTGTATATTTTCAGAAAGTGATTGTGAATAAAAAGCCCCAAACATAAAATTTAATCAACTTCTAAAAAAGACATATGAAATTAAGCAAGGCTCTGGAATATGCTTTAGGAGAATAAACAGTGAAAAAAACCCAAAACACAACAACAAAACCAAACGAACCCCATCAACTAAAAACCAAACAAAATGAATAAAATACTCTGTAAGGAAGAGCAATTGCAAAGGCAGTAGTGATGACATTACAGAAAAGCCCCCTGAGATGATATCCAGCAGACCCAATAGCCCTGGTTCCAGCAGGGTGTGCCTCATGCCACGATCATTACTCTGGCTTGCTCAACCTTCCTACTGGCTGGAACAGTGAAGTTGTGTACTTTTGTGAAAATGCATATTTCTGCATATATGTTGAATATATGTGATTAAAGTGTTTTGTTGTCTCAGTTCATATAGTCTCTGCATTTTCAATTTACTTTTGGACTGTGACACATGGTTTCTTACAATAAAAGAGTACTGTCTGAATAAGCCTCTTCCAGTTGTGTTTTCCAGGACTGTTCATCTCTTTACTTTCAGTTTGTTCATATTCTGTGTGGTTGCAGAGAGAGAGAGCAACTTAAGAACTTTGGCCCTAGCATGCCAAAACACAATAACTATGTACTTTTTTCTTGTTTTAAGTTGTATTTTTCATTATGTCTTATAATGCTCTCCTACATTATTATACTTCAATTCCTCCTGGTTAATGTAAGACTATAGGGAATTTGGGGTAAAGAGCTGGTTATTTTTTCAGTCTGTTAGATGTCCCCATTGCACAATTTAGTGTTGCAAAATAAATCTACAAGTTGCCTCATCTAATTTTTATAATTTTTTTAAAACATGATTTTGAAAGCAATAGAGCAAGGAATAAGTTTTATGTGTCTGCAAAATAGTTTATGGTACTGCAATGCATTTATGCCCTTGAGTATTGACTTGCTTGCTGTTCTTGAATTGTCTCCCAAACCTCCGTGTGCATTTTAATTTGCATCCATCATCCACAGAGGGACAGTGACAAGACAGAGAAGACATCTTTGTTTTCTGCCAGTTTTCCAGACTTCTGTTTTGAGAATATTTATAACAATGTAATTTCAAACTGTCGGTATAGGGGAATATAGAAGTGAGAATTGAAATTTCCCAAATCGGTATTAGCATTTCACAGAGGATGACATAAGTTGGAATATAAAATTGAAAAATAGCAACCAAAGCAACACAAGCATTCTGTTATTACCAACTCAAACAAATTAGCTGGCTTATCATTTGCGAGGAGGTGAAGAAGTGTTTTAATATACATACTGACGATAGGATAACCTTGAACAAGTGCCATATGCACTTTTTTAATCTGATGAAAATATTTTTAGAAAGTTTAATTTATTTATTTTAATTTTTTTTTATCTTGATCCTGAGCTGGGAATAAAGAAATATCTACAAAAGTTACAAGACCGTATTTTTTAGTTTCTTGAAGGAAGATGTGCAGCATGCTGTTGATTAGCTGAACAGAAAATAGGGTCTGGTCAAAGAGAAAATCCCTCTGGGACAGGAGGTCTAAAAGGGCAGGCTGACTGTTGACAACAGAAAGTGGAGAACTTGGAAGGATGACAAATAGGTATATTTAATCTGGGAAGGTAAGAGCAGAGAAAAAGGAGAATTTCATTTTGGAGGCTTTTAAGTGCACAAGGAATGAGTGAGATACAGGACAAATATTATTGGCTTTGGTAACAATAATATGAAAAATGACATGAAAAATGAAGGGTAGGAGCTGAAGAAATATATATAAAATAAACAAAGACAGCAAAATCCTGTCTGAAGTACAGTAGGTGAGATTTGATTTTATTGTGTTCCAAGGCAAGAAGGGAAGATGGTATTTTACACATCACTTTCCCAAGGCCTCACTCCCAAACAGTGCAAACCCTTAACATGCATTTTAAGCATGCAATTTATGTATACAAGGTCTTCTTCTGTAAGGCAAGGATAATTGTGCTATTACTGCATTCCTGATTTGTCTGTTTATAGAACATAGGATTTTCTTTCTTATAAGATTAAAATCAACTTCACTCTATCATTTTTATTAGAAACAGAGGTAATTTGACCAGAAGTCCCAAGATTATAGAGACTTTGTGTGAAGTGTGGGTATGGGTGTGTGTCTGCCTCCCAGGCAGACAGAATAGTTTCATATTCTAATAATCAGCTACTTGTTTCTCATACAGAACAAGATGAAGAGAATAGAGGACTTGGTTTCAAATTTCAGACAACAAGAAAACATTGACAATGAGTTGTCAAACTTTATAAAGACAAAGGATTAAAACTTCAAAACAAGGTAGCACTGGTTCTTTTCTATTGAGAGAAGTTTATTGGTCTGATTGTTTTAACCCTTAGGGATTGTACAACTCCTTATAAACTTGAAAGTCTAAACTCTGATGGATTATCAGGTTCATACTCTCTAGGTCCTTGTTTAGAAAAGAGTTTGTACAGTGACTACTAACTTTAAAACTAGCACGGACAAATGAAAAGGGAAATACAGGGCAAACAGGCAAGTAAACATCATTAATCTTTAACGAATATTTCTTAGGAGCCAAGGATTAAATTGAAATGAGACATGTAAGAAATTTTATGTCCAGAAGATGGCACTCTTATACTGTGCATTTTTGACCACAAGTTTCGCCACAACATACACACATGACTGTATGTGCACTTTCTCATTTAACTAAACTATTTTTCTGTAGAAAAAAATAGAACAAAACATAGTCATCTTCATGCAACATTTTATACAAGAAATATGATTTATTTTTTTCCAGGAAGAAGTACCACTAATCAAAATTAATCATTCTCTTTAACTAAAAATTATACCTGAACCTAAATATGCTATGGACATATTTTGGTTGGTTGGTTGGGGTTTTTTTTGGTGTGTGTTTGTTGTGGTTGGTTGTTTTTTCAAGTACTTACTCTCACTTCTAAACTGATAGCTATATTTCTTTTCTCCTGAAAGTGATGCATAAAAACAAAGAAAAGCATTGACTATTGGAATGATACAGCAGCAGTTGCAGTCTTTGAATGATTAAAAATTAAGTAACATAGATGAAAGATGGTTGCAACTATGCAATAAATGACAGCCCTGAGTGTGATAAACAATGAACAGAAGTTTCATTCCTTCTTCACTGATACAAGTTTGATCTCTCAGTTCAGACTTACATCCTTAACTCTATTTATTTTCTGTTACTATAAATATTTATTGTATTTTTCACTGTGATGTGTATTTTCAGAGTTAAGACTTGGTAAGTCTTTTCTCTATCTCTGTCTGAAAGATTTACAACTTATTTTTTTTCTACAGTCTGTCAGGCACACTTCTTATGGTGTTTACTTTAACGCTATTTTTTCTTTATATGTTAGATTCTGTGATGTTATAACTGAGGTGCTTGAAAAATCATAAACCAAAGATCTTAGTCCTGTGCCTGAGGAGCCAGAGATTGAGTACAGTAATTAATATAAAGCCATTAAAAAGCCAAATTTCCAACTACATATTAAGTAGAATAGGCAATAGATTTAAAGATATGTATTTGTCTAGTTAGTCAAGGTATTTCTATGTAAATGAGAAACATTGCTGCCAAAAATATTTTTCAAAATCCCCCATCAAATTGTATCTGTATGAACTAAATTGGAAGCCTTGTAGCTTGAATTCATCTAGGAAACCATCTGGGTGAATAACATCTGTGCCTGCAGTATCCTTTAGATCACTTAGATAGTTTGTGATGTAACACTGTAAAAGAGCCTATTAATGTTCTGCAAATGTACCTTATTTACAGTTTTATCAGGTTTTGGATGCTGCAAGCTATTTAGTTGTATACATTTTGAGGTATTTACATAGTAATTAGTGGTATAGAATCCAATCTGATTTTCTTTTGTTGTTGCTGTTGAGCTCATGTTCATAGAGATACTTTTCTTTGCTAATTTAAAACACTTTAATGCGGAAATCATAGAATCAGAATCACTAAGGCTGAAAAAGATCATTGAGTCCAACCATAACCCAACTATCATGATCATTAAACCACATCCTGAAGCTCCACATATACGTGCTTCTTGAAGACCCCCAGGTATGATGACTCCATCACCTCCCTGGGTAGCCTGTTCCAATGGCCCACCACTCTCAGTAAAAATTTTTTTCCTGATGTCCAGTCTAAACCTCTCTTGGCACAACTGAAAACCATTTCCACTCATCCTATTGTTAGTTACCTGGGAGAAGAGACCAACACCAGGCTCACTACCATCTCCTTTCAATTAGTTGTAGAGAGCAGTATGATCTCCTCTTAGCCTTCTCTTCTCCAGAATAAACAATCCCTCAGGTGCACCTTGTATGGCATGCCCTCCCCACCCCTCACCAGCCTCATTGCTCTTCTCTGGAGATGTCTTTCCTAAACTGTGGCACCCTGAATTGAACACAGTACTCAAGCTGTGGTGTCACCAAGGCCAAGTATGAGGACATAATCACTTCCCTACTCCTGCTGGACATGTATTTCTGATACAGGCCAGGATGCTGCTGGCCTTCTTAGCCACCTAGGCACACTACTGGCTCATGTTCAGCTGGCCATCCACCAGCACACCCAGATCCTTTTTCACCAGGCTACTTTCCAGCCACTCTCCTCCAAGCCTGTAATATTGTTGGGCTTGTTGTGACCAAAGTGAAAGACCTAATACTTGGTCTTTTAAAATATCATTCTGTTGGCCTCAGTCCTTCGATTTAAACCATCCAGATCTCTCTGTAATGCCTTCCTGCCTTTGAGCAGATTGACACTCACGTTGAATTTAATGTCATCTACAAACTTGATGATGGTGCCTTCGATCCCACCATCCAAATTATTAATAAAGATACTAAACAGAACTGGCCCCAATACTGAGCCTTGGGGGACACCACTTGCCACCAAGTCTTTGTGCCTGGCCATCCAGCCAGTGGAACAACTGTGGAACACGGATCTCATCAATATTTGAGACCATGTTTTTTTAGGGATAGAATTGCAATACCTCAGGCTCCTGTTGTACTATTCCATTATTATTATTTCCAGAAAGAGTATAAGAGCCATACCATATAAAAATTAAGCAAATATGTGAGCATAAAGTTCTACCAATTTTGCTGCTGTTGGAAGTAGCAGCTTTTGTTCTATAGTATACATAAATACATCTTACCATGTTTTGCACGGCAATGAACAATGAAGGGACATTGGACACTCTCAACCCCCTCCCCCAAGACGGGGATATGGGTTGATTCAGGCTTGAAAAATATGTATCTGTCAGTTTTGTTGTGTTAGTACAAATGTAATTATACATGCTGTTGGAACTACAGTAGACTGTACTACTTTACATGACTCACTGGTTTAGACAACGCTTATTCTGGGATGTGTGCATCTTTCTGCTTGTTCAGTAAAAAGGAATTTATGAGGCTGCACAATTCACGTCACTCCTCTGAATCTCTTTTAAATCTCCATACACAAGGACCATAAATGCAATAAGGTCAAGGTTAACAGCATCACAGAGAATTTTTAGGCCTACAGGGGGAAGAGAGAAGGATCCAGTATCTTTTGTTTGAATTGAGAAGGATTTAGGTGTAATTTAAATTTATTGATACAATTTGAATTTCATACTATGCTTCATTCTGGTTTATGCTGATTTAAGTTTTGAAATATGACAAGTATTTCCAAATTTGTATTGTAACAGCCATAGATATTACTACTTTTTATAAAAATACACAGCTTTTCTTGACCCATGACTTTTTATCACTAATTTTGATAATCTCTGTTGCCAGTGAATTCTGCAATGAAATTCTTTATTTTGCATTATAAATTGTCACAGCTGAACTTTGCTTTACAACAATTGCATATGAAATCCTTAATCTTGGATAACCTGTGCTGCAGATTTTTACTGCACTTTCTGCGTTTCTAATAGTGAATAAAACTTCATAAAATTCAAAATCAAAACTTATGACACTTTTGTACATACAGAACCCTTCAAATTTTATAAATACTGTTCAAATATGTTACAGATACATATGGCTGTATAGAGATTGCATATATATATACACACACACACACTTAAAATACCGTAGATTTATAAAAATTATATAAACCTACCATATTTTTAATATAAAATAAAGACTTCTACATACAAAGTATGAAGAATGTATGTATATGTATATGTCTATGCATATGTATATGTCTATGCATATATTTATGTATATATACATTTATGTATATATACACACACACAGCTAAAAATTGTAGATGAAACTAGATTAAAAATCATGGCCATTCAGAATAAAATGGATTTCCCAGTAGCACTTTAAACTCTTTTGAGGCCTAAGGACTCTCATTTCCCTATGGACTAGTGTAGGCACAGGTGTTTTTAACAAGTGAGCTTCACAATCTTCAGTTGTTCTATGCAAGGTAGAGGAAGTCAAGGCGGGGCGGGGAAAGGCCAAAAAACAAATACCTCATTTTTATCACCCTTCTTTTTTTGTTAGTTTTTTTTTCTTAATACATGATAGTTAGGAGCCTGGTATTCAAGACTTTAGTTGAGGCTGTTTGTTACAGGTTGGAACTCCTTTAAATGGAATGTAGTACGGCGTATCGTCTCTTTGTTGATCCATGTCCTCTTAAGAAACAGAAATGTATT
This sequence comes from Dryobates pubescens, assembly GCF_014839835.1. Classification (NCBI taxonomy): domain Eukaryota; kingdom Metazoa; phylum Chordata; class Aves; order Piciformes; family Picidae; genus Dryobates; species Dryobates pubescens. Next base: position 30,321,854 of record NC_071618.1, read on the forward strand.
CTAAATCAGATTTGCTTTAGATGAAAGAGATAGTCATGTGATCTTTTATAGAAGTTCATATAATTCCTGTCTTTGAGAGGCATTCATCTGTGAACTGTACTTGGGTCACAGATAGCTAAGCAATGCTGGTGTTTAGCAGAGATGAAGCAGTGAAAGAGAGGAAAGAAGAATATAACACATACAGTATCTGTGTTGTTCAACAATAACCATTTCCTTGTTGATCATCCAGGTTATTGTAGATCATAACATAACTAATTTTCTTTTACCATTGTAGTCAGGCAGTGCAGCAGAAAGGATCTTGAAATTAAATGCTTTTTTCAAAGAATGGAAATCTTAATGTGAAATATTAATTGAAAACAAATCCAAACATTTGTTTACTGCATATAGTTCATTTTCCCCCTAAAGCCTGTATGTCAGCTTTAGTTTCATGTAGTTGCTGCAGATCAGCTTCTATATCTACATTCAAATCCAGATTATGAATTTAATCTTCCTTTTGAAACCCAACGTTATCCATCACAACCTGTTCTTCAATTACTTGGTGGAATGTTTGGGGTAATTCCAGAATTCTGGCCGATGTAATTCCAAATTCTTCATGCTTGGAAAAAACCATGGCTTTAGAATAAAATAAACAATATATTATATCAGTTCTACCAGCAGTGTAGGGTATTACTTTCTAAAATATTTAAATTACTTCAAAATGGAAGTTGAAATAATTTTGGACTACCATAAAGGTAAGAAATAAAACAGTCATCTTTGAAAATTCAACTTAGATTTCCATTGTCAATTAGAAAACAAAAGTGTGTCCAGAGTAAAGATGTTAAGACTCCACACTTAATTTTTATATATTTGCCAATGAACAGAAAGAGCCTAAAATAAATACTTAAGGTTCACATAATTTCATTCTTTGAAAGGCTCAGAGTGAATAATTTGGCCTGAAATTGTTGTTTTGGGGTTACAAGAAGGTGCATTTGGAAATGTCTTTGTTCTTTGAATGCTCTCCTGAAAGGTCCTTCTGATTTATCTACTTAAAAAATAAGAACCAACCAAAAAACAGATTTCCTTCTTAAAGTAGTCAAAAAAAAGAGAAAGATACAACAAACTACAAAATATTAGACAAGATGGGTAATGAAAAAGCATCTAATAAAATATCATACTTATTATAGAACTCATCAATAAAGGAAGAAGAACCATACATGACTTCTTCTTCTATCACTGTTCATATCTGTATTTCTCTGCTACTCTTGGGAGAACACATTAAATACAACTGTGCAAGATATTCCAGGTGAAAATATCTGGCAACCTTCTTGGTGCTGTGTGACTATGCAGAACTTTATACAAGAAACTGTGAGCTAAGATGTTTATTACAACCTTACTCTTTTTACTCCATTTGCTGCCTCATCTCCCTGGTGCATTTTTACTGGTATCTAGATTGGGAGCTATTTAGAACAGAAGCTATCTTTTTGATCACTTAACTTTACCATGCCCAATACAATAGAGTTCTTATCTTTGATTGAGGCATACATAAAAGAAAAAATCAGAACTAGATAATGTTCCTATAAAATAATCCTCCTGGACTGTCATTGTCTACCCAACTGCACTGAAATCAGTGGGTGTCATTGTAATTAATATCCTAAGCATAAATAGACATGGCAGGGTCTTTCCATAACTTGAGGCTAGGGGTGTAATTTTCAGGAAATTATAGATAGTCTTTTAGCCTGATGACAGCTGTAGTCAAGTATTTAGATGATTTCCCTAACAATCACCAGACAGAGTGTCTTATAATGTTGTCTTTCACATTTTGAACAAAAACAATGAATTGGACAATATGCTTTCTGGCATATAATCTTTTTTAGCATTCTGTCAAGAGTAACTGCTTATCAGTTTAACAACTTTAATTGTAATGTTTTGTAAACAATGAATACCCTGAAAAGGCATTTGAAGCAAGAGGTATTTGGGATTTCTTAGTAGCTAGCCCTGAAATGGCTTTCTGTAAATTCTTCCAATAAAAAGATTTAATACTATTATTCTGATATGATGGTCAGAAAATGCAATTTATTTGCTAATTCTCAATACACCCCTCTGAAGCACTGAAGTATTAGGATAACCAATTTTTTGATGAATAAACTGAACACATGTGAAATGACTGATCTAAATTCACATAGTGAGTGAGGGATAAAACTAAGAATAAATCAATAGATTTCAAAAAAAAAAAAAAAAAAGGAAAAAAAAAGAAAGGATTACTTCTATTGCCATGGGACAGGGCTCATTCCATGCAAATCATGCAGGCACACTGACAGTTGAAGTGTATACTCTTAATATATTTTATTTCCATTTAACATTGCTGTGACCGAAAACTAAACATATAAATGCCATGGATGTTTTCACTGATGCTTAAACTTACATAAGTTTAGTTTTGGAAGGAGGACAAATGTGGATGCATTTCATGTAAGATCAAGTGTGTGAGTAATGGCAGAAGTATTTCAATTAAACTTGCAATCATCACAGGAACAGCAACAGTAATTTTGTGTAAAAGATCTTTTTCACTTACTTCCTTGAATCTTACTGCTATCACAAATGTTCCTAGATGTCAGTGCAATTCTGCCACAGACCACTTCACAAAGTCAAATCCTCTTAATTACTATGTGATGATGATAAGGGTATGGACATTTTACCAAGATAAAATGAGATGATGTCAGTAAGACTTGACATTATCATGCCAAAATAAATGGAAATTATATATGTTACTTCTCTGCTAATAAAGAAGAATATTTAAGACATTGACAGTTATGGTATGTTTTGGTGGGGTCTTATTTCTAATGTGATATTAAAAGAACTAGTAAGTAAGGACATAAATGTGTTGGAAATTTGGAATATGTTATGTCAGAAAAAGTAAGTGACTTTGCATCCCATTAAAAGGGACAAAACATCTTTTAAAAAACTGTTTCAGACATAAGCAGGTGGATAACTACTTAAAGGTATCCAGAGTAAGGAGTAACCTTATAAAGAATGGAAAGAGTACTGATCAGGTGAGACAGCTGCATCCAATCAGGGAAAAAGGAAGAATTACCAAAAAATCATGATGAGTTTGCTTTTGTGAGGAAGTTAATTACAATAATCAAAGTTCTTCAGTCATGCAAACCCATTTAAAACAAACAAACAAAAAACCCAACATACTGATATTGCTATGGAGGAAGTATGGTATTTAGATTAAAGGTTATCTAGGTACAGAGAAAATTAAATGAATACTTATCCTCAGCTGTCAAAATGATGAAGTTGCTAAGCACAAGGTCAGGGTAAAGAACAGAAAAGAAAATGCAGGTATGCAAATATGAATCACTGGTACAGATGAGCTCCTTGTGTTCAAATTTGAACCACAATGCTGACTGAACTAGCACAGGCATTTGCAGGTTTGATAGCAAGGATTTTTGATGCATCTTTTAAAACTGGAGATGATTTGTGATTAGATATCAACAAATAGCTTCCTCTGAAATTAGATATCAACAAATAGTGTTCTCTGTTGCTTTGAAATTTTGTGTCATCACACTTTTTAATAAGAACAATCCTACTTCTTGACAAGGTCATTTAGTCCAAATTCTGCTAAAACAGCACTGATTTCAGATTGTTCAAGGCCCTTGTGAGAGCCTTTTCTTGTACATGTAAATCAACAAGATAAAATCACCTTTGCTTCCTCAGACAGCTGCTGGGGGAGGAGTGTGGTAGGAGACCCACTGGAACATCCAACAAAGGATAAGATCTGCTCACCAGACAATAGCTGCCCCAGAAGCAGGAGGGAGGTGGAAAGATGCAACAGAATATCACCTGTCCTGGTTAGCCCCAAAATGTGTAATGGGCAGACTCCCTGGAATGTGTAACAAAGCTCCTTCTGGCCTGATAAGCAGGTGAGAAGCAAAGAGGGATGGGCCCCTCCAGGCAGAAGACCTCCTGGAGTCAACACCTGAACTAAGGGTGAGGGGCCAGGAGGAAGCTGTGATTAAAAGAACTGAATAAAAAGCATTGACCTATACCAGCTTGTGTGTGGGAGAAATCATCATCACGTAGCCTCGATGCAGCAGTCCCCCCCCCCCCCCCCTCCCCCCAAAGGACCGTACCTTGCCCTCTGTAAGAGTGAAGAGCTCCACTGAAGACACCAAAGAAGGGAAAAACCTCACAAGACATGGAAGACACAAGCTCTTCCTCCCCGCCTCCAGCTGAGGACAGCACAAGCAGACAAGGAAACATGAACTCTGGGACCTCTTATCTCTCTCTCCCTCCTTGGACCTCCTCCAAGCCAAAGTGGCAGCACCCTTCCTATGATCTCCTCCTGCCACAGACAGAAAAAGTGACTTGGGGGTGGCAATATAATTCCTTTCCTGCTCTCCCTATCCTTCTCCATTTTTCCTCTTCCCCTCTCTCTCTTTTCATCCTTTTTCTGTTCCATTCACTTCATCCTTCAATAAGTAGCCTCACTTTTGATATTTATCTTTGTTTGTACCTTAATTTTGCAACACAGGAATGTTTTAAAAAGAACTAAGTCTCTCTCCTCTTTCTGGACTAAGACAGCTCTACATTCAGTTAGGTATGGAATGTCTCAATAGAAATATCACTCTCTTCTTGGGAAATGTTTTCCAATGCTTAACCACACTCATGAATATTTTTCCCCATATATTGAGCAATAATTTCCCTTTGTGCAATGTGTGATAACTGCTTCTTGTACTGCTGTGTACATCTGAAAAAAATATTAAGTACAATTTCTCAATAATCTGAAGACTAAAATTAGATTCTTCCCTCTACCCTTAGATTTTTTCTCACTCATCTAGGCCAAAGCAAAAATACAAGGTCCCCAGCCTCATCTCATATGCAAGGGGCCATGAGCCCAAAATTTTTAGCAGCCCTCCTTTAATCTTGTAGCAATTTGTCAATATCTGTGTTGTACTGAGAGAGACAGTAAACAAGACATTATTTGCAATGCAGTTTCACAGGTGCCTAGTGGCATGGTGTAATCACTTCCTTCAACCTGATTATGTATTTGCTAATGCACCCAAAACACGATTAGTTTTCATTGCTGCAAGGATGCACTGATGACTTATGTTCACTTCATTGTCCACCAGGACCTGTATATCTATTTTTGTAATGTTTCTTAACTAGTTGTTCCCCAGCCTGCCCTGCTGCATGGGGTTTTGTGGGATTACATAGAGATTTTGCATTTGGTTTGCTGAATTTTGTAAGATACCTGTCAACCTACTTCCTGTACTGTACTGAGATACCTCTAAACAGCAGCCCTTGTCTCCAGCATATTAATGTCTCCCCAAGTTTTAAAATGATAATGCATTTGATGAAAGTGTATTCTATCCTGCTGCATATTATGATATGTCAAGTGCAACCTCACGTCTCAGTTTTCAGTTACAGCTGTATTATAAACCCAAACTGGTTGTGAATAATAATAATGTTGGAACCTTTTGGTTCTCTTTTAATTACTGCCATAATATTGGGAAAAATCAAGTGTACTTGCAGATAAAATATTTATTTTCCCAGCATGTGATGAATATGGAAGCATATGCAACTATTTTACTTGTTTTGCTGCATCAAAATATAAATATTTGTCACCATTTTTCTCACATACTTGTACACACAGCACAGATTTTATGTATGGACATTATATTATTTACCAGAGACACTAAAGTTCAGAAATAAATCTGTATACTGACTGAGTTGCCAAGCAGAGCAATCTTATTAATAATAAAAATAAAGCAGAAGATGCCTATTCCTCATGGAAACAGAAAGCCCAGATAAGTTCATGAAACAGAAATAAATACAAGTACATGAGCACCCAGAAACTCCCTCTAGATAAGGAAGTACTTGAGCTCAAGAACATTAGAAGTTGTGAGTATACTTGGAAGAAACCTTTTTATAGTTTCCTCTTCATACACTTTTTGTCCTTAGCATCAGCTTTTGAATTCTGTTAGAGATAAGACACATTCAAATGGATGGACTTTTGGTAAGCCCCTTAGTCATATTCCTAGCTAGAAGCCAGAAACTAGAAGTGGACCTTAACTTCTATTTATTTAAATAGTTCTTTATTTATTTATTAAAGAGAAACCATAGAGAGTGAATTGAACCCTTTCCATGAAAATTCTTTTCCTAATGTCCAGTCTAAACCTTCCCTGGTGCCGCATGAAGTCATTCCCTCTCATTCTATTGTTAGGTACTTGTGAGAAAAGGGCAATGCCTACCTCTCCACAACCTCCTTTCAGTCTTTTTTTTGGTAGATGAAACAGACTAGTTCCTGCACTCACTCCTCATAGGACTCATTCTCCACACCCTTCACCAGCTTAGCAGCCCTTCTCTGTACCTGCTCCAGCACCTCAATGTATTTCCTGTACTGTGATGCCCAAAACTGAACACAGTACTTGAGGTGCAGCCTCACCAGCACTAAGTACAGAAGGACAATCTCCTCTCTGGTCCTGCTGGCCACTCTATTTCTAATACAGGCCAGGATGCTATTGGCCTTCTTGGCCACCTGGGCACACTGCTGGCTCATATTCATCTGCCTGTCAATCAATACCCCTAGATCCCTTTCCATCCCCCAGCTCTCTAGTCAATCTTCCCCAATCTTGTAGCTTCGAGTGGGGTTGTTGTGGCCCAGATGCAGGACTCAGCACTTGGCCTTGTTGAAGCTCATCCCATTGGTCCAATGTTTCTTGGTCCCTACCCTTAAGCAGATCAACACTCCCACCTTATTTTGTGTCATCTGCAAACCTACTGAGAGTGCATTCGATCCTCTCATCCAAGTCATTGATGAAGAAATTGAACGGGAGTGATCTCAATACTGAGCCTTGGAGAATAGCACTTGTGACTGGCCACTATGTTGACTACTTCCTTCTAGGCTCAGCCAGACAGTCAGTGCGTGTGCACATCTAAGCCATGAGCAGTTTATTTGTGTGCCCACCACCCACAATTTCATTTGCCTGGTTTCTCTCAACCAGAGCCTCTTATCCATTTTTCAGTGGCACCTGGGGGAAGGGGAATGAGGTGGGACAGGAAGAAATTTCTCTGTTGCCTCAGCCATGAACTTGCCTCCATTCACTCCCCTCATCCAGGTTACTGTCTCTGGTCAGGCAGGGGCAGGCTACAGGGCACATCTGGTCCTGTGTCCCTGTTGATTGCTGCTCCCATGTCTTATGTAGAGCAGAGCCTGGCTACACCTATCTATCTGTTCAGCTTTTCTGATACTCCTTAATCATTCAATTTCCCCTTGCAACTCTGCCACCTGTCATCCATCCATGTATAGCTTTTGGGGACATTGAATTGTGGAAGTAGTATCCTTTGGAGCGCAAAATTGCCATTTTAGTTTGGTACTAAGCTAGCTGTGCCTTTGCTAATTGCATGCACATTCAGTGCTATGGTAATGTAAAGGCATTTGTCAATACCTAGTTCTTGAAAGGGAGGGAATGAGACTTAATTGGTATCTTGTGGTTAGCAGCAGTTTGAGCAGGGCAGGTCTTTTTCTACCATCCACTAAAAAAGCAAAGAATGAAGGACTGCAGGCTACAATCTAAAGAGAAAACAATTTTACAGATTTCTATTTCTAGTTCACCTCTGTTGTGTTTACTTATTTATCAACTTTTATTAACATTTCCAGTGGTGGTTGGATATTTCACTTCACGTTATTGATTTTGAAGATGTCTGGGGGGAAGCAGGAAGGGTATGAAAGAGGAGCTGGAGTGCAGTATTCCTGTAGGCTGCACCCTACACACTAGTAAAGGCATAATCTGAAACAAAGTTGTACTTTCTGAATAGATTAAATGATTCCAGTCCCCTAGAAAGTCCACAAAATAAAGTTACAGCCTACCAGACATTCACTAGAGCATAACCAACTTCCATTTTTCTTATGGCAGTCAATATCTTAGTATAAGCATTTATGTTTTAATTTCAGTTTTAATAAGCAATTATGTTTTAATTTCAGTTCTTAGTTTTTCTGGCTGTGTAAAAATGATTGAAAACATTCAAAAAACTGCAGAATATGAAATAAGTTCAGAGAAATGTCATTATCCCATTGACTTCCATCAACTCTGCTCTGATACATAGTGAAAGGAAAAAAAACAAACAAGAAAACCCAAACAGTCAAACAAAACTCTCCACACTGTAGCTCACATAAAAGAACCTGGAGAAGAAGGATAAAGAGTATCTGTGCTTCTGGTGAGTGTGCTATCTCACTTTAGCATTGCATTTGGAAACAGTCTCTTTACTTCAGCTGAGTAGGACACAGCAATATGGGATCCATTAGACTGGTCCATGCAGGAAAACTACAGGGAAGAAATCTACTTGTGGTGTATCAACTTATTTTACCAAACATGAGGCTGTTCAGCTCATAAGCCATCCAGCAAAGCCCACTGAGGACAAAGCAAGCTCCTACAAAATCATAATCTGATGTTCTACCCTTAGGGGTAGAACATATTTTACAGTTGAAGATTATTGCTTTACTGTGTCTCTTGGTGCCTGAATAGCATAAATAAGTGAGATATAATATCAGAAAAGGCTGTGTAAGTATTGAATTTCCTTTGCTGTGCTTACCCTGACACTGAAGTAGATTTCTTTTTAAAGTTTGATTTAGACTTGCTTGATATGAGAGACCTTTTCTAGTATGGAAAAAAAGGAATTAGATATGAAAATCAGGAAAAAAATACAATTTGTAGATGTTTAATAACCTTTTTTGCTAATGCAAAGAAACAGATCTTTTAATTTTACACAGATCCCAGCAGAGGGACAAAGACATTAAAAAAAAAGAGTTAATTTAACCAGCCTTTTAAATTTTTTGAGCCTTTCCTAGGACTGGCACTAAAACTCTTTATTCAACAGGAGAAAAAATTCCCATATGAATAAAGTTAATATTTCAATATGCAACAAACTGCTGACATTTAATATGCAAATTTTAACAGATTTGCGGGGAGGAGCGAGCATAAGTAAAATGTAGCAGCTTCAAAGGATCTTAGCAGGAAACACATATTCTAGTGGAGAATCTATTTAATTTACTTAGTTATTTTACCCATAAGAAGAAAACACTTTGCACAAACTTTGCCTATCTCTTTATTAGAGTTTCAGTTTTGGTGGAGCATTCTAAAACTTTACAACATCTGTAACCACCTGGCTTCATAGATATTTACTCAATTCTTACATCATGTACAACATACAAACCCTCAAAAGGTAGCAATAACGGGCTGCCTTTAAGCTGTTTATTTGAAATTATGGTGGGGGAGACAAAAATCTTCTTGATTTAACTTTCAAAATCCTTTTAAAGAACTGTTGAAGCACTAGAGCCTTTAAAGGATTTTTAATTTATTCACAGAATGTAACAAATTCTTGGTGAGCACACAAAACCACACTCCTTGTGTCACCTTGCAGCCCCCTTGTTAGCTTTCACTTTCTTGGGGAAATCCGTTAATGGGATTACTTAGGGTATTGAAAAGAAAAGAAAACAAACACAAAAGAAAAACAAACACTAAACAAACAACAAAAAACAACTCAGTAAACCCACTTCTATATGCCAAATGTATAACAAATATGTTTAAGTGCACCTTCAGTCAGCTTTATACAAGCTAAATAGATGTATTCACAGTCAATCTTTCTCAATTACTTTTTCTCTAGATGGCTGAGTGTATGCAAACTTCTTGATGGGGATGAACTGGTTGTAGCATAAACAACTAAATTTTAAATCCTAATCATGTGGACTATTTTAAGATGTTCATACCTTGCCAATACATTTCACTTCAGTGTTCTGCTTTTACACGCACTTTAGTATCACAATATTAATCCCATTTCCTCTGAGTCATTTTATGGGATAAAAGATAAAAGAAGCAGCAAAGTATTACAGCTAGATAAAAACAGTAGTGCACTTTGCAGGTGGGGTTATAAAAGGTTTTCAGAGGATCTTGACTCAAAGTCACCATCTCTTTTTACTGAAGCCTAATGTGAACATATTATACAGTCACTTCACAAATAAAACATAAGACATCTTGCAAGTTTTCAGTGTTCAAAACAAAGTCACACAGCACAGTTCATCTGTACTTACAATTCACAGAGCAGTCAGTATCTCTAAGCTTGCAAATAATGTAGAAGGCAACATTTTGAGGCAAATTTTTGTAACAATGTGGGAAAAACAGCCTGATCACTCCAGTTACAAATAATGAGTCAGTCATGAAGGACAATAAAGCCTATGGTTTGTGATAAAACACAGAAAATATGAACATGCTAAGTTTTAATAATTTTTTTTTTCTGTCTCTGCAATCAGGTTATCATAGCTTGGTTCTACTTCTTGCTGTATTACATTGTCCATTAACTGGTGTTGCTTAGAGAAAGGGATTTTTTTGCAGATACTTAACTTTGTCATCTGCTTTATCTACTGGAAATGCCTATTTCTGCTCTGATTTGAGCTAGAACAGAACCAATTCTGTTCAGTGATTTTACTTTTCAGTTCAGTCTTTTCTAAGTACCTGCACTTTCTAAAGTTAACAGTATAGTTTTGCAGAGTGGTTGCTTCTAGAAATGATAATGCTTGATACTCCTACTAAGGATTGGTAGGTAGGAAGGCTTTTGCTTACACCTGCTCCTGTAGAATCCAAGGTCACTGCTAAACCTTGTGTGACATGTTGAGGTGCCATTAAGTAAAGTGAGTAAGTAAAAAGGTCACACGTGGGAATTACTGGAATGTGCTAAAAGAGTGCCTGAATAGAAAATGGCACAAAATATCAAGACACTCTAAAATAGCAGGAGAAGGCATGTTCAAAGCAAATTAACTGCTCTTGAGAAAATGTTGTGTGAACTGACCATAGGGCAAGTAAAGATGTTAGAGTCATGTCAGGCACAGCACTGAATACCAGATTTATAAGTTCAGGTACAATTAAGGTGAATTAACCAGGGCATACTCTCATGTTTCATTCAGAACTCAGTCAAAAAATTAACTGATGTTGCACTGATGCTGCAAATAAGAGGTGTTCGTAGGTTCAAAACCAGTTACAATATGAAGCTATTCAAGTCATAAAAGGGGAAAAGGTAAATAAAATCCAGAAAGGTCTTTGGCATGCAAGCAGAAGACATAGGATAGTGAAACAAGAATACAGCACATTGAATATACCTTGAGCTTCTCATAACTGGAGATTACCTCTCATTATGTGTTGGTAGAAGGGAAGATAAAACCGTCTTAGTTATGAGATAAATGAAGGGTACAGGATAAGTGAGGCAAGAGGATTACTTATGTCACATATCAGAGGAGTAGAAAGCCAGGCTAGAAGGAAAATGAGGGTAGAAGCAACCTTGAAAGGTCATGTTTTCTTTCTTTCCCTGAAATGATAGCTATCAGCTAGATATTTGTGTCATAATCTAGCCAGACAATCTTCTTTTTGTCTTACTTCATTTAAAATTGGAAAATGTGTTCATTAATGCCAATTTTGGTACCTTTTGCTGTATTTTGAGATCATTTTTCTTATTCCATTCATAATGTATATAAAATATGTTTTCTTTCTCTCTGTAGTTCCCCTCAACTCAGTTACATATTATTTGCAAGTCATTGACATTATCCAAATAATTAAGGAAAATACTAGTCAGTCTGGGCAATAAGTAATAGTAGGAAATGTTTTCTTACTCTTAGAACCATTAAGATATTTAAAAATCCTGAAATTATCAAGAAGTCTGAATGAATTGTCACTGGAAATAAAGGATTCATAAAGAAAGAAAAAGAAAGAAATTGTCTAGGTCAGATGAGACTGGTAAGATATATTTTATTAGTCCGAGGCAGAGTTGCAGTGCTGAGGCTGCCAACAAGCTTGGAGAAAAGGAAGTGACATGAAGGAGAGCAGGTCCATAAAGATAATTGAAACAGGAGCTGCAGGAAAGAAAGGGAACAAGTGATTAGTATTCAATCAGTTCTGAACAGTTTAAATCTAAGCTGATAGCATGAACCAAAAAGATGTGACAGAGGACACTAAAAGAGAGAGTCTGAAAGCAGAAATACCTGTGTGTGAGTTATCACCATAATGGCTGATATTTGGAGACCTTTAAAAAGAATTAATCACTCACCAAAGGCATTCAAAACAAGTGAAGGTGCATAAGAACAAAACCTTGTGTGTTCTTTCATTATCTGGTTGCTATTTTTGAATGTACATTTTTACAGAACAAATGGAGGAGCTGAAATGGCTGAAATTCCCTACAGTGTAATTAGGTTTATAATTTAGTACTTTTCCTTCTCAGTAACTCCACTGAGACAACAGGTAGCTGTTTATGAAAATAAATATATGATTATTCATGTAGTGCCTGCAAGACCTAAAACTAAAAATGTTAAGGATGTCGAGTCCCAGCATTTCCAGTCTTTGCTTCAACATGATTTTCTGTCTAATTACTGGTACAAATGACTGTTCACCTACAGTGATCTTCAATGCAGTGTTTGTACCGTTTGCCCTTAGATCCAGTCACCAGCATTAAAAAGATGATTTTGAAAGAGAATATTTAATTTTTGGTGAATCAAAAATTGCATAATGCTCTTGAATGGTCTAACAAACAAACAATATAATAACAAGTCTTCAAGCTCCTGCTGATTTTTTTACAGAGCCTAAGAAAACAAGGTAGATACATTGTTTATCTTCCAAATGTGCAATCTATCATTAAAACACACATCTGTTTTATTCACATAACAATTTGCAAGCATGGACTGTGTAGATTCCTACTGCTTTGGATGGCAACCTGATTTTTCACTGCTGCAACACAACTCAGAACAGTATTTCTTATTTGCCATTGCTGATTGCTTACCTTGACAGTCTGGTGCGGGGAATGGAACCTGGGAAAAAGACAGAAGGATTTTTGCTTTAGCAAAGAAAGGAAAATTAACTTTCAATTGCAGGAACAGCAACTCCCAGAAAATACATTTTGCTTTCTTCATATCACCTTACTGCTGGTATGATAAATTATACAAATGCCAAGAGGTTTTTATTTATCTAAATAGGGCTCATCAGTTAATTTTTTGAAAAGAAGCTACTTTTGGAATATGATCTCAGCTCTTCCCCATGCCCACAGTGCCCCAGTTAACCACACTTATCTTCCAGAATTCTATAGTTATGAGAAATAACAGCAGTCATGGAAGGTAGTTGGCCAGGAAACTATAAAACAGTATCTACAAGACAGTCACAATGTGTGTTGCTTGAAAATATTGCAACTTAATAGATAAATGTCTTATAAAATTTATCAGTCTCTATTAGGCTGATATAATACATGCATTGTGTTTATGTTCCTATCTGGAAAGCACTGTTAAATTGTTCCATGTTCATGTTAGGAAACGAACATAAAAAAAGGTTGGTTGAGTATAAAAATAAAATTCCCTTACAAGGGCTCAAAGGAAGAAAAAAAAATCAAACTCTTACCCCTGAACTTAGCAAATTATTACACATATACACAGACAGAGATATATATGTGTGTATGTGTGTTTGTATATATATATATATATATATGTATATACATATATATACACACATATATATGTGTGTATATATGTATGTGTCTATATATGTGTGTAATAACATCCATACCTACACAAGTGGATATCTTCAATAACAAAAAATTTGAACATGAAGTAGAAATAAAACAGTGCGTCATAAGAATCAGCCTCAGAAAAGTACTTTACCACCTTGTATTTCATCAGTTATTTAGAAGTAATTTTGTCTATAATATCTTTTTTTCAAGACTAATATTTACTTCAATTGTACTCCATAAGGGAATTATTTACTGTTGAAGCTGGTGTGCTAGGAGACAGCTGCCCAAGTTTATTTTGCCTTTGTCCATATAGATAACTCCTGTATTTTGTGTTACTTTTTTGTCTCTCTGTCATTGTACTGTATGACCACGCAACAGCTCCAGGGGGAGGAAGGAGAACAAGAAGAACATTTCTTGTAATGCTGGTGTAACCTTGTGCCCTACTGAGATAAAAAAGATTAAGAAATTAAAAAAAATAAAATAAATCTGTGGTTATGTATTCCTTCTGTAAGTCATCACTTCATCTTCTTATTGCTTCACATCTTTCCAAATTTCCTAGTAGTAAACAGGATAAATATGGAATAAGTTCTTTACCTGAGAAGTGAGGAAAAAAACACAGAAAATAGACAATATGTACATTTTTTAAATTATTATTATTAATTTGAAGTCTCCAAGGAGTGCTTCATATCCTAGCATCATTTCTGAGACATTTCCATATATTATTCACATATCATACAGAAAGAAATTACGTTCTTAAAAATATTAAATATATTTATATACATATTTCCTTTCTTACCCCTGTTACTTATATACATAAGGATGCTGCATTGTAACTATTTTCTTTGATGACTGCAATAACTTAGTAAATTGTATTGTCTTTTTCCTGAACAGGCTTATTTAGTAGAGCTATTTGACCAATTCATATAGGAATGTATTAGCCTTACCTGTAGAAAGAAACAATTCCATCTTCAACTGCAGTACTATTTGAATGCTCTCCTCATACAGTGCATTTGTCTGATGGATATGGAATCTACCAGAATATTTTATATGAGAGCCATGATGAGAAATACATAATTTTGATTTACTGCATCAGAGTACAGTTATTTAGTAAAACATAAGACTACAGTATATTCTCAAGAAAACACAGGTCCTCTGTTACAAACAACTTTTTATGAATTTAGAAACTGTCCAGAAAAATCCCTGTGCAAGAGGTAGAATCCCAATTACTTTGTTCTGTTCCATTAGTTAACAAAAACATAATTTTCCATAATCTTGTATTTATTTATTATTAAATTTTTTTCAATTATGAGAAAGTTAGGTCCCATAGCTGGAAGAACAAACCACACTTTCACACCACAGTTTGTCCTTCCTACTTTACTTTTAATGCCACATCGAATTCCTTCAATTCAGTAGGAAGGGAGGACAAAGAAGGCATGAGCCCCAGTGATGTCTAAGAAATTCAGAAGTTAAGTTCACTGAAACTTAAGTGAATGTTGTTATATAGTTAATTATTCAAGCTGAAACTGTCCTTGGCAGCACTGTACGGGGCAATCTTTCCATAAGAATAAACAGTTCTCAGACAATGCCTGCAGTCTATTAGGCACAAACACATTTTTTTGTCAGCATGAGGCATGCATATTTCTCTTCAAATTATTTTTATGCCATACACAAATGTTTACAAATGTTTATCAAGGACTAATCTGAAGAAATCTCATTCTGTGTCTGTATGAGAACTCTCCTCTTTTATTCTGTTTCATCACAGTCCATTGTTACTAGTCTGAACTCAAATCAAGTTTCTCCCTGAGCTTCTAATAATACACACACACAAAGTATTGATAATTTCTGGATTTTCAATACAAGCAATGTATACTATTCTTGGTGACAAAATTTGGTAAGTCTCTGTCATAATGCAGAATTAGAGGAACTCCTTTTCCAAATGGAGAAACTGGGTAACAGCAACTGAGGATAATCACCATGGTGTGTTTTTTTTCTCTGGCATAAGCATGAACAAAATGGGTTCAAAAAGCTTACTCCACTGCAATTGGGTTTTCATTCCATGCACATTGCTTCAGAACAGTCATTCCCAAACGTGACAGGTTGGACTTGATCTTTGAGGTCTCTTCCAACCTTGGTGATACTGTGATACTGTGATACTGTTATATAGAGGATCACTTAAACTTTCAGGCCAGGCATTGAGATATACATATAAAGTTTCTACTTTACAGTTAGCATGGTGTTCTGTTCTGTGGTGTTACCTGGTTCCTATCTATTGCTAGAGTAAACCTCAGTCCCTGGGAATCTGCATTTCCTGTAAACAGTGACCAAGATGTTCTGTTTATCTCAGTGTTCACCCTAAAATAGGTAAGATACAAGAAATAAATTGAACATATAGGTAATATAGATGTGTTTTAATGTGAACAGAAATGACAATCAACTGTTTAAACAACCCACCAACATAAAATATTGTAGATTAATTGGAATGAACTTGACAAGGGAAGAGAGATGAAATGAAAAAGCTTTCTAATAATTTTCTTTCCATTACTATCAAATACTTTTAAAAGGCTAAATAACTGTAAGATGCTTTCAGAGTATATGCATGAAATACCCTCTTGGAAAAATATGTGACATACCATTACATTCTGTGTATTTCTTTCTAATAGGATATAGACAGTTGCAGTTCAAAAGGGAACTATGTGTGAAATAGTTCTAAAATCCAAGTATGAAATGTTTTCTGTTGAAGAATACATTTGTAAGGAGCTTTATACTTCTTTAGAGTGCCATAAGTAACCGATCCAATATTAAAATAGATCACAAACACTAGTACAATCCAAGAAAAAGAAAAAATTAAGAGAAAAGTGATAAATTGCTTGCTTTCCTCATAGTAAAACAATGTTATAGGAAGTGATTCAGATATTCCAATAATGATATAGATCCATTAAAAAAGGCATTAAAAGTACACCATTAATTGTTGCCCAAATTTATAAGAACATATAGAAAGATATAAAAATGAAGCACGCAAGCAAAGAGGCTTGTCTGTAAAACGCTTTGTTCATCCAAATGCAAAGGCAACTGTTGTAAACAAAACACTATTTAAACAGAATTGGAGAGAGCATATAAAGGACATTTCAGTAAAAAATCATCAGATTTTGAGTTCTTTCTTTGGATTTGCTTAACGAGACCCATGTTATCCAACTTAAGCTTCATTACAGTGAATCATCTTCATGCGGTTAAAGAGATGGATCAAAATTGCCGTTTGCTGTCTTTAGCCTTTGCTCCCCTCACTATGTAATCTGCAATACATTTCCACTTTGTGAACAGCTGTTTTGGAAAATAAAAATTGCTTTTTACACATGGCAAAATCTGTGACACTACACTGAGCAAAAAAAGTTTAAGTCTTGCCCTTTCATGCATCTGTCAGGATGGAAAATTTGAAGAAGCGTTAATTTTTAATATATATTTTATTTGCACATGCATGGACTCAAATATACACTTTGCAGTAAAGAAAACAAATGTTCTTAGAACAGATATTGCAAACCTAACTACTGATATTTATAAGATGTCATTATGAAAATTTCTATGTAGTTTTAATTTAATCTTATGCAGATAGGGTATTTTGTCTTTATTTCTGTAGTCTAGATTGTTAGATTTATTCACATTTATCAGAAAGGTAATAGACAGTGCTCAGTTACTGAACTAAGTATACTTCTTTACTTCCTCCCCTCCATCTTATATGTAGTTCAGCAGATTATTGATTAGAATCTATGAAATTAATTCTGAGTACAAAATAAAAAAGATTGGGACCAAAAAGTACTGTGAAGTCCAGATTTTACAAGAAAGAACTGAGATATAGATGGATTAATACAAATATTTTCCACTTAGTTTGAGTGACCAGTCTAAGTCATCTCAGATTCTATTTTTCATAATAGCTTAGAATTTTGTGTCAGTAGATAGTGGTAGAATTTAATTAATAATATTTATAAAGGGAATTTTCTCAGAAAATCTGAGTTTTTATATCTCAGATTTGGCACTCAGAAAATGATGAACATTTAAAAATCACTTGTTATAAGCAGTGAAGATTATGTCTCACCATCAAATGAGATTACTGTAGAAGAACTATAGAAATTGACTAACTGGAAAAACAGGATAGCTTAATAAGATATTTTTCTGCATCTTTCTGTCTTCTTCCTGATTAGCTATGTTCATATTTACTATATGCAAGTTCTGAAGAAACAAAGTAGGTGCTATATAAACAAAGTAACCTTAAATGTTTAACTTTAATTCACATCTCAATGAATCCTAATCTAAGGAAGGCAAAAGATCCTGTGACAGATTATACAACGATCATACTTAAAATCTTAGGCACAATGACAGTATTGTTGTGTTAGTACTTCACTCTCTTAAGATTTTTAAATATACAATATAAACAAAAAAAAAAAAAAACCACAAAAAACAAGCACAACACAAAACCAACCAACCAACCAAAAACCCTAAACCAAAAGACTTTCATGGAGTCAGAAAGAAAGTCATATTCTTCTAAAGCAAGGTTTGCATTCCTCTTCCACAAACGTATCTATTTGCTTTGTCATTTGTGTAAACCATTTTCACAGGGTCCCATGGTACTATACTCCACAGTTCTTACAATGCATGAGGAGCAACCTAAGATTGTTTTGTGACAGACTATATATTTTCCTTCATAATTTTACTTCTCATATCTTGAGAAGTTACTATTTCCCAGTTCATTTTTTTTTATTCTACACATATTTTTATAAACATCAGCCATTCCCCTACTGTCCCTACAGTATTTTCTAGATTCAAGAGACACCATCTATCCGTTGCTCTGTATATAACACTTTTTGTTCCATATTTTTGAGTGGTTTTGTGAATTTTCTGAGGAGCTTATATAGCCCTGCTGAAGATTGCTAGAGTTGCAAGAACCAGAAATGCACAATTATTTAATATATAGCAATAGTAAGAATTTGTAAAATGATATATGATATTTTCTACAGTGTTCCATATCATAATTCAATAGCATTAGATGTTTAAGTCACTTTAATATTTACTGCTTTAAATATCTTTGCAGCTTTATAAAGTTTTTGTCTTTTCTTGAAGAGAGAGATGGGAAGAATACATGGAACTTTAAAATACCTATTTTTGTAGGACTATTGCTCTCTCAGTGTTAAAGTGCCTTCTATCCAAAGTGCCTTCTATCCTTACAATAAAGTTTCCTGTTTCTCTTCATGTAATACCCAGCATGCATGCAATGATAAAAGCACAGAATGAGCATAAGTAACATAGGGAATAGTGTTAATTTCCTGAGAACATCTGTGATTATGTCTATCTTTAATACCATGAGTTTCTTTTCACTAATTTCAATGCATATGTGGAAGTACTTGTAAGGACTGGTCTCCTGGGTATCTCCACATAGTCTGAAATAACAGTCATAATGAAAAATTACTAATCCCATACATTGTTTTATATTTGTTTTGTAAGAAATATCAAATTCTATTCCATGCAGTTTAAGATAAACTTCAGTGAGTACTGGAGAATCCTTACTGAAAGGCTTTGTTCTCTTCTGTGTCTCACAGCCAATTTCCTAAGTTTTTCAAGTATGATTATGCAGAAGTTCTCTGAAATATATTTATGTTGCACATCAACATCTCGATTTAAAACAAAATGTGTCTAAGTAATCTGTGTTCTTTTCTGGTTATAAGATTTTTAAGGTAAAACACCATAAGTCTACTAAATCTTATACCTAAGTAGAATCGCCATTACCTGCCAGTAAAAATACATATAGACCACTATATGATTTGATGAGTATATAGTAGGGAAGAATAAAATTGT
Source organism: Dryobates pubescens (assembly GCF_014839835.1). NCBI lineage: Eukaryota > Metazoa > Chordata > Aves > Piciformes > Picidae > Dryobates > Dryobates pubescens. Next base: position 30,341,207 of record NC_071618.1, read on the forward strand.
TCAGAGGAGCAAAAGGAAACACAGAAACATTTAGCAGTATGTTAGGCGGATATATACTGTTTCTAGTGTAGTTTAATTTGAATTTTGATAATGACACATCTTTTGTTTAACATACAGAGATCGAGCAGAAGAGAAATGACAAAATTAAAATCTGTGCTGAGCATAATAAAAGAAAACAAAGAAGAAAAGAAAGAGAGACCCTCCTAAAATAGTGGAAGATGATGCCTCTTTGGGTTCAGTTTTGATTTTAAAGTTTTATTCTTTGTATTTTTCAAAGTTCATAATTGTACTTTTGAAATGAATTTTTTGTAATGGAGTTACAGATTTTCATGTACCATGAAATGAACAAACTTAAAATTCTTTTTAAACCTCAAGAATAGGTTGAAGAGTCATAGAATATTTAGCACAACTGCCAATGTACTCTTAAAGATGGAAAATTTCTAAGGAGTAACAAAAAAAATTGGAGAACTTCTAAGTAATTTTAGATATCTTTGTCCCTCTTGAAGATCAATGGACAATTAACATAGACACTTTAACTGAGAAAAGGGAAAGAAGAAATGATGTTTCCAGTGTTTCTACTAGGCAAAGAAAAAAGTGGCTGGCTTCCCTGCTTGCATATTGAATCAGCATGGGCTAAACTCCACATTTCCAAACTCCATAGTTCCAAACTGATCCAGCTGGTTATGAAGGCAGTTTATTAGGTCCCATTTATCTTTGCAGGCTAAAAGTAGACAGTGATGATAAAATACTGCAAATGGCATGCAGTGGGAAAAGCAGTCTATTTAAAACTTCTAAATGACAGAGGATAACTAAAAGAACTGTGGAAAGATGACCACTAAACAGAATATAAATAAATAAAGTTTATATGAACTTCAGTATGACATTGTTTGGAGACCTTATTGCTGTCTACAACTACCTGAAGAGAGGTTGTAGCCAGGTGGGGCTTGGTCTCTTCTCCGAGGCAACCACCAACACAAGAGGACACGGTCTCAAGCCAGAGGGGGTTTGGGCTGGATGTTAGGAAGAAATTGTTGAAAAGGATACATAATTTTTCCTTTATTATAAATTATATTGCAATATTAATAAAAATATTAATAAATTCTATTAATATGAAAATTGCCAACATGTATCAAAAGGTTTGATACATGTTATATATATATATATTTACCTGGGAATGTACAGTATTTCGGCAACTATAACAATTTAAACAATTTTATGCAAACTGGGAGGAACTAACTGAAAGAGAATACCCCAGGAGCAAAATGGCACTCAATCACAGTGGAGGGGAAACTCAACAAGAACAGTACTGTCAAAGAGGCAGTTAGTTAATTACTCACAGCTGGTTGTACTCAGGTAGGGAGTGCTGCTGCTGTGTATTAGAGGCTTTGGGGCAGGTTGCCGGCAGGAATGCCACGCGGTCATCAATAGCTGGTCTGGCTTCAGCAGATGGCAGGATGTTAATGATGCTTCTTGCGACGGGCACTTGCTCTGTCCTGGGTGAACTGAGACACAGCAAAATCCTGGTCATAAGGGGAAGCAGGCTTGGTTCTGACTCCTAAGCTCGTGGCTCCTCTCTTGGCTTGTGGTGTGCATGCTCGTGGCTATATCCCAAGCACTGGACCAGGCAACTCAAGGCTATGCAACTTGAGGCAGTTTTAAGCCAGACAAAATCCAAGAAGGTTCAAGTATGCAAAGCAAAGGCAAGGCAAAGCAAGACTAAACAAGGCTAAGTAAGACTAAATAAGACAAACACAAGGCACAGGCAACTAGCCTCTATATAAGTTCTTGCCTGAGACCGATTGGACAAATAGGGCATGAAACCAGCACATAATTACCCAATGGAAAGGGGTTCTGCCAGGCTGTGGCCAGAACACATGCCCTTACCCCAGATACAGCGTTGTTTACCAGATATGCATGGTCCTGTCCCCTTTGTTCCTCTTCCCATGTTACCCTGGCTTCCTGCAGGAAGGAGGCGGGAGAAGGGGACCATGTCTAGTCACCTTAGTGTCTGTCTGGGTTTGTGCTGGGAATGTTTGGACTTACCATGACATAAATTCTTCACAGAAAGAGTGATTGGCCATTGGAATGGGCTACCCGGGGAGGTGGTGGAGTCACCATCATGGGGAGTGTTTAAGAAGAGACTGGATGGGTCACTTAGTGCCATGGTTTAGTTGATTAGATGGTGTTCGGTGATAGGTTGGACTCAATGATCTCAAAGGTTTTTTCCAACATGCTTAATTCTTTATTCTGTATCTTAGTCTCTAACCTGTGCATGATTTCCCCAAGGACCAACAATGGGTAACTATGATCTCTATTCAAGCTTTGAACGTTGTGCTACTTAACATGAACCTACAAGAATAGTTTATTATGTCAGGGAGATATAAGTCATTGAATCATAGAATGGTCTGGGTTGGCATGGACCTCCAAAGTTCAGCTAGTCCAACTCCCTCTTCAGTAAGCAGGGGCATACTCAACTAGATCAGTTTGCCCAGAGCCCTGTCAAGGCTCCTTTTAAATATCTCCAGGGCTGGGGCCCCAACCACCTCCCCAGGCAAACCGTTCCAATATTCCACTACCCTCATGGTAAAGAAATTATTCCTAACATCCAATCTAAATATGCTCTTGTATCATTTGAAGATGTTTCTCCTTGTCTTATCACTACAGGCCTTTGTAAACAGTCTCTCTCCATCCTTCTTGTAGGCCTCCTTCAGGTACTAGAAGGCTACTGTTAGGTCTTCCTGAAGCCTCCTGTTTTCAAGGCTGAGCAACCCCAGCTCCCTCAGCCTGTCTTTATAGCAGAGGTGCTCCAACCTCCAGATTATTTTTGTGTCCCTCCTCTGGACCTGTTCCATCTGGTCTCTGTTCATCCTATATTTAGGGCTCCAGACCTGGATGCAGTACTCCAGGTGAGGTCTCACAAAAGCAGAGTAAAGTGGCAGAATCACATCTCTGGATCTGCTGGCAACACATCTTTTGATGCAGCCCACGATGCGATTGGCCTTCTGGGCTGCAAGTGCACGCTGTTTGCTCATGTCCAGCTTCTTGTCCATCAGTATCTTAAAGTCCTTTCTATCATATCATCCCTTAGTCTGTACTGATAGTGAGGATTCTCTGCCAGGATGACCCAACTGTTGGATGAGGGAAAGGTTGTGGATATTGTCTACCTAGACTTTCAAAAAACATTGACACTGTTTCCCACAGAATTCTCGTGGACAAACTCACTGCTCGTGGCTTGGATGAGCACACACTCTGCTGGATAAGCACTGGCTGGCCAAAAGAGCCCAAAGGGTGGTGGTCAATGGAGTTAAATCCAGCTGGTGGCTGGTCACAGGTGGTGTTCCTCAGGGCTCAGTGTTGGGACTAGTTCTGTTTAACATCTGTATGGATCACCTTGATGAAGACATAGAGTGCATCATCAGTAAGTTTGCAGATGACACCAAGTTAAGTGGGAGTGTTGGTTTGCACAAGGTTAGAGAGGCTCTACAAAGAGACTTGGATAGATTGAATCAGTGGGCCAATGTTAACAGGATGAGCTTCAACAAGGCCAAATGCCAGGCTCTGAACTTGGGTCACAACAACCCCAAGCAACACTACAAGATTGGGAAAGTGTGGCTGGAGAGCTGTCTGGCAGAAAGGGACCTGGGGATTCTAATTGACAGGCAGCTGAATATGAACAAGAAGTGTGCCCCAGTGGCTAGGAAGGCCAATGGCATCCTGGCTTGTAGCAAAAATGTTGTGTCCAGCAGGAGCAGGGAGGTGATTGTCCCCTTGCACTCAACTCCTTTTTTTAAAAATGTCTATATAAAGAGATTGTTTGTGTGCTATTCCCCAAGATGATGCTACATTTACTTTAAAGGACATTCTCTATCCTCCTTTGTTAATAATCTTCATTACTTCATACACTTAATTAGGCAAAATTCACTTATTGGATAACACATTTTTAAGTATCAAAGAAAAATATTTAAGGTAAGGCTGAACCTCAGAGGTCCAGATAGCTAAATTTATATATCCAATATGTAAGTACTTATTTTACAGCTAATTGTCTAAACTCTCCCTAGTCAAAAAAGTTCAATTCAGTACAGTCAATGAATTCTGAAATATCTCACATGACTAGAAGGTGATGATATATGCAATGATCCACATTATTTTCTGTAGCAGTGTCACAACGTTGTTAGCCATTTATAACCTTACAGGTGTCAAGAAGGGTCTAAAATGACAATATATGTTTATAATAGAGGTGTTTGTATGACAGACTAAATCCCATTTTGAGGGCTTAATTCAGCTGTACAGGCACAAGAGTCTAGTGTCCTTTGAGCTGCAATGTGATGTCCTGGCAAATTTTTGGATGCAGTTACAGAACATCCTGAGTCTTTCATAGGTCCTGTGGAGTAAAGTAGAGCCTACCAAAAAGGATGGAGAAATGAGTCCTTTCTTAATTCTATAAATAATTAGATTACGTAGCAGAAGCTAAAAACAACAGAGAAGAAATAAACTGGTTTTGTTTTGTTATGTAGCTGTTGCTAAGGCTATATTTGTGTAAGACATATGAATTAATTGACCCTGGGGACTGGGGAAGGACACTCATAAAGGGATGCATAGAAAGCTGTTCTGTAGTTAGAGGTGCTACACCCCCACCCCCCCACCCCCCCCACCCCCCCCAACGTTTGGGATGCTTGCTTCAACCTTATGAAGTAACATACAACTTAAGGCATGAAATCAGCCTGAACAAGTCAGCCTGTGTGAACTAGTCAGAAGATTAGTGCTTTTGGAGGTGAAAGGATGGATTTCTGTCACCAAAGAATGTCAGTAAAAGTCACTCTTTGGTTTTGATCTTTTGATTTTCTACAGTCAGAAAATTTATTTAGAAAATATGGAACTTAGACTCTTTGTTTCCTGTCTCAGTATGAAAGTGGTTCTCTGTTGTGACAAGCTAAAGAAAAACAGCGAGCAGTACAGATCAAGGTCCTTTAAAAAAGTTTCAAACACAATTAGAAGTTGATGTAAGTCTTTGGAGCACCAGGTTTCTCAATTATTTGATAATATTAAGCCTTTCACAATCTAAAGTAAGGTAATTTCCTCAGATGTTGCTTCATTCATAAAAATTGCTTCTTCATAGCCAAGAAAGCATTCCAAATAGCTTCCTACAAGTCTAAAGCAAATATTAACCTGTGCTTCTCCTCAGCTAGAAGTTCAGGCTTTTATTTTCTCACTTTTTCATCATGTTGCAAATCTGAGATATTTGCTTGTAGAAGTCAAATGAGTATATACTGAATTAAAACCCTGGAGATATGTACTTTTCATTTTGACAAAATAATATTTTTTCTTCAGGGCTTCTAGGATCTGTAAATTAATTCAGAGAAACTGAAAGGGAATTCTTTTTATATTTCTACCTTTCTGTCCAAGTCAAGGCCTTCCTCTAAAGTAATTTCAACATTTGTGAATACTGCAATAAAAGCTATCTTGCATATACAATTTTATTATGGATAAAATAATTCTTGGTTGACAAAGTGTTATCCAATAGAGATGTGGCACTTTGCAAGAAGATGAAGTAATTCTTATGTCTAATACAAACTGCTATGCTGGCCAAGAGATGAATGTTCCAGGAAATAATAATGAAAATTAGAGTTGTAGAAAAAAAAATAAGAAACTGGATTGCTTGTCTCACAGAGATTGATAAGAGCAGATGTCAAAAGAAAAACCCCAGCATAATTGAAACAACATGAAGAAAGCATCATGGATCAAGCACTTTCCCTTGCTTTGTTTGTTGTTTTTGTTTGTTGTGATTTTTTCAAGAGAAAATCAATGGGACAATCAGTGAAAACAAAATCTACAATTTAAATGCAGATTAAACAGTACTTTTGTTCTTCCTTTCCATTACAGTACATGCCATGAATTTTTTTGCTGAATGATCTTGAAATAAAGATGTCTTTTAGGCTAAAAGATTACTTAGAGGCATGCCAAAAATATCCTAAGGACTTCTAGTTAGTGCAGATTTTGATGTTTGAACAGGATATAATATCTTTTCTGTACTAGTGAAAAGTAAAAGAAACAACAACAACAGAAAAAATCACAACCAAAACCCAAGAACAAAAACAAACAAACAAACCCCCCAAACAAACAATTTCTAGTGGGTAGAGTTCAAATATTAATGCAAACAGAAAAGGAGTGACAAGAAAGTAGATTATTCCACATCAGTTGAATATAGATTTCCATGTGTCTTCATTGGAGAATCTAGTTCGGCCCACTTCATCAGATAATGTATTAAATGAATGTTTTATTACCATAATTATACATATTAGAAAATAGGAGATGTGGCTGGAGAAATAATTTTTAGTATTAGTTAGGCTGCAATCAGAGATTCACATGCTTAATGTACAGCTTTATTTTTGTGTTGTTACTTTCATAACAGTTTTAAGAGAACACATTAAATATACCTGTTTATAAAGCTTCTGTGGATAGAGAATATGGATCTATGAGTAATTTCAGACAATGAAAATTACCTGTATTTAATTAATCAAAACAATTATGTTTTTCTTTCTTTTTTCTTCCTTTTTTACAATGCTTGCATTTGGTTTAGCAGAGAATGAGTTAATTCTTCTGAGAGCATCTTTCCCAGTGCTGTGTTTTGCAGTAATGTAGATGGGTGTTGATAACACACCAGTTATTTCAGCTACTGATGAGCCGAGCACCAAGGCTATGTTGTTGCAGCATTTCACCTCCAAGAGATGGGTGACATGGACACTGATGGGTGACTGGCCCTGACCACTTCCCTGGAGATGTTTTTCTAGTTCTAGTTTTACCTCGAGTACTGTGTCCAGTTCTGGGCCCCTCAGTTTAGGAAGGATGCTGACTTGCTGGAACGTGTCCAGAGAAGGGCAACAAAGTTGGTGAGGGTTTTGGAACACAAGCCCTATGAGGAGAGACTGAGGGAGCTGAGGTTGCTTAGCCTGGAGAAAAGGAGACTCAGGGGTGACCTTATTGCTGTCTACAACTACCTGAAGGGAGGTTACAAACAGGCAGAGGTTGGTCTCTTCTCTCAGGCAACCAGTACCAGAACAAGAGGATAAAGTCTCAAGCTGCACCAGGGGAGGTTTAGGCTGGATGTTAGGAAGAAATTCTACACAGAGGGAGTGATTGCCCATTGGAATGGGCTGCCTGGGGAGGTGGTGGAGTCACCATCATTGGAGGTCTTTAGGAAGAGACTTGATAGGGTGCTTGGTTGCATGGTTTAGTCGATTAGGTGGGTTGGATGCTGGGTTGGACGCGATGATCTTGAAGGTCTCTTCCAACCTGGTCTATTCTATTCTACTCCTATTCTATTCTATTCTATTCTATTCTATTCTTGACCATATCATCAGAGAAGAACATTTTCCTAATATCAAATCTGAAGTTCTCATGATGCATTTAAGTGATTCCCTTAAATCTTGTCACAGGATATCAGAGGAGATGACCATCTCACTCTCTGCTTTCCCCCAAGAGGAGCTGAAGACAGCACCCAGTCTCTTCTAAGCCAAATAAATCTCATATCCTTAGTGATCCCCCATAAATGATGCCCTCTGGCCCTTTCAATATCTTTGTTGCCACACCTGGAATAGTTTTGTGTGGAATAGTTTTTAGTCTCCAGTTTTGGGCTCCCCAGTACAACAAAGATGTGTATCTGCTGATGAAAGCCCAGTGGGGAGCAAGAAGAATGATTGTGTGTCACGGTCTGAACAGTGGACTCATGATTGTTCATCATTGTGATCTTAAAGTGCAAAAACCTCAGGGGAAAGGTAAAGTGAAGAAGGGAATAGGAAAGATGTCTACAGCTACCAATAATGCAACGGTCCAAAGACGTCTCTCTGGTCCCAGGTCCAGACCTGACAGTCCTTCTTGATCTTAGTGGGGAAAGCTTTTTGTCAAAGTCTTGTTACTTCTTTAGAAGAACTCAAAACTTCTTCAGAAATTTTCAGAACTCCTCTTGTTGCTAGGGTGACATCTTTTATAATCAACCTCACACCTGTTATGTCTGAACTCTGCCTCTCTCCACCTCTTATGCCCCCCATGAGTAAGGCTTCCATGCATGCCCAAGGAGGAGTGACTGAGGTGTGGCCTGGGCCCAAGGGGGCGTGCACAAGCCATGGTCTACCTTGGAGGCAGGTAGCGTCAGGCCAGGATTTGTGTTTTCATGTTATACTGACATTATAATAAGCAGAGTTCACTAATGTTCATGGTTCCCTTGGCAACACCAGGACATCAGTCTCTCTTAACTGTGGTTCTGTTTCTCCATTCCTACACACAGTAGGGTCATCCATCATGTTTGGTGGGTACAGCCCACTGAAACCATCCAGGTCTCTCCCGCAGAACCTGCACCTGAAAAAGCATGGGGACTACATTCCAGTGCACAGACTTGGTCACTTAATCAGTAACTTATTATGGAGTAAGCCCTCTGCAAAATATCTTTACATCCTTCTCATATCATGTAGCTCAAAGCTGCACACACTATCAGGGGTGAGGCTGCACCAATTTTCTGTAAAAGTGGGTCAATCACTTGTTGCAGCTGCTGAGTTATAGTGTGCTTAATGCACTCCAGCATACAGCTAGAACTTCCGGCCACTAGGGCACATTGTTGACTCATATTGAGTTTACCTTCAACCAAACATCCCAAATCTCTTTATGAAGGGTTACAATCATGTCCCCCAGTCTATACATACATTCTGGATTATACCATTCCAGATGCAGAATCTGGCACTTTTTTAATTTTACATGGTTGGCAATTGTACAACACTCTATCAAGATCTATCTGTAAGGGCTCTCTACCCTCAAGGGCATTAATGGTTCATCCTAATTTGTTATCATTTCCAAAGTGGCCCTAAAACTGAGCTCTAAGAAACACCACTGGTCACTGACTACCAGCTAGATGTTACCTCATTTACTAGAACTCTGAGAGCCCAGATGTTCAATCAATTATTCAAGCTGGTTTAGACCAAAAAAAATCTCTCCAGAAATTAATTGTATCATCTGAATCTCACTGGTAAAGTGACTTGTACTTACTCTCAGAAATTTCTGAAAATAAAAGACACTTCCCAAACTGTCTGATGTTTTGTCTGTTTGCAAATGTTCTACTGCTAACAGCTCCTAAACCACAATTTTCAGTATAGAGAAAAAAGAGATTTCTTATTCACTATTCCTTTTCACTGTAGAAAAAAAGGAACAGTTGAAATATTTTGAATAACATAAAAACATTCATGTATATAAATTGAAAAATAAATAAATGTCATACTTTTGTGAGGTATAGCAAAGATTTCTGGAACGAACCTATGTCTGCATTTCAAAAGGCTTCAACATCTGTATTGTGGAAACTGACCATCATTTTCTCCAAAGAAGAAGTAAAAAAATTATTTCTGCCTCCAGTCAGAGCAAAAGCCTTAGGCTGGGAAATGTTCCTTTTCTTGCTTCTGAGATGGATGTGAAATATGTGACATGGAATTAAAGACAGAAGATGACTTCATAGCAGTTAACATATATGTCAAGTATAAACATTTCTCTTGCAATGTTTTAGTTATCCAAATACTACTTTCCCCTTCCCGAATAAGACAGTGAAAAATGGAATGTTTGAAGGCTTCTGTAGTTTCAATGCATATTCACATATTTCATACATATATCTTTAAGAATAGAAAGATTAAATTATTAGTCTTAGTTCATTTTGATCATTCTTTTGTTAATCTTGTTTTGCCTCTGCATTGCATCATGATTATGTCCAAAAATTTAATTTGAAGTTTCATAAACAGCTTGGCTGCTGCCAGTGTTGCCTGCAAACTGAAGGAAACATATTATACAGCATAATTGACTTAAAATAAATGAAACACAATTGGATTTGCCTTATTGAGTTTACATAAAGTAGTTAAATTTACCTAAATCTTTGTAATTACAATATGGCACATTCTGAAGTTCAGAAATTAAATCTGCTTCAGAAATGCCATTTATTTTAGATTTTCCATATTTCTTTACCTTTTAATGTGTTCTTTAGAACTTTTTTTTCCCCACAAAGTCAATTACATGCAGTTGAAGTCAACCCATGAAAAATAACCCACTTAAGCAAATGCAAATACAGAAATCCTTCCATAAATTGGTCATTTGATACTGAAATAAAATAAAATAACCTGATTCAGCCAGGTAGAAGAGTGATTGTATTTAAAAGTGTAAGCAGGATCACATAAGAACTAACACTGATTAACAACTTCTAATTAAAATGTATTTGCTCATAGACTACACTGCATTGAATCGGCATGGTTCAGTAATTAAGATTTTTCTACTCCTTAGATTTTTCTACTCCTTAGATTAAGATATTTCTACTCCTTAGTTGTAAGGAGATTCTCATTAAACATTGAACATGTGAAAGATCCAAGATTCCTCATTTCTTTATAGATTGTATATTCCAGTTGTCAAAGAGTGCCATGTATGCCTCAACATCTATGCTAAACTGAACTAATGTAAAAGTTAACTCTCATCCATCCCCCATGTTAAGCTTAATATCTCAAAACTTATTCATACAAACCTGAAATGTTTTATATTCTGCCCTGTGTTCTGCTTCTTTCTTTCAATTGTTTTAATTTTCTTTTTTTAATTTATCTTTCTTATGGCAACTTTGCCTTAAATTAAAAGTCTTATTTTCATTGTCTTCGGAAAAGAGGCAAAATCTAGGTGCTTCTGATCCTCGGATTCTTCTAGATTCCAATTACATAATTGAATGTCATGGTAAAAAAATAAAAAGAAAAGAAAAGAAAATTCACCATTTTCAATTTAAGAGTTTAAGAGCATGAGTTGTTTGGGAAATTAGAGATGGAAACTATAGCTTACTGAGAGGCACCATGTTTCTTGAACTTGCAACATCACCTGGAAATAAATAAGAAGCAAATGAAGTACACTGAACTCCACGACATGCAGTTTGCACAGCCTTTCTTGGTGAGAAGGTTCACTTCAGTGAATCATTACATGATTTTGGTTATTACTTACACTTGGATTACATTCTTCTGATTGCCTGCATTTGAGATCTAACCTTTACTATACTGCTTTTAAGCATTTAGTATTTATTCAATTGGAAATATTGAGAAAATTGATTTATTATAAATGAATGCTTGTTCTTCTGTTGCAATTAAAATACACTCAGATTAGCACTGAATCAGTCACTATTTTTCCAGCAGATGGTTAATTAGCTCACTCAAAACCCAATTAATGTACCTCAAAACTTTTGTTACTAATCAGAAACTTTACCCAAAAGTTGGAGATTTTTCATTGTTTTGGACAACTTGAACGGATTACTTTCTACTTAAAATGTTTATGGCATCCAAACAAAGCCTTTTGGAAACTAAAACAAGCGTAACAGAGACAGCTGTGATAAAACATTTTGCTTTACCAAAATACCTAACATAAAGGCAAAAATATAGCTGATGAAAAATGTTTGAAAAGTGAGTTTTAAAAGGTGTGCTAACTATATGACCTGTGTTCCACACAGTGGGAACTGGCTCACATTGTACTCAAAATCTAAAATCTGACCTTCTGGAGCCAAAATATTGTATGAAATTAATTTGATTTAGAATTTCATTCTGCTTAGAAATATACAACTACTCTATTTTTTATTGCTGCTTTCAACAGCACCAGGACTTAAAAAAACAATTGTCAATAAACCTGTCTTGTGGAAAGTTAGTACCACTGTGCAGTTGAAAGAAAGAAAAACAGTTTAAGATCTTTCCAGAAATTCAGAATTGGCACAGTTCATCTAAAGCTGTACCACAGATGAATTAGGGGGAAAAAGAAAAAAAAAAGACAATATAGAGCATGCCCTGGAGCTGCAGAGGGACTGCTGAATCATATTCAAGGAGACTTGCACATCAGCAGAAATTCTGATGGTCCTACTCCCTCTCTTTCTCATTTAAAATAAGACCCCAGTGTAAAATGTCCCACTTATCTAGAATCACATTAGTCACTGGCAGGCAAAAAGAATGGGGATGTAAGACAGAATCCTCTGTTTGCAAGACAAAAAAAAAAGGGACACTGCAGGATCTTTATACTCAAAGAGCATCACAGTATTATTGTGATTACATGCAGCTGAAGTCAGTTCATGAAAAATAACCCCTCCAGACAAATGCAAATACATAAATCCTTCTGTAAACTGGTCATTTGAGTATCATCAATATTATTGTAATGCAGCTGTCACTGAAACTGGTGCAGTTGTGAAGACCTCATCACATACCAGGACAAAAAGAAAATTTGAAACTGAGTATCTATTTTCACCTCTGTTTCACTGGCAGACAACCTTGTTTATATAGGGAAGGTATGTTGCAAAAATATGAATGAAGATGCCACTGAAGGCCACTCTGAAAACACAACATAAAAGTCCCTCTCTTTACCTGGAAGCTTCATTAAAATAAAGCAAGGGTAGTTACATATACTAAAGTCACTATAAAATTCTGATAAAATGTCTGGCATACTGTGTATGTTTAATCATGTAAGTTGCTTGATTTTTTGTTTTAAACAAACAGACGAAAAACCATTTAATATATTGAAGTAATTGTATGCTAACCTAAATATTTTTGCTTTCATCAGAACATATCTGCCTGTCCATGTACCCAAAGAAGAATCTGTTCTTATTTACAGCATTTTTTATTTTCCTGTAATTAGAGTCACACATTATGAAAATGATGAAAAGTCATTTCTCCATTATTTAGAAAAAGCAACCACCACAGGATCATATATGAACCAGAAATTACCACAAAGCTAAGACTCCTTTTCATTGCTCTGAATACTGATAGCCCACTTGATGCATACATATGTCTACACTGTGTCACAAGAAAATAGCTCTGAGGGGTCCTCTCCCTCCTCAAATTTAAACATCCAGATTGCTGTAGTCTTAAAATATATTGAAATAATAATTGGAAATTATTTATATTAAAAAAATCTTTGAAAATGTATCCCTATGTACTGGTTTTACAGGAGTAGAATCACAGGCCAGTCTTGGTCTCCAGGCCTTTAGCAGTTCTGAGTCATCCAGGACAGCGGACTTGTCTCCTAGCTGTATTGCATACCATGATCATCATACTCATTGAAAAGGAGGAAACTTCCTATGATTTTCTACTGGGCCTTCTTGTCCCTGGTCCTGAACACTGACTTTTTGGAAGTTGTGGATACTGTACCTTTGCTGGACTATATTTAACCTTATATACTTAGCATTGACATTGGAACTATTTTGGATACTTGATTGTCTGTTTACATTTCAGCCTGTGAGTCTCATTTTCCTGATTCCCCTTCTCTGCTGGGAAGGATTCACTGTGTGACAGAGTAACTGTTGTAGTTTAGCCCAAGATATGGGCTACATGGAGACCCTTTAATATCTGTCTAGAAGAATAAATAAGGGGGTCATGGACAGATACTAGAAATATGGAATGTAGCCAACAAAACCTCAGAGGCTTAACTGTAGCTTTAAGTCCTCACCCTTCCTACTACCATTGAATTTATAGGCTACAGGTCTGTTACTGCTATGACTCCGTTTGTTTTATTAATTCACAAAGGTTTCAAATTGATTAGCATGTTATAATTCTACTGATGTTAGAACAGTTATCAATTTCCCTTTTTATTTATTTGAAGAATTTGACTTAATATGTACAATGATCTATTGTGACAGTGAATTGAAGGAAAGTATTCAGGACTGGGGACTTTCAACAAAAGCCTCTATTAAAATTGTATCTGGAATTATTTTCACACTATACCTTTGAATGTTCAGCACTGATAACACAGGCAGACTGAATGATTTTTATCCCTTTAGTTTTGCAGTGTTAGAATAACATGAATTTCAAATAATGTTTGACAAAGAAATATGCTGTTAAGTGATCTAACTGCCACCAGTGTGAGAAAAGAAGTAAACATGTGAACATGCTGATAGTGATTTCCCCAAGTCTGATCCTTTATGGATGAGCTAGTTCTATTCCAGACTGATTACTCTGTCATTCACTAGAGCCTATCTTGTCTGCTCCTGTCGGGTTTGGTCTCTGACATTAACAATAAGATTAGCGCCAGCTCTGTCTGTCACACCACCAGTCAGAATCTAGAAAGATACCAGAGCTTGCTTTGGTACAATTAAATTTAAAGGCAGACCTTTAAATCTATACCTGTAGGCAGTGATTCTCAATGTAGGCCTAGAGCAGAATGTTGAATTCTATTTGGAAAAGTGAACATCGATGCTGTTTTGGCAACTGCCAGCTCAAATCCTTGAGATATATATATATAACTTGTGTGTTTGTTCTTATGCAATTATGTACTATGATTAATATGAATTAAATGTATATTTTATTTCAAGATAATTCTTGTTCTTCAGTTTATCAGTGTGTAGTTCTCCCTTCTTATGATTCACCTAAACAAAAGTTGTGCAGAGTAGTTTTACAGTTGCAAATTTTCATTACCTGTGATTAGACTGTCAATAGATGTTTTCAGTTTCTTGCAACACTTACAAAGGTGTCTCCTTTAGGACCTTCTTTTCCACCTGGGCACACTGCTGTCTCATAATCAGATGATTGTTGATCACAAACCCCAGGTCTCTTTCTGCTGGACAACTGTCAAGCTGCACTTCCCCAAGCCTGCAGTGTTGCATGAGGTTGTTGTGAACAAAGTGCAGGACCTGGCACCTCGCCTTGTTGAAGCTCATACCATTGACATTGGCTCATTGATCCAATCTGTCTAAGTCTCTCTGTAGAGTCTTCCTACCCTCAAGCAGATCAACAATCCTGCCTAACTTGGTGTCATCTACAAATTTACCAACGGTGCACAGTAACTCTTTATCGAGATCATTATTAAAGATGTTAAACAAAAGTGGTCCTAATACTGAGCTCCAAGAAATATGACTTGTGACCGGCCACCAGCTGGACTTAACTCTGCTGGCCACCACTGTTTGAGCCTGGCCATCCAGCTGGTGTTTTGTCTAGCAGAGCATATGCTCATCTAAGCCATGACCAGACAGGTTTTTTTCATGAGAATTACACAGGAGAGAGTGTCAAAGGCTTTATGGAAGTCCATGTAGACAATATCCACAGACTTTTCCTCATCTATTAGGTGGGTCGTCTTGTCATAGAAGCTCAGGTTTGTTAAGCAGGACTAGCCTCCCATAAACCCATTCTGACTGTGCCTGATCCCCTGGATGTCCTCTATATGGTGCATAAAGGCACTTGAGATGAACTGTCCCATGACCTCTCTGGGCACCAAGGCCAGTCTGACAGCTATATAGATCTTCATTTTGACCTTTCTCTTAGATGGGTGTCACATTCATCGTCCCAGTCTACTGGGACCTCCACAGATAGCCAGGACTGCTGGTAAATAACAGAAAAGGGCATCTGTCAACTCTTATGGTACTCTTAAGCATAACCAATCCAGCACCATAGACTTGTGTGAGTCTAGGTATAGCAGGTCACTGACTACTGCCTCTTTAACTGTGATCACCTCTTTCTGCTTCCCCTCCCTGTCTCCCAGCTCATGAAGCTGGGTGTCCAGGGAACAACTAGTTCTATTGCTAAAGGATGACACAAAGTAAACATTGAGCACCTCAACATTTCCTCATGCTTTGTCACCATATTTCCTCTTGCATCAAGTAGTGGATGGAGATTCTCCCTAGTCCTCCTTTTGTTTTTAATGTATTTATAGGAACTTATGTTTCAGGGTTCATCTTGATCTTGAAGGTCTCTTCCAACCTGGTCTATTCTATTCTATTCTATTCTATTCTATTCTATTCTATTCTATTCTATTCTATTTTTCCCCCCTCAACCTGGAGAATCATTACTCATTCAAAGTTTCTACCTGTTAATCAGCTGTCCTTATCTTGCTGCTATATATGTGTCTATTTTTGTTGTTTTTAGAATACAAATATATGGCACTAATCAAATTTATCTTTGAAAATATAATCATGACAGTGACTTTGGCAAACTACAGAATGTAAGCTAACTTCCCAGCTCTTTCAAGTAAAAGTTTAGAGATTTCATGAAATATATCATTTTTGCAGATTAAAATGCATTTCTCATCAATAAGGGAAAAAAAATCTTATGATTTGGCTACAAAATGCACCACTGAACTTGATTCAGAGTGATGTGCTAAGAAATTGTAATAATTATATTTTACTGAGAGTTCTTCTGAAAGCTACAAGCTTTCGAATCCCACAAGAGGTACCTCATTTACAATCTGATATCCTCTCATTATGCTACATCTTTTCTTAAGAAACTTAACCTTCCTGAGGCATCGAAACTAGGTTTCAAAGGAAAAAAAAGAAATCCAGTTTTTAAGCGCAAAAATAATCAATACTGAAGGTTTTCAAAACAAACAAAAGAAGTGAAACTACAGTGCTTTGCAAGAAACAAGACTGATAGGAGAGCTTTTCAATAAAAACATTCAGCTCCATTTGGTTTCTTTCATAGTTACTGATACCTAACAACATATCTTATCAGCTATGGCAGATGTGTCACCTACATCAGCTTAGCTACTGCATCTTAGATGACTAAATTTTTAAGCATCACTTTTTTGTGACTGTGTTACATGCTGTGCCAGGGAAGGTTTAGGCTGGATATTAGGAAATGCATCTTCACTGAAAGGGTCATCAAATATTGGAATGGTCTGCCCAGGGCAGAGTCACTATCCCTGGGGGTGTTCAAGCAGTGTGTGGACCTGGCCCATAGCAACATGGTTTAATATTGACCCTTCAGTACTGCGTCAAAGGTTGGACTGGATTAATTTGAAGGTCTCTTCCAACCAGATACAATCTGTGATTCTGTGAATACCACTGCCAGGCTAAGCCCTTCAAGCAAGTAATCTGAAAGCAAACTGCAGGAGAATAAGCATACAGCATGTCCAAATGTGTACCTCACAGTAATGGTAATAAAGAAAGCTTTCAGATAAGGAAAAAAGTAGGTAATCCCTTCATGCCTCATTAAAAAGTTGTCACATTTGTGAATGTTCAACAGGAGAGCAAAGCACAGAAATCTAACACACTTCAAAGATGCATCTGAAAACATTTAACCTGACACTGTATTTTCACTGAGACTATCCTAATGAAGGAGACAAACACAGATTGAGAGTCACATGCCAGGTGTCAAGGGCAGGTTGGATGGGGTTTTTAGTGACCTGTCTAGTGAGAGGTGTCCCTTCCCATGGCATAGGGGTTGGAATTAGATGATATTCAAAGCCCCTTCCAATCCAAACCATTCTATGACTCTGTGATTCTATATGCATATTCATAGAGGAGGCCAGGGTTCAGAGTCTATACCTCTGGCTTTAAGTGTCTAAAAGACCCCTTTAGCTTTGACCTGAAGGTCAGTAATTTCTATAATGTCTGAAAAGTTGAGCATGTTTCTCAGACAACTTTGGAAATGCTATTTCTGCACCATTCCTTAGTAGATGTTCAGAAGATGCAAGAGAAAGGAACACAAGTGACCTCAACTGACCAAAGGGCTATCTTGTACCATGACTCATGCTCAGCAATAGAAGTTCAGGGAAAGAAGGAGGAAGGAGGGATGTTTGGAGTTAGAGCATTTGTCTTCCCAACTAACAGTTATGAGTGACAGAGCTCTACTTTCCAGGGAACACCTAACGTGTTGATGTGAAGTAGTGGCAGAATCTCTGATTTTGTGTACTTTCATGCACAGCTTTTGCTTTACTTATTAAAATGCCTTCATCTCAATGCATGAGTTTTCTCACTATCAGCTTTTTGTTTCCCTTCCCCACAACTCTGTGGTGGTTGAATGAGTGTCTGTGTAGGGCTGAGCTGAATCCTGGAGTTAAATCACAACACTGTTTCTGTTCAGGGATAAGATGAACCTTTACAGTTCCGTGTCTAGAGAACAACAGATACTTAGAGGAATCATGAGAAAGCAGGTTAAGTTTTTGAGTATAGGTACTTGTTTCCTCAGTGTTAGACATCTCCATTCTTCTTCTAAGACACAAGACCAGTGTCCAGTTCTGGGCCCCTCAGTTTAAGAAGGACATCGAGACACTTGAACGTGTCCAGAGAAGGGCAGCAAGGCTGGTGAGCGGCCTTGAGCACAAGCCCTATGAGGAGAGGCTGAGGGAGCTGGGATTGTTTAGCCTGGAGAAGAGAAGGATCAGGGGTGACCTCATTGCCCTCTACAACTACCTGAAGGGTGGTTGTAGACAGGAAGGGGTTGGTCTCTTCTCCTAGGCAACCAGCACCAGAACAAGGGGACACAGTCTCAAGCTGTGCCAGGGGAGGTTTAGACTCAAAGTGAGGAGAAAGTTCTTCACTGAGTGAGTCGTTCGTCATTGGAATGGGCTGCCCAGGGAGGTGGTGGAGTCACCGTCCCTGGAGGTGTTCAAGAGGAGATTGGACATGGCACTTGGTGCCATGGTCTAGTCATGAGGTCTGTGGAGACAGGTTGGACTCGATGATCCTTGGTGTCTCTTCCAACCTTAGTTATACTGTGATACTGTGATACTGTGATACTGTGAAGACTATAAAGGAAAGGAACTCCAAAGATCTTGGAATAGTGTATACAGAAGTGCATACTGCTAATATATATAGTCTATATTCTGTGGATTTAGTGATGGAAATTGATTCTTCTTCTTTACCTTCTTAACCCTTGCTGCACCTTTTTCTGGTTTCTCCAAGACTTTTCTGTAGATCATATTTATTACTTAGCTCTAAGCAGCTCACAGATAATAGACCTCATTAGGAAGTCATAAAGAATATTTGCCCAAAATATCAATTTTCTTTTTTTTTTACTGAAAGATGTATTTAAATAAATTGAAGAAATTCAGCAGATGTTTGTATATACATGTATGATGAGGTTTGAAAAACATAACCATTTTTAGTCTGCTTCGTGCAGTGCACTTTGAAAGCTGGCATTTTTGGAGTATTTTGAATCAAGGAAGGAAACTTTTTCTATGGCTGGAACTACCAGTCAGAGAATGTCTTCAAAAGTCAAGTTGTAAAGGATGAGGGAGCTGTGTCTATTTAGCTTGGATAAGAGGATATTGAGGGGTGACATTGATAGACTAGACTAGACTAGACTAGACTAGACTAGAATTAACCAGGTTGGAAAAGACCATTGAGATCAAGTCCAACCTACCACCCAACACCATCTAATCAACTAAACCATTGCACTAAGTGCTCCATTCAGTCTCTTAAACACAGTGATGGTGACTCCACCACCTCCCTGTGCATGCCCGAGCACAGGAGATTCTGTGTAAACATAAGGAAAAACTTTTTCACTGTGAGGGTGACAGACCACTGGAACAGGCTGCCCAGAGAGGTTGTGGAATCTCCTTCTCTGGAGAGTTTCAAGACCTGCTTGGATGTGTTTCTGTGTGACTTACTCTAGATGATCCTGCTCTGGCAGTGGGGTTGGACTAGATTATCTCTAGAGGTCTGTTCCAACCTCTAACATTCTGTGACTATGGGCCCCTCAGTTTAGGAAGGATGTTGACTTGCTGGAGCATGTCCAGAGAAGGGCAACAAAGTTGGTGAGGGGTTTGGAACACAAGCCCTATGAGGAGAGGCTGAGGGAGCTGGGGCTGCTTAGCCTGGAGAAGAGGAGGCTCAGAGGAGACCTTATTGCTGTCTACAACTACCTTAAGGGAGGTTGTAGACAGGCAGAGGTTGGTCTCTTCTCCCAGGCAACCAGCACCAGAACAAGAGGACACAGTCTCAAGCAGCACCAGGGGAAGTTTAGGCTGGAGGTTAGGAGGATGTTCTACATAAAGAGAGTGACTGCCCATTGGAATGGGCTGCCCGAGGAGGTGGTGGAGTCACCATCACTGGAGGTGTTTCAGGAAGAGACTTGGTAGGGTGCTTGTTTGCATGGTTTAGTTGATTAGGTGGTGTTGGATGATAGGTTGGACACGATGATCTTGAGGGTCTCTTCCAACCTGGTCTATTCTATTCTATTCTATTCTATTCTATTCTATTCTATTCTATTCTATTCTATTCTATTCTATTCTATTCTATTCTATGTGATTCAGTTTTATTCTTAAGCTTTAATTCCCTGTTAATATGAATCATAATGTAGATGGGTGTTCTGTGAAGAAATGATGGCAAATTTAGAAGCATAGACTGAACATATAATTGAATAAATCCAATGGCAGATTTTGATCCTAAGAGCCAAGTTTTCAAAAATAGCTTGTAGAGTGTTGCTGCATAAAACTTTAAGTGCATCTGTAGAAATAAGTTTGAATAAGAAAGATTGGTATTGTGATCATAGCAGTAAATGGTTGAATGACATTTCCATACTTTTACAAATTGGCAAAATAGACTAAAAGGAAAAAGATTGGACAAGTCCACAATCACAACTTTTTGCACATTTAAGATAGATCTCCCATAGAATCTTAACTATGTTAACCAAGAGCTTCTATAGAAAAGGAAGTGAAAGATTCTTAGTGATAGATGGAGTTGATTTTCACCAGATGAATGTATAAATTTTTATTCTTGAATTCATTCTGGGTAAAATTATAAAAGGACAAAATGAGATGCTTATATCATCTTACATTAAGAGTTATAATATAATTAAATTTTACACTGTTATGCCAGTCATGGACTTAATTGGTTTTATTTCTTTCAAGTCTAGGAGTAAGAAACAAGCCTTTGTCTCAGACCATGCCACCTAAGCTGAAAAGCACTTAAGCTTGCAGACAGGTGGAATTACTTTCTTTACTGGTCATAGAATGACTTTCTTCTAACACTAACATTCTGGTTGTCTCTCAATATCCATAACAACAACAGGAGAGACTTTGCAGAACAGTTTGAAAGAACTTGGTCCATCTTTTTAAATATCAGTGATTTTGAGTGATAGGCACATGACTCATTTTCTTTGAAACAGCACACTGCATGTTGAATCCTGCTGGGATCTAAGCCCACCCATCCGGAACTAAATGTGATGCAGCCACTCCCTCAGTCCTACTCTCTTCTGATAGATAGGGAGGAGAAAAAAACACACAATAGAAGGGTTTAGTCAAAGGCCAGGGAGAGTTCACACATCAACTATGGTCAAAAAACCTGACTTGAGGAAACAGTCAATTTAAACAACAAAACAACTGTAATTTCATCAACTGAATCAGAGTAGGTCAGTGATAAATACAAATGGATCTTAAAACTAGCTTCTCTCTATCCCTATCCTCTTCTTGGTCCCAGCTCTGCTACTTGCTCCCAGCTAGTGGTGCAGAGGGGCAGGGAATACTGTTTTCAATTTGTCCCAATCTGTTCAATGTTTCTGTTTCTCCTTCTTCCTCAGGGGTAAAACCCATCACAGTTCTCCCCTGTAGCAATGTGGCATCGCTTCCATGAGAGAAAGTCCCCCACCAACTTCTCCCACTATCATGGATCCTTTTCATAGTCTGTAATCCTCGCAATAAATCACTTCAAGGCAGGTTTCCCTCCCTCAGAATCACATACTTCTTTGGGAGCTGTCCCCTTCTCTATGTGAGGATCCTCAGTGGGCTGTGGATAGCATTCTGCTTCCATCAGTGATCTGTGTGGACTCCAGGGGCACAGCCCACCATCTCACCATGAGCTGAAAGGGAATGGCTGCTCTGGCATGCCTCTCCTGCTTTGTCCTCACTGACCTTGGCATCTCCATGGCTGTCTCTATCACGTCCCACTCGTCTCCAACCCAAAACCCCACAAACCAAAGTTGCCCAACAGGTTTTAAAAGGGCTTAAATATGTTGTCGTGGAGACACTGGTTGGCTTGCTCCCAGCCAGAAATGGGTCTGACTTGGAGCTGGGAGAGTTCCTTTAATCTTCTTACAGAAGCCTGTAGCATTAGCCCCCTCCTCTTCTACCACTAAACTCCCCTAACACAAATACCAAACCTCAGCTTTACCATACTTTATGAACCATGCAGTTGTAATAATATTCACTGATAGCCATCTATCAAATCTATAGACTTTAAAAAGTTTTGTAGGCACCTATATTTAGAATCTAAATACACTTAGATTTCCATTTAAAAGAATCTTCAAAGCAACATTACTAAATGTTCCATTCTTGCCTTAGCTATCACTTCATATATGTAATAAAAAGATATGCAGAGGTTTGAAATCATGATTTCCCTAAATGCATATGAAAGTGGCTGTTATTAAATAGTGCCTCTGTTTTCACTCATTCAAAGTCTGATGTTTAGCAATAGGAGTGTGGGACCTGCCATAAAAATAGTCATGAAGACTTTATGTAATCTGTTTACATAGAAAGATTTGGTAGTTCTGGCTGTTCTTTATTTTAACTCATACTGTTTATTTGTACGAGGCCTTTTCAACAGACTAGTATTATGGTAGTTTAATGACACTTTACAGAGGATCAAGGTCTGTTATGTGAAACTGCATCAAAGTAAGTACACACGTTTCTCTCCTTAAAGAGTCCTTAAAGAATTCTAGTAGGCATAATTCACCTTTCAAAAGTCATTACTAGTTTCTCCCTAATGTATTAGGTTTAGGTGGTTTATGACTTCTCCATTAATGGATTTGTTTTGTTTTGTTTTAGAACATTTTCTCCTAACACCAAGATAAAGCATCTCAGGCAATAATTTCTTGGATCATCTTTAGCACCTCTTTAAAAAGAAGTACAATGTTGTCAGTTCTCTTGCTCTCTGGTTTAATAGCTATTTAATGATGAAAGGTCTAATCCTGGTTCCTTTGTCACTGTATGAAGACTCATTAAATTTACTGGGAGCAGGACACAATTTTAATTGCATAGTTTTCCCACTAGCACTGTTCGTTTGTTCTTTTATTTCATTGGAATTCTTGGACAAATGCCTTAGGTGATTAGTGGCTTATTTTAACTTAATTTCTCACATTGCAGCATCTTCTCTGATTACCTATTTGCACTTTGTTCAAGACAAAGTCTCATGTTTTCAACAAAGCATTAATTAATTTGTGTGGGGTCACCTCTAAAAGCTTTAGTTACTTCTTGCCTGACAGAGACCCCATGTTGAAAAAAAATAGAAAGTGAAATTTGGCCCAAATAATGATTTAGATAAATTCCCAGAGTAGATCAAATTCCATTCTTAAAGAATATTAGTAGATTTCACAATCTGGAAATTTCTACTTCTGTACTGAAGTATATTTTAAGTGCTGAAATTAATCTTCTTATCAGATGATGTATTTCACTGAATCAGATAAAAGTCCCTAGGTACTGGTTGCATTGATACTCCTGAATCCATGAACTTCAGACAATCCCTGCTTCCAAAGTCAATCAGCAAGAACTATTCTATGTTTATACTGCACAGTACTTGATTTGTTTGACTTTGTGTGATGACATTTCTATTGCTAAGCTATGATTGCTATTCTTTCCATACATGCGTGGGTTTTGCCTTTTTTTCCTTTTGCTGTTCAGTTTTGTAAATAATATGAAGGCTGTGATGTATTACCACATCACTCAAACATGAAGACGAGGATATACATTACTTCTGTGAGACAGAAAAACAAAAGGAAACAGTCACCTATTAGATATGGACTGTCACATGACTCAAAGCCAGGTTTTGTGTTAAGGCCACTGAGATGATGCATTCCAAAAGAAAAAAAATCAGATTGAAGTAGAAATTATGCAACGCGGTCAACTGAAAAAATGTACTTGTTAGTGGTATGGAAACATGCTACTTGGCGTTTTAGACAGCCATTGTTTAGGAGTTAGAGAACTCCTACCTCAGTATATTTTAAAGTTTAGTTTGAATAGAAATGTGGTAGGTACAGAACTGTGAAAGTAAAAAAAAAAAACAAACAGAAGTTTGATTTTGAAGGGAACTTGTTAAGTAATACACATGAGAGGATAGTTGCTGCTGTTACATCATTGACAGGGAACAAAGATTACTCTGTGCTTGGCACTGGATCATGAGGTCATGCTGGAAGCCTTGTAAACACAGGCATCCTAGAGCCCTCCAGTGTTCAACTGCACTCACAAGGAATTCTCTATTAAAGTTCTTCAGAGCCTTCATCATCTTTGTTCCCCTTTTCTAGACACAATCCAGCAACTCAATGTCTTTCTTGTAGTGAGGGGCCCAAAACTGAATACAGTATTCAAGGTGCAGCCTCACCCTTGCCAAGTACAGTGACACAATCACTTCTCTACTCTTGCTGGCCTTCTTGGCCACCTGAGCACATTGCTGGTTCATGTTCAGATGGCTGTTAACCAACACCCCCAAGTCCTAGTCTTACAGGTAGCTTTCTAACAACTCTGGCCCAAGCCTGTAGCATTGCATGGGGCTATTGTGACCCAAGTACAGGACCTGGCACTTGGCCTTGATGAGCCTCAAACAACTGAATTTGGAACATCAGTACAATCTGTCCCTCTCCAGAGCCTTCCTACCTTCAAGCAAATCAACATTCCCACCCAGCTTTGTGTCATCTGCAAACTTACTAAGGGTGCACTCAATACACTTGTTCAGATCATTGACGCTGTGTAGTCCTTGCTGTTGAACATACAGCTTCTCAGAGGACTTTAACTGTGCTGCTCAGGCAAACCTGGGAGTTCATGGAGTATTCTTTTATGTCTCACTGTCAACTTTCCTTGAAAAAAATGGAAGCAGTAACACTGCTGTTAAGGATAAAATCCTGAAACAAACATTTAGGAGTTTCCACACAGTATTTTAGACAATTTTATTTGCATCAAAAATGAAAGATTATTTTGTTAGGTTTTGTGCATATTTAAACAAAAAGATTTGCCTTATTCACAAAGATCTTACAACTTACAAAGGCTACAAGTGGATAAAACCAATGCAGAGGACATTGTACTGTCACTGTACAGCCATTCACCTGGGAACCTGTGAATATATGTACAGGTAATTTTAAACAGCCTTGCAATTAGTATTAAGGAAAAAATATATCATGGCCTTGTGCACCTTTAAAAGGAAATGAGGGAATGATGGAAAGTACGATGGCATGAAATAAAAAGTAAAAGCTGTTTTATTGCTGCAACATCAGCAATTGTCAATAGCTTAGTAGTATATATAAGTTAAATTGTGAACAGCACAAGGGGTGATGATCTTTTAAATAATAAATGCTGCATTTGATGCATTCTTGTGACAGTTTTGTCTCACTTTTATTCTTTAAGTAAATCTTAATTTTAAATAAATAAATTTTAATTAAGTAAAAAAAAAATCTTCTATTATTTCTATATAGAAATATATTTATTTTCTTTTTCTGCTGGATTGGTTTCTGGCACTATAGCTTAAAACAAAACCAAACCCCAAGTAACTATTTCTGGGAAACTTATGTTAAAATAAATATGTGTACACACATACTGTATGTTTTATGTCATTTTGCATTAATCTGATCCAAGTAAACCTACAAAAAATCAGCTTGAAACGACAGTAGCCTAACATATCTTTGTGACTTTAGAACTATTTCCCCAGCAGTTTCTGAGCAAGAATGAGAAGTGAATGAAATGCCCAAATGAACTTAGTAACATGTTTCCGCTGTTTTCATGCCTACTGGAGAATTATTTATCCACTTACAAACAATAAAATAAAATTGGCCTCTTTAGCCATTCTCTGATAGACATCTTTAATTTCAACTTCATCTAATTTGCATACATTATTTTTATCTTTTATACACAGCAGCCAAGCAGCAGCACTGTGCAAGTCAATCTAAAAGCTTTTTATTTCATTACAGTTTAATTTCTTATTTATTACACTTGCTAAATTATATTTCTGAACAAAACTGGCAGCCACTCTTTCAGTTGAACAGAATGTTGTATTTTTTATGATTGGGGCTGGAAACAGATGGAAGCTACTATTTTAAACATAACCTTAACTTTGTTTGCATGATAAGTAAATGGCTATGCTGACTGGTGACTGAACAAGATTGAAGACAGTAAGTAATAACAAGATCCCAACACGAATACCCTGAAGACAAGGAAGCCAAATTACAGTCCTTTTATCTTAAAAATTTGCTTCAGGAAAAAGAACATTCAGAATATTTGTTTAGTGAACTGCTCCATACTGATAGTAGAGATTGTATGGAATAGTCAAAGTGATTCACTGAGGGGGAGAGATGGCAACAGAGTACCCCAAAATATTCATCATGTAGGCACAATGCACAAAGGTATATTCTTTCCTTGTAGTCTGTTACTATTACTGTATAATTTGATTATGACATCCTGGACTACTCAAGAAACTCAGTTTGATGAAGACCTCAGTATTGTTTATGAAGTGTGCAGTTAAGAATGCTGGAGGGTTTCTCACTTCAGTCTGTCTCTGTTAATTTCTCTGAGTGACTGGCAAATGATAGATAGGTTCAAGGTTTACTCATTCTACTGGATCTTGCAGATGGTTCATTTACTGATGAAGTCATTAAAGCTGAAGTAGGTTTTAGAATTACCAAACCCCCTCCACCAGACACAGATATATAAGGGTGAGTCTCTTGCCAGAAACTATGGTAATTTTATAATGGTAGGGGATATGACAGTGGGGTTCTGCTACAGATCACCTAACCAGGAAGACCAAGTGGATGAAGCCCTTCACAGACAGATAAAGAGTCACTGCTCATTCACAATCCCTGGTCCTCATGGGCAAGTTTAATCATCCTGATATCAGTTGGAGAGACAACACTGCAGGGCACAAGCAATCCAGAAGATTCCTGGAATGCATTGGTGATAATTTCCTCATCCAAGCAACAGAAGAACCAATGAGGAGAGGTGCCATGCTAGACCTTGTTCTCACCAACGGGGAGGGGGTGGTGGGGAATGTGAAGTTCATGGGCAGCCTTGGCAGTAATGACCAGGAGATGGTGGAGTTTGAGATCCTCAGAGAAGTGAAGAGGAGGATGCTCAGCAAGATTGAAACCCTTGACTTCAGAGGAGCTGAGTTTGGCCTCCTTGAGCCTCTTTAGTAGAGTACCATGGGATGAAACTTGTAGGGATTGGGATCCCAGGAAAGCTGGTATGGTTTCAAGGATTATCTCCTTCAAGCTCAAAAGCAAGACATCCCTTAAAGGAAGAAATCAGAAAAAACATACCAGGAGGCATATGTGGATGAACAAGGAACTCCTGGTCAAAATCAGACATAAGAGGGGAACCCACGAAGGGTGGAAGAAAGAACAGGTAACCTGGGAGAAATACAATTAAATTGTTCGAGAAACCAGAAACCAGGCTAGGAAGGTTAAGGCCCTGATATAATTAAATCTGTCCAGGGACATTAAAGATAACAGAAAAAATTTACAGTTATGTCAGGGCGAAAAGGAAGACAAGAAATAATGTAGGGCCTCTCCAGAGAGAGTCAGGTGACCTGGTTACTGGTAACATGGAAAAGACTGAAGTACTCAATGCCTTCTTTGCATCAGTCTTCCCTAATAATCACTTGAGCCACACCACTGAAGTCACAAAGAGCAATGGCTGGAACTGTGAAAGTGAAGAGCCACCCACAGGAAGTGCAGATCAGGTCTGGGAACACTTAGGGATCCTGAAGGTGCACAGGGCCATGGGACCTAGCAAGATACATCCATGGGTCTTGAAGGAACTGGTAGGCAAGGTTACTAAGCCACTAGCCATTGTATTTGAGAAGTTCACAGGATCACAGGATGTCAGGGGTTGGAAGGGACCCAAAGAGATCATCAAGTCCAACCCCCCTTCCAGAGCAGGACCATGCAATCTAGCTCAGATCACAGAGGAATGCATCCACACAGGCCTTGAAAGTCTCCAGAGAAGGAGACACCACAACCCCTCTGGTGAGCCTGTTCCAGTGCTTGTGACCCTTACAGTAAAGAAGTTCTCCCTTGTGTTGAAGTGGAACCTCCTGTGCTGCAGCTTACATCCATTGCTCCTTGTCTTATCACAGGGAGCAAATGAGAAGAGCCTGTCCCTTCCCTCCTGGCTCCCAGCCCACAGATATTTATAAACATTTATTAAATCCCCTCTAAGTCTTCCCTTCTCCAGACTAAAAAGCCCCAGGTCCCTCAGCCTCTCCTCATAAGGCACATGCTCTAGTCCCCTAATCATCCTCATTGCCCTCTGCTGGACCCTCTCCAGCAGATCCCTGTTCCTCTTAAACTGGGGAGCCCAAAATTGAATGCAGTACTCAAGATGAGGTTTTACCAGGGCAGAGTAGAGGGAGAGGAGAACATCCATCAATCAGCTGGACACGCACTTCTTAATGCACCCCAGGATCCCATTGGCCTTCTTGGCCACAAGGACACATTGCTGTCCCATGGATAACTTGATATCCACTAGGACTCCCAGGTCTCCCTCCACAGGGCTGCTCTCCAGCAGATCACCTCCCAGCCTGTACTGGTGCAGTTTATTATTCCTCCTCAGATGCAGGACTCTGCACTTGTCCTTGTTGAACCTCATTTGGTTCCTCTCTGCCCAGCTCTCCAGTCTGACCAAGTCTCACTGAATGGCTGCACAGCCTTCAGGTGTATCAGCCAAGCCTCCCAGTTTGGTATCATCAGTAAACTTGCTGAGCAGACACTCTGTTCCCTCATCAATGTCATTGATGATGTTGAACAGGACCAGACCCAGCACTGATGCCTGGGGGACTCCACTAGTGACAGCTCTCCAGCTGAACTTGGCAGGATTGATCACCACTCTTTGAACTCTATTGTGTAGCCAGGTCCTAATCCACCTCACAGTCTGCTCTTCCATCCCACACTCCCTGAGTTTGCTCACTAGGATGTTATGGAAGACAGTGTCAAAGGCCTTGCTAAGGTCAAGGTAGACCATATTCAGTGGTCTCCCTGCATCTACCCATTCAGTTATGGCATCATAGAATGCTATCAAGTTAGTCAAGCATGATTTCCCCTTGGTCAGCCCATGCAGACTACTGATAACTTTATTCTCTTCTAAAAGAAATTAAGGATTACTATCTCAGGAGTTAGTATCTGTTTTGCCGAGTTAATACCACCATCAGTGTTTGTCACTAAGGAAGAAAGATGTCTATTGTGAGAACAGGCTGTCATGGGTCCAGTTGAATATGCTGATGTGTATTCAATACCATGATGACTTTAAAATGAATGTGCTGGCTGAAGAATCATGGGGCTTGTAGTTCAGACTGTAACCTGAGAGGCTTCTTGTTTCCCAATGCTACTTCTGATTTCCATTTTGGGGGTGTTGGTCTTTTCTGGAGGCTTGGGGCTGGAGGGCTTGTTTTATGGCTGGCTTCTGCTGCTGGTTCTGCATTTTGCTGCACTGTTCTGTAAATAGGCTAAGTTAATTGTACATCATATCATCTCATTAAACACTCCTGATCTCAGCCCAGGGTTTCTTTATTGTGTGTGTATTATTTTTCCTCTCAGCTGTGTGTGGGGGGCTTTTGAAAGCAGGCTGTCTTCAACCAGGACACAGATATAAGAATAACTGTTATCCATTCATATGCAACATTTGCAGAAACAAATACTATGCAAATCTACATCTCCTTCTTAATTATTTAATTTGAAAATCTGTAAACTTGCATTCTTTATGGATTGGTTTTGGAAGACCTTCCAAGTATATTAGCAATTACAGTAATGAAAGACAGGAATATAAGATAAGGCAAAACTTTCCAAATTACTGAATACTTTCATGATAATTTAATCTTGAAATTTTTGTTTAGCACATGACTCCATCTCTAGTGCTCTCCTAGAACCAGAATTCAGTAGTTAAAAACTTTCTTCTAATTACAAGTGTTTTAATTATATTTATAATTTTCATGGCAGAAAAGGAAGACTTAGCTATGTGAGATTTCTTTATGGAAAATTAGTTTACAGATGTCAAAGATG
Organism: Dryobates pubescens; assembly: GCF_014839835.1. NCBI lineage: Eukaryota > Metazoa > Chordata > Aves > Piciformes > Picidae > Dryobates > Dryobates pubescens. The sequence continues at coordinate 30,370,906 of NC_071618.1, forward strand.
ATCTTCTTTAATTTCCTTTCCTATACAAAAACTAAACATCATCTATGAAATGTATCTGGTTAGTGTAGAATGCTCTGACTGGAAGGAACTATTTATATACTTAACCCCCTTTTTCTTTTTCTCTCATTCACAGAATCAAATAATGCTAGGGGTTGGAACAGATCTCTGGATATGGAGTCCAACACCCCTGCCAAGGCAGCTTGACCCAGACAGTCACACAGGAATATATCCAGGAGGGTTTTGAATGTCCCCAGAGGTGGAGACTCCACCACCTCTCTGGGTACTTTTCTTTTAGTACTTGTTTGAAAGCTTTCCTGTAACCATTGACCTACATATTTGCCTCATTCTCCCTTACCCAAGAAGATACATTTACATGGAAGTATTCTGATTATCAATCAGCTATTTTAAGTTAACACTTAAAATCTGATAATAGTCTCTATAAAGATCTGAGCCAACTTTTGTGATTTCAGTCGTATTTGAAGTCTGGAATTGAGATGGTTAGATATACTGAATTTACACAATCTTTGAATTTTGCCACTATCTAAGTATTCCTTTTACAACATTAATTCTTATTATGAACTTTGCCTTTAGCATGTACTGCTCCACTACCATTGATTTTTTTTCCTCTCTTTGGAACTTTTGTAGAGCTGAGATTGCGGTACCACATCATTCATTTTTTTTAATATTAACAGAGAAGTCCCTAACTTGTAGATCGACTTGCCTGACATAAAATAAATGTTTAAGTCATACAGCACAAGTCTGGTTTGGATGTAGTATGAATACTCAGAATTTCTGAAAATTACAGAAAAAATATTTCATATGAATGCACTGGCTATATATGAAAATATGATCCTCCTGGAAACAGAAGAATAACATTACAGGAGATAATTCTAAAAATTATGTTTGAAGAGATAAGGGCTCTTGAATTTGTTCAGAGACTAAATTTCCTGTGACAACTCTGACATTTTCCTATGCATCACGAATTCTGAGAGGTACAAATTAAAGCAGATGTTAACATCTCAGGAATGGTTTTTCAGTTAATTCCTTTTATTTCAAATATAGATGTCTTTATTCCTGGGTAGAGATAATTGATTTGATGGTTGAGCGACTGTACTGCTAAGGTCATGCAGGTATAAAGGCCACCAGGCTGTAATTCTCAGACTGAAGTGGCACAAATAAGATTTATGCTCATGTAACTCAGGTTTTTATGCTCATGTAACTCAGGTTGACCACAATAATTCATAAGTGATCCCAGTACTTGGTCCAAAAAAATAGAATTACAGAAAAATTTCTTGTCTGGCTTCTGTGAATACTTATGTCTGAAAGAACTTTAACAAATCTGATTTAATCACAATTTGACTAGCTCATTATATTTGCTTCACTACTGACTTTTGATTTACATAAATGGTCACTACAGTTTTAATTGCATTTTCCTTCATGTTATATTTTACTGCTATGGCCTATGGTTGTAATTGAAAAGGATTTAATTTTTAATCAGGGGTGTTTTATATAGAAAAAAATGTATCATTTTAATGTGACAAAAATGTACTCTGTTGGATAGAATTTCTAAGACATAAATAAAGAGATAGTGTCTATAAAATGTTAGCCTGACAAGCAGTATAGCTATAGGTATGTGTACAGATAGACAATCCTTTTAGCTTGATGAAGAAATCTTTATTGAAAAGATATTACTCCTACATTTTAAACTGAAAATTGCCACTCTTCTAACAGGCAAACAATTGTAGAACTACTCAAGCAATTTTGTATAACTCAACATATAGTTTACCTAAACAAAGCCCTAAGGAAAAATTCTTGAACTCACACAAGACAATGGAATTAAAATTATATACTGCATCACAAATAATTACACTGCTGTAATTTAAACCAAGGACTGGTGGACACTAGATTTTAAAAAATTTTTTTTTTTTTTTTTCAGTAGTGGCTCAAAGAGATTGAGCTGTCAGTGCCTTCCTCCTTCATTCTGTACAGTCTGAAAATATACTTGAATTTCTGATAGTGTCTGAATTGCCTATTTCTGTATACAGTCTTATATTCAGTATTTCACATGTACTGTGTAGAATATATTTTCACAAATAAATATTTGGACGTTTGTGGATGATCTTAGTATTTTAACCTTGCATCCACTTTCAACATAATGATATTATTAGCACTGAGTTTAAAAATGTTCAGTAGTAATAAATATTGGGTCAACAGAACTTGCTTTTATGCACTGAGTGTTTGTATAATAAACTTTTACTTTATAGTTTTGTAGTAGTTCATCTTTTGGATTTAGCTAAGCCGTTTTAATCTAAACCATCTTCAGAGTAATTCAAAAGAAGCAGTCACAAGCTGAAAACAGAGGTACCTAATACAGAATTTAGCTTTCTTACTGGTTAAATTTATTCTAAGGCATTGCATATGATAATTAAAATCAGAGGGAAAAGTAATTTACAGTTCTCTGAAACCACTGCTTAAGAGATTACAGCGTAATTGCAGGGAAACGGAACTGCACAGAACACAGTTTCTGTACTGTGCACCATTTGGACTTCTTTTGATTTCATAAAGTTATGTTTAATTTATAGTACTTGGAGGGGGTTTCTTTCCACTTATGAAAAGTATTCTGTACTCCTGGGGCCTTGTGAAGAGAATTTCTACTTACTGGCTTGATATGTGAAACATACCAAGAGGAACAGCAATTCAATACATTCTTAAACAGATTCAATAGCCCAGATACAATAAACTGTCCAACATTTCAATTTTTAGGTGCAAAGGAAAGGCTCAGGAGAATCTACTAGCATGCAAGTGCATCACAGTAGTCCTTCTGCTACTCAGAGTTCCCTAAGCAAAATCACACTCTTTGTGTTTTATACCCAAGGAGAGGAATTTCATTATGAAGACAGTAAGGCAGGCCGAAGTGTTATATTCATCATTTAGAATAAAAAAATGAAAGGTAGAAAGATTGATCAATGAATACCCTCAGCAAAGTGAAAAAAAAAATTGATTGCATGTTGGAACTCTCCTCTAGTTAAGCAGAAGAGAAGAATGAGAAATCACTGTTATGTATAGATCTATTTCATATAAACAACCTGAAAGTTCTCTTTCAGATGGAAGTAACCAACATTGGTGTTGGATACTAAGCAGCTATCTTTCAGGTATTCATATTTCAGATGACTGCATAACTCATGTAGGCAACAGCTATATTTTCTTCTCAAATATATCTGAGCAGCCTGGGGAGAAGATTTTACTCAACAGACCTGAGAACAGAATATTGCAAAATGTAATTTGGGAACAGTTCCTGATGTGCAGTCCTGTGGAAATTAATTTCAAGTTGTCTACAAAGCAGTCATCTTTATTGTCCTACCAGGCTACAGAGTGCATAATGTCTGTAGTGCTCATTAATGGTGCCCCTGAAATTTTGTATGTTGATAGACATCCATAGGCTTACAAATTTAGGAAACAGAATATAACAGTGGAACCAAAGGAACACAGGGCGAAAACCTCAAACCAACATTGAAAACAGAACACACACCAAAACATAAAATCCAAGAGCTTTTGTTCCTGCACTGGAGCCTTTAAAACCTAAAGTTTATGTACATTACATCAGAAACCTAGTTTAGGGAAACTTACTTGTCCTGCTTTCTTGAGATCCATCATTTAGTGGAGTCAGAGATTACAAGTCATTCATATACAAGTCATACAGGCACTAAATGCTTCTCTTCTGTACATTCAGAAATATCTGCTATATCCTGGTAGTGGGTTTAACCTGTACTGTAATAAGTTTGGGGGTGCTAGGGAATACAAAGTGCCCTGTGTGAAGGAAATCCTGAGCTGCCTTGAGCTGGTCACAGCCAAATCTAAGTGACACTAGTATCACCCTGAATGCCCCATTGTTTTCTAATTTATGCAGCTAGACCGGGAAGTCTGTGAGATCCCAGTTCATGTGCATTTAGCAAAGAGAAGCAGGCATAAGGGAGGAGAAAGATGGGTAAATTTGGACAAACTACGTGCAGTTTGCATCAAAACCAGGAAAGTGAAATTATGAAGGGAGGAGGAGAGTTGTGCCGCTTGTGTCAATCCTTAATAAGCACTTAAATGTTTGTGTGTGTTGGCATTTTGTGGTTTTGGTTTTTCTCGGTTTTGGTTTGTTGTGGGTTTTTTTTTTTTTGGTTGGTTAGTTTTGGATTTTTTTACTTACAGTGTTGTGGTTTTTTCCCCCTAATGCCTGAATCAGTCATCAGAAGTTGGTAATACCTGGAAGTAAATTTAATTAAGTAAAATCTCCTGAACTGAGATTCCTTTGCCTACAATGAAGCCATGATCTAAGGTGAATATGCTGTAATGATTTTAACTATGTATTAAAAAAACCCAAGTTATACTGCAACCCAAGAAATCTGGTTTACAATCCATCATAGTCACATAAATATTTTCAATTCACTATTTAAGTATCTATTAAAAAAGAAAGAAGAAAGCTTCCTTTTCCCCAAGCCTCTTTAAACTTCTTTATTTAGTTTTCCTGGGTAGATTTTTTTTTTTATTTAGTTTTCCTGGGTAGATTTTTATTGATGAGAATTAGGTAGCCTTTACCCTTTGAAGATTTATCCTGCTAATGAAGTTCTAGTTTAGAAGGTATTGTTGCCTATAATTACATAGGTATTCAATTTATAGCAAGTTTTCTATAGATACACTGGCCAGAAAAGGATGATTGAAGAAAATGTTTGCTTCCTGATAAATAAAACAGAAGCAGTGAAAACAAACATGGAAAAGACCGGGGTACTTAAAAAATGTTGCCTGGTTTCAGTTACAACCTCTCTCAAACCCCTGAACTTCAAGGCAGGGAGTAGGGGAATGAAATCCCTCCCACCATAAGTGAAGATCAGGTTTGCAACCACATTAGGAACTATTCCTGAGCCTCAGTGAGATGCACCCCAGAGTCTTGAGAAAATTGGCTGATGCAGTTGCCAAGACACTCTCCATCATAACTGAAAAATCATAGCAATCAAGTGAAGGGCCCAGTAACTGAAAAGGGAAACTCATGTCCATTTTTATAAAGGGTAAATAGGAGGACCCAGGGAAACACCAATCAGTGAGCCTCACCTATGTGACTTGCGATCATTGAAGAGATACTTTTGGAAGAATCATTATGGATTGACTACATCAGAGGACAAGGAAGAGGTATGGATGTCATCTTTCAAAGCATTTTCCCCTCCATATTGGAGAGAGATGGGTTTGATAAATGGAACTGATGAGGAATTGGCTGGATGGCCATGTCCAAAGAGTTACAGTCAGTTGCTTAATATCCAAGAGCCAACCAATAATGTGTGATGTTCCTCAAGGATTGGTACTGAGACCAATACCATTTAATATCAATGACATAGTGGGATTGAGTGCGCCCTCAGTAAACTTGCAAATGACACCAAGTTGAAGAAAGGATGTCTTCCTGAGTCACCTTGGCAAGCATGAGGAGTGGGACTGTCTAAACTTCACAAAGGTTACAAAGCCAACTCCAAAGTCCTGTGTGTGGGTCAGGCCAATCCCAATTCAAAATAGCTGGGGGTTGCATGGTTTGAGAGCAGCCCTGCAGGGAAGGACTTGGGGATACTGGTGGACAAAAACTTGGATATGTACTGGTAAAGTGGGATTACAGCCCAGAAAGCCAATTGTATCCTGGGCTTCATCAAAGTGTGGCCAGAAGGTCCATGGAGGTGATTCTGCCCCTCTAGTCAGCTCTCATGACATCCTACCTAGAGTCATGGATACTTATTTAAATACCCCTGATTGATGTTGATTTAAAAAACAACAAAAAATAACACATGGCATGAATAAAAATGTTATCCTATGTGAAGTTAACATTATATTTTTTTGATGTATTTGCAGAATGTGTACTTCTTTATGTGCATTTCAGTTGCAGAAAGAGTAACAAGTTTGCACATTACTACAAAAAACAGAGAAGTAAATTAATATCTTTATGCTTTAGTCACAGAAACTCAGTAAGCTGTGCAGGCTTTGTAGCATAGGAATCTTTATTTCACAGAAACTTTCCTAGCGTAAAGACAATTGCCCTTTGTCCAATTTGAAAAGCAACCAACCACCAAAAAAAATTAATAAAAATCAAGAAATTTCTTTCTCCAGATCTGTTGCAAAAAAAAAAAAATATGTGGTCACTACATCTCATCTTCTGGTATACACTTAAACATCTTTGGTATGATTATGTAAGTTTTATATGTGTTTAAATCAATACTTTACTTCGGTTCTTTATGTTCCTGAGGGTTAGAATCATTGAGTTAAACATAAGAAACATAAATATTTTTGAATTTGAGTTGTCATAGTCATTCAGAAATACTACATTGCAGCAGATCATGATTACACTAAAGAGAAAGAAAATTTGACCAACAGAATGGTAAATCAATGTCTGATGTTCAACTTGATGAAAGTTTTGCTAATGTATTATACTCAGACAGTTAAAAAAAAAGACAACAACTCAAACCCAGAAGCTATATATAGGCATGACGACACCAGTTTCCATGATCTGAACCATGTGTGCTTTTTTTGCACATGTGAAAGTGTAATATCTCACACCTTGTGCCTGAAGAGATTCTTTCCAAACTTTATGCAAATCCTCTGACCCTCCAGCCACTACACATTCTTCAAACGGACACTTACCCTTTAAAGTGACAGCCAGCAATAATGTGACAAACAAGCCTGCAGCCTGCACATGTGCAATACACTTTACCTAGAATATTTGGATGTGATAGAATTAGGCTGCCCTCTGTGACAAGGACACGTTAATCAAAAGAGCCAAAATCAAAGGGTAGATGAGGGGTCTTGTGTTGTACCTTTATTGCCTGTTTGGTCAGGACATTTCTTAATCATTCTGTCTTTTGCTGAGTATCTCTCTGATACTTTCAGTTTCTAAATTGAGAGAGTGTTAGATTTTTTTTCTATGGTGCTTATATAAGAAGAGATAAAAACTAAGTACAGTCTAACACTCTACCACAATTAGCTCTTATGTAGCCTGTGTAATACTTTAATTAATATTGATATTGAAATTAAAAATACTGGCTTAGGCTTTGCTTTTCTACACCACAAAGTCTAGCCTGGCTTAGGTAATTCTTCCTTTTTTCCTTCTTTTTAGAATGAGATGATAAATGGTGCATCTCTTACATGTTTTTGTTAATGAGAGAATTATTGAGGAAAAGAATAATCATATCTTTCAAAATGTCTGGCCCATTGCTGTTAATGTAGAAACAAATTATTTCTCGTTCACTTTTACATGAACACAGTCAACACCCAGTGAAAGCTTTACGATTTCTTAATTACAGCAATAGAATTTTAGAAAGCACTACAGGGTACTCTTCAGATTTGTCTTGGCAGTTTTTTATCAACATAAGTTTACATTAAAAAGAAAAAAAAAAAAAAAAAGGAAAAAACAGCCATCTCATAAGGAGACAAAATCACCAACCAATGTGAATTACATATATGCAATTATGAGTTGGCCTTGGTGACTGAGAAGCTTTTTCCTTTCTTTTTTTAATTTTGCATTTCCAATGCTTGTCTGAAGTGATAGAATAGAATAGAATAGAATAGAATAAACCAGGTTGGAAGAGACTTTCGAGATCATCATGTACAACCTATCATCCAACACCACCTAATCACCTAAACCATGCAACCAAGCACCCTATCAAGTTTCCTCCTAAAAACCTCCAATGATGGTGACTCCACCACCTCACTGGGCAGCCCATTCTAATGGGCAATCACTCTCTCTGTGTAGAATTTCTTCCTAACATTCAGCCTAAACTTCCCCTGGTGCAGCTTGAGACTGTGTCCTCTTGTTCTGGTGCTGGTTGCCTGGGAGAAGAGACCAACCTCTGCCTGTCTACAACCTCCCTTCAGGTAGTTGTAGAGAGCAATAAGGTCTCCCCTGAGCCTCCTCCAGGCTAAGCAACCCCAGCTCCCTCAGTCTCTCCTCATAGGGCTTGTGTTCCAAACCCCTCCCCAGCTTTGTTGCCCTTCTCTGGACACGCTCCAGCAGGTCGACATCCTTCCTCAACTGAGGGGCCCAGAACTGGACACAGTACTCGAGGTGTGGCCTAACCAGTGCAGTGTACATAGGCAGAATGACCTCCCTGCTCCTCCTGGCCACACTGTTCCTGATGCAGACCAGGATGGCATTGTCCCTCTTGGCCACCTGGGCACACTGCAGGGGCATGTTCAGCCTACCATCAACCAGCACCCCCAGGTCCCTCTCTGCCTGGCTGCTCTCCAGCCACTCTGACCCCAGCCTGTAGTACTGCATGGGGCTGCTGTAGCCAATGTGCAGAACCCGGCACTTCAGTTAACACACCTTTAACAATTTATTTGCAATTGAAGTGTTCAAAATAAGCATGATATGTGGGGTAAAATGTATAGACAGTTAAAATGCAGGTCAACTGGTTTTAAGTTTATGGTTCACAGATAATAAGGGAAGTCCAGATATCATAATTGTGCTTCAGTCCTAACTGCTAGGTTGTTCTGAGACTTTCTGAAGTCCCTCTAGTTTGCTTCAGTCAAAGGCATATTGTTGAGGCATAGAAAATTGTATATATCCTTAGTTTAAATTAAAAAAAATCAGTTCTGTGTCTGAGCAAAGTATGACTCTGCCAGAAAGAAATCATAGAGGTTTAACACTACTTAGTTTGTGTGATATGTGTCTATATCGTATATATCATGTAAGTTTGTGTCAGTTTGTGTTTTTTCCTGTTAGATGTATTTGACAAGTGGAACAAGTTTCACCACCTACATAAAGAAATATCAGCTGCATTTCATTCATGCGTTTCCCATGAATATTCAAAATCTTACAGAGGAACCAGGAAAGATACACAAACATTAATGTTGATACTAGTTGTTGAATAGATACCATGATTAGCTAAGTAAAAACTGGAGTAAATAATACTATTTCAGTTTCCTACTACATAAACAGTGTGCGGCTGAAAATTGTTGTTTTAACTTATTAGAAACTATTCTAAGTCATTATTAGAAATACTCTCACTCTATTATTTAATCCTCTTCTACTTTCTAATTATTTCATAGCTACAACAGGGTAGGTTTAGACTGGACATTAGGAAAAGTTTTTTCGCAGAAAGAGTGGTCAAGCATTGGAATGGGCTGCCCAGGGAGCTGATTGACTCACCAACCCTAGATGGGTTTGAAGGTCATTTGGATGTGGTGCTTGGGGATATGGTTTAGGGGTGTACCTTGTAGAGTAGGGTTGTTGGTTGGACTTGATAATCCCAAAGGTCTTCTCCAACTGGAATGTTTTTCTGATTTCTGTGATCTTAAAAACTGAAATAAGATATATTTTTCCTCCTAATCTCATTTACACATCAAGATGAGCAAAGCACTGTCAGTTAAGATACCTGCATGCCCCAAAAAACATCTGCTGTAGAAAGGTACGTGCAGTCATAATAGCAATTTCCACGCATTCAAAACCAACATATTGCTCCTAAGATCAAAAGAATTTCTTAAATTAATTTTTAAGATGTTTTTTCTTGTCTTTGTATTTTAGGGTCTGAGTTGTCACTGCTAAATTTGTCTTGATATTTTGCTGCTCTTTGCAGTAATGCAAGTAGTTATTACTTTGTTTTTAATTATGAATTTATATTTTCTGTTGAGCTCTGATGTACTGAAGCAGATTAAAAGACAACAAACTTTCAGGCTTACAATAATACTATGTGAATTCTTATGAGATAAAAACCTGCTCATGACAAAGATGTTATGATCAGCAAGCATTGTAAATAGCAAATGTGAGAAAACAGGACTGCATGTGATTAATTTGTTGAATAAACAGATTTGGTTGATCTTCTGCTTGTAGAGAGGACGTAAATGTGTCTAATAGCTCAAATAAGTTTAGCAATTAACTTAGATTTTCTAGAGTTAACTATTATGGTACAATATAATTAATTTTTCTTGAAATATGACTATCTCAGGTATGAAAATTTATCCTAAAGAAGAATAAAAATGTGGAAGATAGTAATGCAGAAAAAAAAATCACACACATTGTGAGATTCTGCTGATGGGTAAGATTGTGCCCACTGTCATAGGAATGTGGAAAAAAAGAAAAGCTACCTACTTTGGAAGTCTTCCCCTTGAAACATTTTCTGCTAAAAGAAAAGTGAAAATTAGAGCATTTAGAAAACTAATTTCCTTTAGGGAGCGTTCCTAAAATTCTTGTTTAGATTCAGTTCAATTTAGTGTTTCACATTAGCAGCTGCTAAGTGCCCACCATGTCTCAAAGTATTTGGATTTAATTTAATTTAAATGTCTGTCTCCCTGAAATAATTAAATGAACAGCAAGTCAACTTAAAGGAACATTGTGCAGTAGACAAAAATCACAAAAGAAGTTTAATTGCATTAAATAAATTATAATATTGATCAACATAAACCAGTATTGAATTTAGTATTGTACTCTGACTCATTGGTTTAGCTTTCTTTATTAAGTCTGTAAATAAATTGCAAAGGATTAGAGAAGATAACATGCTATTGAAGAGTGCAATGTTTTCATTTCAGAAACTTGTTTCTTTTTTATCTTGGTACTGTAAGATTTACTCCAGCATCTTGAAATTATTTTCCTTTGAAAAGTGTGTACTAGTATTCTAAAGTGTATGTAGAAATATGCTGGAATAGAAGTGATGAGTCACTTCTAGAAGTGGAATAGAAGTCCACAAGTCAAGTGGACTTGAAGAGTTTACTGCTTTTATTTTACAGGCTGGTAGCATCTTAAAGGACCATTACGGTGTCACAAATATTTGAAAGAGGAGTCTTCAGTACAGAACTATTAATTTATTGTATCTCTAAGGCTTTTACTGAAGACATTTTAAGGCTCTTCTCTCTTAATCATAGAGAAAATATTGCAACTTGCTTTCTTAAAAACAGGTATTTCACTAATGTACCCCTGGTAGCATTTCTCTTACAAGTACAGGACTGATTTTGTATGTTGAACACTGTCAGTTCTGTCAGTTTTATCATGATTTGTGAATGTTTGTTCTTTTCCTGAATGTTCAATATATGGAGAAATTCGATCAATTAGCAGCAACACCTTGATCTATATTGAAAACAAACAAACAAAATACAAAACCAAAACCCAAAACCCTAACCACCTGGCAAAGAAGCAAAGCAACAAACCACCTACACCCCCCCGAAAAAAACCCCAGCCAATCAAACAAAAACCAACAAAAATCCAAAACCAGAATAACCTTAAATTTAAAAAATAATAATGAAAATCATCATAAACATCTAACAATCATGACTTGCTTAAACACACCACTGTTTAGGAGGTAGGCAGACAATGCCCTTAATTACATAGAATCATAGAATTGTTAGGGTTGGAAGGGACCCCAAGGATCATGCAGTTCCAACACCCCTGCCATGGGCAGGGACACCTCACACTAGATCAGGTTGCTCATAGCCACATCCAGCCTGGCCTTAAAAACCTCCAGGGATGAGGTTTCTACCACCTCCCTGGGCAACCTATTCCAGCGTCTTACCACCCTCATGGTGAAAAATGTCTTCCTAACATCCAATCTGAATCTACCCATTTCTATTTTTTTCCCATTCCCCCTAGTCCTATCACTACCTGACACCTGAAAAAAGTCCCTCACCAGCTTTGTTGTAGCCCCCCTTCAGATACTGGAAGGCCACAATAAAGCCTCCTCAGGGCCTTCTCTTCTCCAGACTGAACAGCCCCAACTCCCTTAGTCTGTCCTCATAGGAGAGGTGCTCCAGCCCTCTGATCATCCTGGTGGCCCTTCTCCGGACACATTCCAGCACATCCAGATCCTTCCTCTAATAGGGGCTCCAGAACTGGATGCAGTACTCCAGGTAGGGTCTCACCAGAGTGGAGTAGAGGGGGACCTGCTGGCTATGCTTCTCTTGATGAAGCCTTGGATGTGATTTGCTTTCTGGGCTGCAAGTGCACACTGGGGGCTCATGTTGAGATTCTCATCCACCAGCACCCCCAGGTCCTTTTCTTCAGGACTGCTCTCAAGCCAGTCACTGCCCAACCTATATTGGTGCTTGGGATTGCCCTGGCCCAGATGCAGGACCTTTCATTTGGTCTTGCTGAACCTCATGAGGTTGTCATGGGCCCACCTCTCCCACCTGTCGAGGTCCCTCTGGATGCCATCCCTTCCCTCCATCATGTCTGCTGCACCACACAGTTTGGTGTTGTCAGCAAACCTGCTGAGCGTGCACTCAATGCCACTGTCCATGTCACCAACTAAGAGGTTAAACAAGGCTGGTGCCAGTACTGATTCCTGAGGGACTTCACTTGTCACTGGCCTCCACTTGGACATGGACCCATTGACAGCAACTCTTTGGGTGTGGCCATCAAGCCATTTCTTTATCCACTGAATGGTCCATCCATCAAATCCATTCTGCACCAGCCTGGTGACCAGGATGTGGTGCAGGACAGTGTTGAAGGCTTTGCTCAGGTCCAGGTAAATTATATCAGTTGCTCAGCCTTCATCTATTAATGTTGTGACCTTGTCATAGAAGGCCACCAGGTTTGTCAGGCAGGATTTGCCCTTGGTGAAGCTGTGATTGTGCCCAATCACCTTTTCATTATTCTTTTGCCTCAGCAGTGCTTTCAGGAGGGTCTACTCCATACTGTTACCGGGCAGAGATGTGAGACTGTGTGATCGTTTAAGCCGTAACTGGGAGTTAAGAGAGGGTGAGGGGTGTGGTAATATGATTCCTTTCCTCTTCTCTCTCCCCCTTCTCTCTCTCACTCTGTTTTCTCTCTCTCTCCTTCTGATCCATCCACTTTATTTCTGTTAATAAATAGCCTCGTTGTTGTTATTTTGGCCTTGTTTGTGCCTCTAATTTCATAACACAGAAATATTCAAAAGAACTGAGTCTCTTTCCCTCTCTGGACTGAGACACAAGGGTACTGTGGGTGGTGTACTTCTTAAAGGAGCACGTTTGATCCATTTGTATCATTTGTTTCACCTGGTAGCTACCTGTTCCCATTGACCCTGCACATGTGAGTTGCTGCAGGAAGTCTGGGGAGTTACCTGATGAGAGGATAGCGAATCTTCTCCTCCACTAAGAGCTGACTTCTGTTCTGTATTTGTAAAGATCAGTTTGTGAAAGTTATCAATTTCCTTTTCACTCTCACTGATGCTTCTTAACCTGCTCACCTCTCCCTGAGCTCTATCACTTCATACTGGAGCTGTGCCAACTGGCTCACACACCTCACACACCCATAGTCAGTGTTGCCCCCTGTTGCCTGTAAAAGATTGTGTCATTCCTTACAACCTGTGGCCTGGGGGCCAATATCCATTTTGGTAGGTGCAGAGAGCAGAGTCTTCCTCCTCCAAGTAGCCACCATTATGCCTTCAGTAAGACTGAAGCACCTTGTATCCTGCCCACATACCCTGCTCATGCCAACTACTGAGTTAAATCAAAAGGAGCCCCCAGGATACCTCACAACCCACTCCTGGGTTCCAACTCAGTTAATTCAAAAGGAGCCCCTGGGGTACACTCAGTCACTATTTGCACTCCCTATGCCTATTAGTCTGCCTGCATCAATGGCAAAGTGCTCCCAGCTGTCTCCCTCTCGTGTCCCACTCACTAGGTTGCAGCTAGTGAGAGGGCTGCTGCCTCCAGCTCGCAGTCTGAGAGTCTCTGCCGGTGCCGCCGGGGTTTAAATTTCCCACGGCTTCTCCGGGAACACCCCCAGCCTTGTTGCCCTCTCAGGCAACCTCGCGAGAGCCTCCAAGTTGGGTCAGGTCACGTCTTTCCTCGCTTGCTTTCTGTCTCCGTGTCTCTAGGAGCCCGCTTTCCTCTTCTAAAGATCTCGGCGCAGCACGGAGCTGGCCGGTGCTGATGCAGTTGCTTCACAGCTTGCAGCTTGCTTTACCTTTTGGCTAAGTGCTGAAAATGTCAGGCAGTTGGACTAGCTGATCCTTGTAGGTTACATCCAAGTGACTACTATTGTTCTGAAGAAAAAGCTTTTGCTTAATGGATGCCAACGTCTAACAATAAACATAAAAACCCCAAGCAGCAAACAAACCAACCCAAACAAAAAACCAACCCAAGCAAACAAAAAATCAAACAAACAAAACCTCAAAACCCCCAAGCAACCAACCAACCAACCATAAAACTTCAAATAGAAAAAGACAGGGGTAAACTGAATAGGAAAAAGCTCTCTTCTGTCTTCTGTGAATCAGCTAAGAAGCGTCAAGGTTAAAATGCATTGAAAGAGAATTATGAAAAATATATTTTTATGACAAAAGTAGTTCAGGACTTACCATTTTAGAAAAGTTTTGAGATTTTTATTGCTTATACTTTTTAACAGTAATTAAAATAATCAGAAATAGCTAGCTATATCTGATCTTATCTTGGAGTAGGAGGTAGATTAGATCACTTCCCTGAATTCCATCCCATCCCCAGATAAATAAATAAAAAGGTCCTGAATAAGTCAGCGTTTTGGAATCTGACTAGCTCTTTTGTAGTGTGTTTTTTCCAAACAGACCAAAAGGTATTTGAATTAGAACACAAGAACTATCAGCCCACTGAAAAAAAAGAGAAGGCAAATTTTATGTGCATACAGACTATAAAACCCTAGGAAAATTTTAAACAGAAAGGACTTGAGGAGACTAGCTCAGGAAAAAAACAAAACCAAAACCAAACAACAACTGAATATTATTTTTTTTAAAATTTTCTCTGCCTATTGTGTTCTTGGTGGTGGGTCATACTTTCAGGCATCAGTATACTCTATTGTTTCTAGCTCATGGAAAAATCTGCCAAGAGAAAACTCTCATCCTTCCTTGCCTTCTGTTTCCATCCCTGTGATAGCTGGATTGTGTCTTCTTCCTGTTACTCCCTTTCAGCCTCTGTGCCCTGTTCTCAGTGAATCTCCGGACTGCCTGGTGCTTCTGAATCCTTTCCACACTTTCTAATTTTATTGCCACACTCCAGATGTGTGGTTGGAAAGCTGCAACTTGGAGAGGGACCTAGGGGTATGGATTGACAGTTGACAGGATATGAGTCAGCAGTGTGCCCAGGTGGCCAAGAAAGCAAATGGCTTCCTGGCTTGTATCAGAAACACTGTGGCCATCAGGAGCAGAGAGATTACCATCCCCCTGTACTCAGGACTGGTGAGGCCACACCTTGAGTATTGTGTTCAGCTCTGGTCCCCTCACTATAGTAAGGAGATTGGGGTACTTGAGCATGTCCAGAGAAGAGCACAGAATCATAGAATCAATAAGGTTGGAAAAGACCTCATAGATTATCAAGTCCAACCTGTAACCAACAATGTAAGCAATAATGCTGATGAAGGGCCTGGATTACAAGACCTATGAGGAGCATCTGAGGGAGCTGGGTTCTTCAGCTGAGAGAAGGTTGGACTTGCTGATCTTTGGGGTTTTTTCCAACCTTGTTGATTCTATGATTCTATGAGAAGAGGAGGCTGAAGGCAGGCCTTATTGACCATTACAACTACCTGAAGGGAGGTTGGAGTGGGGACAGGGCCAGCCCCTTCTTCTTGATGTCAAGAGATGGGGCTAGAGGAAATGCTTACAAGCAGGGGAGGTTTAGGCCAGATATTATGAAATACTTCTTCACAGAGAGGGCTATCAAACATTGCAATGGTCTGACCAGGCTGGTGGTGGAGTCACATCCCTGGGGGTGTTAAAGAAGTGTGTGGATGTGGCTGTTAGGGACATGGTGTTGTGTGAGACATCCCCAGAAATAATCTTGAATGAGTCAAAAGTTTCTATAGAAATCTGGGAAATCTGGAACTTGATCTGTGTTTAGACTTCACAGTTTAGGATTATCATAAGATTGATTTAGAATGGACATTAAATATTCCCCTGGCAAGGGCAGGGACACCTTCCACTAGATCAGGTTTCTAAAAGCCCCATCCAACCTATCCTTGATTACATCCCTTCACTGCAGTGTTAACTACATCACATAGACTGGTGTCATTAACAAACTTGCTGAGGGTGCACTCAGTACCACTGTCCACATCACTGACAAACATATTTAACAGGATATGTTTAAATACCAACCCCTGAGGATCACCAGTTGTCACTGGTCTCCACTGGGACATTGAGCCGTTGACCACAATTATTTGATTGTGACCATCCAGCCAATTCCTTATCCACTGAGTCATCTATGTGTCAAATCCATGTCTCCAATTTAGAGACAAGGATGCTGTACAGGACAGTGTCAAATGCTTTGTAAGCAGACTTAAAGTACAGATGCCCATGAGTTAAGTGATCTTAGCCTAGCTTGCTAATATTGAGAGCTTTTCTTTCCTTTACAACATGAGCAAGAACAGACCCCACTTTGAAATGCTGAGATCTTTAGAACAACAAAAATAAAAATAAAATAGAAATAAAAACTCTGAAGTCACCTGAACCTGTAGAGTACAGGAACACTCATAATAGGTTTACAAGAGAGACAAGAGGATAACAGGCAGATTTCCCAAATATCTTGGATGTCTGTCCATTTTTCCAGGAAACATATTGAATAAATAGGAAGAGTTGAAGGTGATATTAGTTGTTTCTGATTGAAAGGAAATAAGAGATTTTGTAGTAGTATAATAATTTTTTTTCACTAATCAAGATGGTGCTCAATCTAAAAAGAAGGAGTTACTGCATATGGTTGGAAAGTAGTAGTAACAAGTGCTAGGATGAGAGGAAATGGCCTCAAGTTGCACCACGGGTTGGATATTAGAAGTAACTTGTTCATGGAGAGGGTTGTCAAACATTGAATAAGCTTTCCAGGGAAGTGGTTGAATCACCATCCTTCGAGGTGTTTAAAGGATGAATAAATGTGTTGTTAAGGGGCATGGTTTATCACCAGACTTGGTAGAGTTAGATAATAGTTAGATAATAGTTGGACTTAAGATCTTAAAAGGTTTTTTGTAAACAAAATGGTTCTATGATCCTGTGATTGCTGAGTGAGCCTTTTCTGTCATTTTTCTCAACCCTCAAGCCTTTGTGTTTTCTTCTCCCTATCCCATAGGAAGTGTGTAAGAATGGCTTCATTGTGCTTTGTTGCTAGCTGGGTAGGATTAGACAAGCAGGATCACCAAAAATATGTGATAGGTATGAAACAATATTTGTATTGTTTCTTTGAAATGAGATTGTTTACCCTCCATGGCACTCTTCTTAGTGTCTCTTCTTCCAAATGATAAGCTATTTTACATTCACTGGGGAACATTGTAGGAGAAATATGGAGGGCTATTATGATGGGCTCCATTTTTAGTAATTGTTATCTGTTAGAAATTTTTCAGTCAAGTGCCTCAGTTTTGTCAAGTTGAAAAACAAGCGTGTGAAAAACAAACAACAAACCAATACAAACCAATTTATTAATCACCATAATATATTTAAAAGCCTAAAACATTAAAACCTGGATACATATCTACTTGGATTCAACTATATCTTTTAAACTGCATTATTAAACAATCTTATTTAAGAGTCCTATGAAAAATTCACGTGGTCTTCAAATGAGGCCTAATTAATGAAATGCTTGAGAAAAAAATACTGAAAAACATTTACCTATTTTTAACTGTAGAAAAAGTGTAGACTTGAATTTTATCAAGTAGGTCTAATAAAATGCCAAATCTTCAATCTGAAATCATTCAATGCTATGCCTTAATATAAATTTATTCTCTTATTTTGCATAGTAGTAAAGTTTCTTTCCATTGCCCAGACAGTATGTAGTTGTTTGTAACTACAAACTTGAGATTTAACTTCCTTTTGAAACTTAGCTTTGTTATTGCCAATATTCACCAATATCAATCAATATGCATTTATATTTATACTAATAAAATTTTCTTCAAGATTTCTCCCAGGTCCCACTCAACTGACATGCAATCATTTATTTTAGGAGGATTTACTAAGAGCCTAAAATTTAGATGCAAATTAGACACCTCAATTAGACAGATTGCTCAAAATGACTGACTAGTCATGGCTGTGGTAGCCCTGATCCCTCTCAAGCTCAACAGTGCATTTCATGCAATTATGTGACTGAACTGCTACTGATAAATAAATGTGAGGTTACCTCCTGTTGTTTGTATCTGAAATTCAAATCTCCATGTGGAAATTCCATATTTTCAGTAAAAGCTTGAAAAGCAGTTGTAAATTAAACAGTGCACCAGCGTCTTTAATTTAAATGAAAGTTCTCCTTTATGAAACCAGTATCACCTGTGGAGAAATGTAGCTAACTTTAAATGTATGTTCTGTATTCTGGGTCTGCATCTCATAACTTAAAATCATGCTCCTGAGTGGATAAGCTTGATTATAGCTCTCAAAGACAGCAATGTCTGGCTCTAAAAGTTCATTATACATATCCATATCCATTGCTAGTTGTTTAAAATTGACTAATATTCTCAAATAAAACCTTCCCTAATCCTTCTAGATTGTTTGGCCAACATCGTAGGTCTTCAGGAAACCAAAGATGTGTTGTAACTTTTTGAAGATGATGATGGATAGTGCATCCCATCTCTTCTATACCTGATGCTCAGCATTTTGGTTTTGTTACTTCTTTAACAGAATAACTTGATGGAAACCTTGTCAATTATACAGTGAGGTTTACACAATTTAATCTGCTCTATTTTTATTCAGTGATGACCAATTAGAGTGCTTAGCTGTGACTTAAGATAAAAATACATTTATTATTATCAAAGTGATGGTCCTTCTGGGGGAACTTAACTATGCAGAGATCTTCCATATGGATGGACACTAAATGAAACACAGGAGATTCCATGTGAACATCAGGAAACACTTTTTCACTGTGAGGGTGACTAGGCTTTGGCACAGGTTGCCCAGAGAGGTTGAGGATTCTCCAGCCTTGGAGATACTCACAAGCTGTCTGGACATGGTCCTGGGAAGCCAGCCATACATGGCTCTGCTTGAGCAAGAGTGATGGTTGACCCATATGGTCTCCAGAGGTCCTTTCCAACCTCAGTAAATCTGTGATTTGCCATATGACTTGAAAATTTGTTTTAGAGTGCTTTACTCATTTTCTTTTAGAATTTGGCTGACACACCTGAAGGCTGTGCTGCCATTCAGCAGGATCTGGACGGGCTGGAGAGTTGGGCTGGGAGAAATTTAATGAAATACAACAAGGGCAAGTATAGAGTCTTGCATCTGGGAAAGAACAAGCCCATGTACCAGCAGAGGTTGGGAACTGACCTGTTGGAGAGCAGCACAGAAGAGAGGGTCCTGGGAGTCCTAGTGGATAGAAAGATGGCCATGAGCCAGCAATGTGCCCTTGTGGCCAAGAAAACAAATGGTATTCAAGGGTGTATTAGAAAGGGAATGGTTAGTAGGTTGAGAGAGGTTCATCCTTCTTGTGGGAACCCAGGGTTGGTACATAATGAGATGTTTTACCAACCTTCAGATCCATATGAGAGCATACGGGAGTATAGTGATAACAGAATATTGTGTCACTGGGGAGCATGGGAAAACAGGTGGTGAAAGCCACCTGTGTGAGTTGTAAAGTGGATCCAAAGGTTGACAGGCTGTAAGAGGGGAAAGTAAATCATGTAAGCATCTCCCACTAAATAGCTACTTGTCCCATGAATCAGGGCTATTTGCCTGCCTGTGGCAAATGATCATCACTCTACAAACTGCTCTACCAATTGGCATTTCAGCTTGCCATATTGGTTTTCCTGGCAGGACTGGGCACAATATATTTAATGACACGCACAGAGCACATATCTCCCCCTTTGCTCTGGTGAGGCCATATCTGGAATATTGTGTCCAGTTCTAGGCCTCTCAGTTCAAGGATCAGGAACAGCTTGAAAGAGTCCAGTGCAGAGCCACAAAGATCATCTCTCCTATGTGGAAAGCCTGAGGGAGCTCAGTCTCTTTAACTTGGAGCAGAGAAGACTGAAATGTGACCTCATTAATGTTTATAAATCTGAAGGGCCAGTATCAGGAGGATGGAGCCAAGCTCTTCTCAGTTGTGTCCAATGATAAGACAAGGGGCAATTGGTGCAAGCTGGAGCATAGGAGAGTCCATGTGAACATAAGAAAAACTTTTTTACAGTGAGGGTGACAAACACTGGAACAGGCTGCACAGAGAGGTTGTGGAGCCTTCTTCTCTGGAGACATTCAAAACCTGCCTGGATGCATTCCTGTGTGACCTGCTCTAGGAGATTCTGCTTTGGCAGGGGGGTTAGACTAGAAGATTTTCTGAGCTCCCTTCCAACCCCTAATGTTCTGTGATTCTGTGAGTTTCTTTTTCCTTTTACAATATATATGTCTTGGTATACTAATTTATTTTAACTGAAAGCAACAGTGCCAGATGGTTTTTTGGGTTTTATGTTTTGATTTTTTTTCCTTCCATTGACTTTTTCCAAAAAATTAAGGATTCCTTTTGGAAAATGTTTTACAAGTATGTTAAAAATTCTGCACAATACAGAGATGTTTTAAAAATATTAAAAACCCAAAGTAACTCAGTTTGAGGTTTTTAAAATAGGAATGATTTTTGTTCCTTGGATTGTGCAGCACTGAGGATGTAGGTGAAGGAAACAAGGAGGAAAGGGACTTCTATTTACAGTAATAAAACAAGCAATTGCTTTTGCTTCAGGCTAAGTGTACCCTTCAGAGTTTTCTTAACACATTTGCATCAGGTCAGGGAATGACAGCATGTGATAACTGACCATCATAGTTCTGGCAGGCACAGGCAAATCATGAATTGTCCACATTTTTATGTTTAATTTTCATAAGAACAGATGGAATAAGCTAGGAAAATAAAAATACAAATACAAAGGTCAGTACAGGATTTAATTTTTTTAATTTTGGGGGTTTTTATTTTAAAATGCATTATAGTAAGGTAGATCTAAAATACTTCCAAGCATATACCTCTCCTTGTTTGAGTTAGAATAGAACTAATTTTGTTCAGTGATTTTAAATTTCAGCTCAGTCTTTTCTAAGTAACTCTACTTTCTTTCATTAATGTTTTCACAATCAATGTCTGCTTCTAGTAGTAGTGGTGCTCGACTTTTCTAGTTGTATTGTTTTTCATGTAGTGTTTTTCTGCATACCAAGGATTGGTATGGAGACTAAAGTCATTGTTAAATTTAGTGTACTACATAGAGGTGCAGGAAGTAAAATGCCACACCTGTGGGTAGGAGCTGACTGGACAGGTGACCCCCAAATCATTAAGGTATTCCATTCCACATAATTCATATTCATTATAAATCTGAGGGATTACAAGGGTCAAACTCTGTTCTTCAAAGGCCAGCATTTGAGGAGGGCTCTGTCTGTTCTGGCTTTGATCCTTATTCATGAGTTCCTGAATTCAGTTTCAGAATCTAGCTCTTGAATCAGGTTGCCATTTGCTGCTGAGTTCAGTCTGGAACATGGGCCACAGCATCAGTGGTGAATGTGACCAATTTCCACCAGAGGGGTTGGATTTGATATTGGTTTGTATGTATTTTATTTTATTATAATCCTTTTCATTAAAGTAAATTCAATTTTCTTTTTTATTGCATCTGAAAATCTCTCCCTTATTCCCTTTCTCTTCCCCTTTGGACAGGGAAAGAGGTTACTAGAGAGCGTCTGTCACTCATTCAGTGGTGGGCACACCCCAACCCTTGACTTCATCTTGCTTACTTATCCACAATGAAAATAGCTGAGTAGGAAAACAGGTGAATGTAAAGCCAAGTACAGATGAAAAAAGTAGTGAATCCAAAAGAAATTATTAATACCTTATATTCTTACTGACTTCTTCTATGTGCAAATCATTACTGAAAAGGGATCATCTTTACCTCATCTTTTAAGCTATTACTGTTGGTTTTCTTCTGTGTGCAACATAAAGGGCTGTGTTGACCTCCACAGACAGGAGATATCCACAGGCGAAATAGATTTGTCAATGGATACTCTATATGGATCGTGCTCAGGACTGATTACTATTGACTTATTTTTATGGTTTACAGTCAATGTGGATGAATAGGCACCTTCAAGGAGGTCAATTCATCTGACTCATGAAAGAAAGCTAAGCTCAGTAACTGTGACTTATGAATGTGTAACTGTGTCTAAATTTAGTCTAGAAGAATGTCGGTTGAAGTGCCCATGATTGTCAACATCAGCTATGCTTAAACAACAACAACAACAATAATAATATCCTGTGTACTAAAGCCTTGCACTCCTGAAAAAAAAAAACAAAACTATACTGAAAAACTGTGATTTTATTCTTCAGTAATGCAGACCTCATGCATTCTTTTATGGGCTTTAGACATTTTGATCTGTGGCTAGAAAAGGTTATTGAGGAGGTCTAGTTTGGCTGTTATATCTCATCTAAACCAAGTTAAGAATTAACATGTCAGTGTTTTTCATTCTGTTTCTCTAAAAAAAAAAAAGGACGTAAAATTTCAGTAGAATTACCAGATATAACCTGCATAAGTCATTATAAAGAACAGTCATCGTGTAAAAAAAACACACCATCAGTTACCAACTGCAGAACATGAGCCAGAAGAATTGAGATTTACTCTTTACAATGGTGCTCTATGTACAGTTTGAGGTTAGAATTCAATAAGCACAAGATCAACAATTTAGGTTTTATGATCATCATTTGTCAAAGGAAGTTACATATAGTCCTATTTTCTCTCTAAGGTTTCAGAAATGAACAAATAAATTTATTTGTGTTATTCATGTGATTCTTCTAATGTGGCAAATTTTCTCCTAATTTCATGATAGATGGAACTATAACCAGTCAATTAACTTTATCCAGTCTGGCATTCTAGCTCAATCTGTAGTAACACTCCTAATAGCAGATGGTTAATGACAGGACATAGCAACTCTCTCAACAACTCCTTGCTTAAGGTTATACTTCATAATTTATTCTGTCAGTTAGTATAGTGTAAATTGAACTAAATGATGCGACAGGAAGGTTAAAATGAGTGTCCAGTGAGAGATGCAGATATGAGGTCAGTGCTAGCAGCTGGGACATTCAGTGACCTGAATGGTGACTTAAAAAAAAAAAAATAATAATTTCTTAAGCTTGCACAAAATATGTACTTCATGTTGGTTACAGTACATAAATGAGAGGTTTATGTTAAAAAAAAACCCCACAAGATTGTTTTTGGTGTGTGTTTGGTGTGGTGGGGTTTTTTGTTTGTTTTGTTTTGTTTGTTTGTTTGTTTTTAACTCCCTATTCTTCTCCTATGTGCACCTTTACTACATTACCTGATTGATGATTCTGTTTAACAAACAGGATTTCAGAGAATGGCTTGAAAACTTGGGAATGAGGTTTAATCTATAATTCCTTTAATCCCTCTAAACTTCTTATCATTGGGTGGAAACAAACACAAGGCCTACAAGTTCATTGAGTTGTTTCTTAGATTATAAACTTCCCGAAAGAGTAGTGTACTGTGTATGAGGTTTGCACATAAACCACCATCTCCCCAAAACCGAAACTGAAGCCATTATTTGCAATAGAAGACTGTAAAATATTGCAACTGACACATCACTTGGCGTTTGATAAGAGTGCTATTAATTTCATGACTAACAAGTATCTACATGGCACAGCAGGGTACCATAATACAGGATACAGTTCTAAACAGATGACTAAATTGCTGGCAGCAGTACAGTTGAACAATCTCTCTACGTGCCTCAAGATAAAATATCTCACTTCTCATCAGGGTCAATTAAGCTTGTGTTGAGTGCTGTTCTAACACATTTATTCTTCTGTTTGTACTCAGGCTAGTCGATTGAGATTCACCTATGATATCTCTTTGTAACAGAGCACTGAGAGAGCAGACATAGGCGGGATGCACTTAATACTCATTGAAACAAAGAACCTTTTACTCGGTGCAGAAATGCTTCCCTTTTCAAGAGCTTGATGCACAGAGTGCATTAAAGCTGAAGTTAAAACTCCCATTGACTTAAAGAGAATGAGAACCAGGCTTCGTAGCTTTCCAGCAGTTGTTATGAAACTGCAGAAGGAGAATAAAATCAGGGTACAAGCAGTGCAGTGGTGGAGAATGAAAGAAAAAGCAAAAACTGACTACTTTCTTTTTATCTACTCTGCAAAAGAAAGATGGATCTAAAATAACTATTAGACTAGCAAATGGCAAACTCCAGCTTCCTCGTCACCAGGAATTTTAATAACTCCATTTAGCACTGCAGCATTTATGTTTCTCAACACTGACTAATAAAATGCTGAGATAGTTAGTCTTTCAAGTAGAGTTTTACTGAAGAATGGAAAGGTGAGTGCTTGGGGATTTGGCTCTTAAAACTAAAAAGGACATATTTTGGATAGAATGTTTAAAGAGGAAAAGAAAATTTAAAAGAAAAGTTAGTGAGGGAGATTAAGGGTGAAGGAGAGAAACAAGGGGGAAAGCTAATGAAGTAAATTAGGTATACTGAGAATTTGCAAAACAACTATTAGCAGGTAATAAATCATAGTGCTGAAAAGCTGAAAAATAAAACTAGTAAGGTAGCTGAAATGTCACAAAACACTTGAAATATGTTGAATGCTGCAAAAATGCCCCTGTTTTCAAGTAAATTGCCAAACGGTACTTTTCTTTCTGTTCTCCGTATTCGATCACAGAAAACATGGTTTAGTGGCATTAGTGCATCTATAGAGTTCTGGCTATAGTTCCTGCAAGTTCAGGCCCTCAGCAGATATACTTCTGCCTATCCCATCCTATGCTGACTAGGTTCTTACCCTTGCTAAATATATATGAATCTGTCCATAGCAATATAGAAGTTACATTAATGTTGAATTAGCACATACACCATATGTTACTAATACATAATGGTGCCTTTTTAGAGACTTAAACCATCTACAGGTGTTTTATCCACCTGTTTTAAAATATTAATGCCTTACACAGGGAAAATGGCCCAGGCAACTTAAAAATATTTGGATTTTTACTGCAAATATGTATATATTCTTTTAGGAGCACATTAATATTTTAATGTTTGCATTAGTCATCCCTGCATAGTTTTTGATATATTCATCCATATTTGATTATCAAAAATTGAATAGTTCAAACATGAAGAAAAACTTTTTAAAAGAGCTCATTTTTTAAAATGAAGAAAATATGCCACAGCATTATTTCTTAGTAAAATCAATTGGTTTTCCCTGATAATAAATGCATGTATGATTAAGTACTTTGTGTGTGGTTGCACTGAAGTATTTGATGGGTGATTAACTCCTGATGTTCACACTAACTTTTACAAAAACACAAAATATTGTTAATCAGTAGTCTGCTCCTGAAATAGTCTTCTGGAATTTCTATTTTTAGACTCTCTCTGTCCATATGCATGTGATAAACATAACTATATGTATGTATATATACATGCTGTATGTTCTGTATCTTAACCAAAGCATTCCTTTTTTATTGAAGTACACGGATTCAACTAAACTATTTACAGGCAAGTATAATCTGATTATGTCTGTATTCAATATCACTATTACCAGCTTAGTGGTTTCAATATTATTGATTGATCTTTTTCTTTTTGCTGACTTGGTGTGAAGAAAAAAAAACAACAAGACAATCAATTTATCTTTCTTTGAAAATACTCTCAGCAATGAATGAGGGGAAAATGTCTTATTTTGAGGAGAGGAATTCTACCTTAACCGGCAACAGTCAATTAATGATCATTGCAATACCTGTGAGTAACAATAAATTTGTCATTCAGAATCTTTCTTAAAAGATCTACTCTTTTGTTCACCTTTCTTCCAGATGTAGTAATAATTGCTACAATCTCTGCAGATGCAGACAACAAAAGTAGTAGATCTCAATTGCATGTGTTCAGCATATTGCTCACAATAAGCAGTTTCTTCATGAGCTACAGGAGTGACTTCATGGTCTGTATGTAAGGATCATGCTACTCAGATATATATTCTGTGGGACTGAGTTCATAAATTTTAAGCAAGAAAATTGACAGCGCTATACTGCACTTTATGGGACTTGAGGTGCAATGGCCCAGGCAATTAGAAAAATAAATACATAATGATCTTTAGAAATAAGGATAGCTTGGAAATTTTCACATTTTATATATATATATTCTTGGGCTTTGATTTTTTTGATATTTACCTCAACATTGCTTCAGTTGTGTCACTTCTTTGTGTTAGAATAAGTTAATTTTAGGGTGTAACTCCAGTTGAAGCTCAGTATATCAAAATATCTTCTGATGTTGGTCAGTAGCACTTAGTATTAGGTGATTATCAGAAAAAACAAACCAAACTAACCAACCAACCAACCAGACAAAAAATCTTCCAAGAAAGTTTCCACCTTGCCAGTCACACACTGAAGAAAAAGGCTTCACTTTCATTTGCAGATGTACTTGAGCAGAGTATTACAGCCACATTCAGCTTCCAGCAGAAATGTTGCTAGGTGACTGGAAGAGGCTACAGATGAATTACACTAACTACATAAATAGTGCTTTTCAAAAGGGAAACATTTTTGATTACTTTTTGCATTCACTGAATGATGTTAGTAGAATTGCTTTTGGAGATCTTAATGTGGTTTGAGTCATCTGCCCATGGATTAATGTTGCTATAGGTGGACACAACCACCTATAACACTCTCATTTATTATGTATTCTATATGAGGAATACACTCTACTCTTGATAGTCAAGTGTGAACATCTTTCCGTCCTAGACTGCTCCATAACACACAGAGCAATGACTGTCATAAGATGAAAATGAATAAACAGTGTAGCACAGAGCACATACTTTTAATTCAACAATTTATTAGCTTATAACATATCAGAGTTTGATTTGTGACTCTTCTTGATATATTGGTAAGAAAGCTATTGCATTATTAATATCATTGTAAGTTCTGTACATTTTATTTTCAATATTACGACATTATGGCACAATGTATCAAACATTATTTATAAAAGTATTATTTTCTTATTTTCCTTGGCTTAGTCTACTAATATGTTTAAGCATTTTCACTGTCATTAACAGTTTAGTATGGGAATAACAAGCTACTTTTATTTTGTAGAGATGAATTACTATCTTATCTGGTTAAAAAAGGTTGATTTGAATACTGATCCATCAGCTGGTTTATGTACTCATGTATTCACTATGAATAAGTGATCTGGTGGGATTTCAGACAGCACTTATCAGAGCTCCTAACAGACTTTAGTGACCCTGACCATCATAATCTGAGAACCACACCCAAACAAATGAGCCCAGAGCTCAGGCCTGGGCACCCAATCGTGCCCCAGGCTAGGCTGTTAGAATGCCTGTGCACATTCCTGCCTCTTGATCTGGCTTCTGGATGTATCTTGGTTCTGTGTTCCCAGGTATCTTTTCTCTTAGGTGGGTCTCTTCAAATTTTGCTGCACCTTGTCTCAGGTTTTGTCTCCTGGGTAGACTTTGCCCCCCATGTTACATCCTTGTCTCCACTCCTGTGTTTTCTCCTGTCTCATTTTGCTCTTGACCTCCTGGAAAAAAATCCTGGTCTTGACTCCTTTCTTGCTGTATTCTGGCTGCCAGTAATCCTCAATGCTGAGCTCTGCTTACTGTACTCAGATGCAGAAGATCTGTGCCCCATCAGTGATGACACTGCCTGTGCTGGGGTCATCCTTGGCTTTGGGCTTGCTTGTGAAGGATCATCCCTGCTCCTGCAGCTCCCTCATGGTATGTTACTGTAGCCTGACAAACATGATTTTGCATTATTATTGAGAACTTGCAAGCCTCACAGTTCAGGACCTTTGGATTTGTCTGAAATTGTGCTAAAGTATGTGAAATGTGACAGCATATCTACTCAGTGAAAGTGAAATAAATGTTTTACTCATTATTTTAAAGTGTGTGTTTTGGTTTTTTCTTTAATTTATTTGATTTTTTTGCTGTTATATTTAAAAGTGATAAATTAAACACTTGGGTGTACAAACCTAATAAACAGCTGATGACAGAGACATTAATGAAGACCTCAACTTTTCAGCCATTGGCAGATAAACCTTTAACAAAACTACTCAGGTACAGCTTAGCCTTAAAGAAGGTCAGCTTGAACTTTGTAAATGATAGGAATTGTGAATAAAGATAAGCACAAGTATTATGAGATACTCGAGGAAGGACCTCTGGGATAGTAAAAAACTTATTATAGAATGTTTAGGGGAAAGGTTAAAAAGGGGAAATAGGTGAGTCATGTAGGAACAAGTGTAGGAAAGTGTAAAGGAAGATGACATGTTGTGCAAAAAGAATGATGGTACATTTGCCTAATCAATGTCTTCTCACTAAATGGTTGGTTGGTTTGTTTTGTTTTACTTTCTATGCATAACCATTCTCTTTTTTCTATGTGTAAATGCTTCAAGGTCAAAGTGCTGGAAATCAGAGCTTAAGATTTTGTGTAGGAACTCTAGAAGGCTACAAGTAATTTTTAATAAGAATGGAGACAAACTTTATAATAAACATATAACTTTCCTACCTTCCAGAAACATGGTGTTTAAAGACATCTCCTGTGACTTTTCAAGTTCCCTACTAAATGGAATTATCCTATGGAAAAAATGGACTTATTAATAGCTAGTTAAATAGTACAAAATGATGGAAAAGTAGTATGGGATAATTTTGGATGTGTAACTTACTCTCTAAATGGCTTTGTTATTTGGTTAAAGCAAAATGGTAACAGTCTTGGCTGTAGTGATCAGGAGGTGGTGGAGTTCAGGATCTTGTGCAGAAGGAACAGAATACAGCAGGAAATGGTTAAAAGCTGCACCCATGGAGGTTAGGCTACATATTAGGAAATAGGTCTTCACAGAAAGGGTTATCAAACATTGCAATGGTCTGACCAGGCTGGTGGTGGAGTCACCATCCCTGGGGGTGTTCAAGAGGTGTAGACCTGTCTGTTAGCAACATGGTTTCATGTTGACCTATGGTGAAGGCACATTATGCCTAGCATTATGCTGCAAATATTGAAACTTGTACTAGCGTGTGGACATGTCCCCCTCCTTTCATGAGGGGAACAAAGGCCAAGTTGTTAGCCAGGTGGCACTAAGAACTGCATGCACCCATCACATGGGATGCTTGTGCTAATACCAAGTACGGGCATAATTCTAGCTCCACGCTTTCTATAGGCTGAAGATGGTTGTTTACAAGAGTGCCCAGCCTTAATAAGTAGTTGCCTATGGTCATACCACCCTGAGAGCCTCCAGAGGAGGGACCTTCACTGGGAGACTTGAGAAGCTACAGCATTGTATTACCAGTCTTACTGGTTGGAAGAGCCCACCATGTCTTCAAGAGGACTGGACGCCCAAGGGTAAGATCGCCCAGTTGCTGGGGAAGGGACTTATCTGAGTTTGGCAGTCCAAACATCTGCCTCAGCTTTAAGCAGCATACTGACGAGGTGCACAACCCTGTGTGTCAGCTCAGGAAAGCAGGATCAGCACCAGCCACATGCCTGCGTGACCCCACCATTGCGGGATGAGAAGAGTAGCTGCCACTTCTGCTACTCCGTGCCCTGTGAACCTCAGGGAAATCTAGAACACTGTTCGTGCCCTGTGCTCCAAACCCGGGACTGCTCCTTCGAGCCAAGAAAAGGGGAAGCTATTGCTTCATGCAGCCGTGCTTCTTCCCTGCAGCCGTCCTCACCAGCCCCGAAGGTCATTGCCACGAGGGACGACCCCA
Source organism: Dryobates pubescens (assembly GCF_014839835.1). Classification (NCBI taxonomy): domain Eukaryota; kingdom Metazoa; phylum Chordata; class Aves; order Piciformes; family Picidae; genus Dryobates; species Dryobates pubescens. Next base: position 30,400,486 of record NC_071618.1, read on the forward strand.
TTCCGGAACCAGCCGTACTGGCCCTGCCGGGGATGACTCCGCAGGACTGCTCCCTGCTATCAGGAGGGAGCCGCCTGAGTCCTGCGAAGCGACCTTGCCTACCGGCTAGCCAACATTCCATCCCCTCTCTTCTGCCGCGGGAGGGAGAAGGTTGCCTCCACTGTCGCCGTGCAGACCAGCCTAGGAGCCAGCCCCGGCGACAGCAGCCTGCTACAAAGGACACAGTGTACCTTCCATGTTCTTTCCCGTCACTAACATTCGGTTCAAAGCACCCGCGTCTAGCAGCCTAACATTTCTAGTTCAAGCCTCTGACACGTTGTAGTATCCCTGTGTATAGTTAAGCAGCCGCCAACGTCTTGTCGAGTCGCCACCTGGTGGACAAGAGGTGGAATTGCACCCTTCATTAATAGAACGTAATTCCGTGAATATTCGGATTAGGTAAAAAATAAATACTAAACCACTTATGGGATGCATTTCACAATCGTGCACTAGAATATTTATATAAAGTAGTGATTAATCAGTTCTTATTACTTTTAATAATTATTAACAATATTTATAAAATTCATATTTCAAAGTTGGTGAGGGGTTTGGAACATAAGCCCTACGAGGAGAGGCTGAGGGAGCTGGGGTTGCTTAGCCTGGAGAAGAGGAGACTCAGGGGTGACCTTATTACTCTCTACAACTATCTGAAGGGAGGTTGTAGACAGACAGATGTTGGTCTCTTCTCCCAGGCAAGCAGTACCAGAACAAGAGGACACAGTCTCAGGCTGCGCCAGGGGAGGTTCAGGCTGGATGTTAGAAAAAAGTTCTATACAGAAAGAGTGATTGCACATTGGAATGGGCTGCCTGGGGAGGTGGTGGAGTCGCCATCACTGGAGGTTTTTAGGAGAAGACTTGACAGGGTGCTTGGTGCTGTGGGTTAGTTGCTTGGGCGGTGTTGGATTGGTGATGGGTTGGACGCGATGATCTTGAAGGTCTCTTCCAACCTGGTTTATTCTATGTATTCTATGTATTCTATTCTATATTAAGAAATTAATAACCTCTTCATCACATGGCCCTTCAGTACTAGGTCAAAGGTTGGACTAGATAGCCTTTGAGGTCTCTTCCAACCAGATATATTCTGTGATTCTGTGATTTTGAGTACTCAGAAAGAATGAACAGGCTGTGACAGTTCTTTGCATTTCCAAGGAAGAGTTGGGTGAAGCTGTACCGAGCAGGCATGGGTCCAAACTTTCCAAAAGTAACAGTGCCTTATGCGAAGTTTTTCAGCATGAAGAAACTCCTAAATGTCTCAGTTGAGGCACAATGAGCAGACATGTTTCATTACAGAAAAAAATGTATTCTAAGTGTAGTCTAGGTTAATGGGCAATGACTGTGGGTGGAAAAGATTAAATGAAAGAACAGTTTCAAAATAGATTTATATATAAAAAGCATATTGCAACTTGGGGACCTGCCATCTGAGCTCTTAGCCACCAACAGAAAAATGACAGCATGGTAGCAAGCATTAAAAACATAGTTAAACAACAAATATCATGTTTACTTTGGCAGGAAAGCAGACAAGGCAAAGGAGACACTAAAATCTGTGCCTACAACAATAAGCAGGCTCGTGCACTGTCTGCTGAAGAGTGTGGTAGTTTTACTGCATGTCTATGTCTTATAGTCTATGTGCTAACTGTGCGTAACTAATCATCTTCCATTATGCTATAGTTATGGTCAGATTCTAAATACCTCATTAGGAAGTACTTTTACATAGTATTTAAATAAATATCTTTCAGTTTGTCTGCATAACAATTACTAAAAGATATTCAAAGACTGCACAGTTTAAATGTCATGCATTAGCAGTCAGACTTCTTTTGAAATTATTTCTTGGTTTAAGATTATACATTTATCTTTTTTTTTTTTCTGTAATTGTATGGATGACATAGCAGCCTTTCAGTTCAGCTTCATAGTAGGGTTAAAATGAGGATAATTTTTCAGACATCTTGATTGGCACTCAACAGATACATTTGTGATGTGTACTATGTATTTTTAAAAAATCAAAATGTGAGAGACAATTATCTAAGATGTGAAATAATGTTAGGATCATATGTTACAACTATGAGAAACAATTATCAGTAGATCAGGATTTATGGGATAACTTGAATGTGTGATCCTTAAGGAGCTGCTTCAAACAGACAGGCTCCAACTTCATAGGTGCATGAATTTTTAGCATTCTCGCTACTTCCTCCAGCTGTGCTTTCAGTGAATTACAGATATTATCTCCAGGGAAGAGAGTTCTTAAGGAAGAAAGCAATGAAGAACATTTCCTAGCATGGTGATAAAACTGTTTATTTCTTAAGAAAATAAGAGTAATTCTGACTTTACCAAATTTCATGTTTTAGGAAAAAAAGAAAAATTGTATCATTGCACACTGATTTTATTCCATATTTCTGAGTTTCCAACTCTCTTTCTTTTTCACTTCACTACAGTGATGTTTACACTAATACTGTAGTCCTCTATGTCTTGCTTTACCGTTGACTTTCTACAACAGCAATTTCTAACCACTTCTGTGGCTTCTGTGGAACTTGGGGAAAGAAAAAAAGCTACAATTTTCTAAAAACCTTAATTTAGAACCACTCACAGTAATGACTGACAGTTAATAGCTTTAACGTTTCCTTAAGTTTCTGGTACAGAAAATGTCAATGTCACTTAACCAATCCCAGCAGCTTTTTACTAACATTTTTCAGTCCTTTCCCTGACATTTTCCCCACCCCCTCCCTCCAGCCTCCCCACCACCCCATCCCCCCCCACACACACACTAGGCTGGGATGTTAATAAGCAAACCTCTATGTCGACTGCAAAGTTTGATTGTAACTTTTTCATTAAGTTACCCATATTCTTTTCTATCCTGAGTCTTATGTTAATTTTCTACAATTACAAATTCTAATTAACTTATTTTAAATACATTCTCAGAGATTTACATTCAGGAAACTTTAAATGATATACTGCAGTTTAAGCACTTGCAAGGAACACCAAATACAAAATTTTGTGCAAATAAAAAAAAAAAAAGTATTCACTTTCAGTAGATTTTACTAGCTAGCAATTTAAGAGAGAAATTTTCATAGCCAGGAACCATAACAAAGAATGGTTTAGGTACCCTGCCACTGTCAATGATGCAAAATTGATTTATTATGAATTGATTACTTATTTCTAATCTACATTGTCCTTTCATATTATATTTTAGGATAGTTACAGTAAATTAATACCCAGTTTACTGAAGAATATTTTAATTGACACTAAATATTTTTCATTATCTTACTTAATTCCATTGCCTGCCAAACTCTAGTTTGAATCCTTCACTGTCTTTACCTGGACAAATATTCTCTTTCCATTACAACTAACTCAGATTTTCTGTTCCGTTCTGTGGGGGAATGTAAAACATCTTCTAAGCATATATTCAAAGTTAGATTAAAACTGATTTCTAGAATTTGTTTTATTAACTCCTTTATTTGATAAATACAGCAAACTGCTGGCCAAGCTGTCAGCCTGTGGCTTGAACAGCAACACTCTGTGCTGGGTTAGGAACCGGCTGGACGGCCGAGCCCAGAGGGTGGTGGTGAATGGTGCCACATCCAGCTGGCAGCCAGTCACTGCTGGTGTCCCCAAGGGATCAGTTCTGGGCCTTATCCTCTTTAATATCTTCATTGATGATCTGGATGAGGGGATTAAGTCAGTCATCATCAAATTTGCAGATGACACCAAGTTGGGAGCAAATGTTGGTCTGTTAGAAGGCAGAAGGGCTCTGCAGAGGGACCTCAACTGACTGGACAGATGGGCAGAGTCCAACAGGATGGCATTCAACAAATCCAAGTGCCAGGTGCTGGACTTTGGCCACAACAACCCCATGCAGAGCTACAGGCAGGGGTCAGAGTGGCTGGAGAGCTGCAAACAGAAAGGGACCTGTGGGTGCTGATTGACAGCTGCCTAAACATGAGCCATCAGTGTGCCCAGGTGGCAAAGAGGGCTAATAGCATCCTGGCCTGGATCAAGAATAGTGTGGCCAGCAGGAGCAGGGAGGTCATTGTGTCCCTGTACTCAGCAGTGGTCAGGCCACGCCTTGAGTACTGTGTCCAGTTCTGGGCTCCTCAGTTTAGGAAGGACATTGAGACACTTGAACATGTCCAGAGAAGGGCAACAAGGCTGGTGAGAGGCCTTGAGCACAAGCCTTACAGGAGGAGGCTGAGGGAGCTGGGATTGTTTGGCCTGGAGAAGAGGAGGCTCAGGGGAGACCTTATTGCCATCTACAACTACCTGAAGGGGGTTGTAGCCAGGAAGGAGTTGGTATCTTCTCACAAGCAACCAGCACCAGAACAAGGGGACATAGTCTCAAGCTGTGCCAGGGGAAGTTTAGGCTTGAGGTGAGGAGAAAGTTCTTCACTGAGCGAGTCATTCGCCATTGGAATGGGCTGCCCAGGGAGGTGGTGGAGTCACCATCCCTGCAGGTGTTCAAGAGGGGATTGGATGTGGCACTTGGTGCCATGGTTTAGTTACAAGGTCTGTGGTGACAGGTTGGACTTGATGATCTTTGAGGTCTCTTCCAACCTTGGTGATACTGTGATTCTGTGATACCTTCTTCAGATATATTACTTAGAACTGGAAAGACACTGTCCTAGTTTAAGACAATCTGCTGTAACAAACAAGCCCCTCCTCCCCCCAAAGACTGGGAACAAAACTGAGATAAACACACAAAAAAAACCTATGGGTTGATACAAGGAGAGTTTAATGAAATTATACAATGTAAAATACCATGTGAAAAAGCAAACAAAGCAAGCCAGCAAAAGACAATCAGTAAAAAAAGACAGTGAGCAGAAAAGGACAGCATCCAAGCCAGGACACAGCAAAGTGGAAGAGGCCAACACCCCCAAAACTAGAAACTGGAACTATGTGACAGACCCATTTCCAATAACCAGAAAAGTACTATCATCATCATCCTCTGATAAACCAACATACCATAACAGATGATGCTTATTAAAATACTGGATGAATATGTGGTCAGAATTCTTTGTACAACTTACAGTTAATAAAATATGCCTTGCAGGAAAATGTACTTCAAAAATTGTAGCAACACACTTTGATATTTTTGTAATGGCAACAACATCAAAAACTTTTCCTCTTCTGTATTTCTTGAGTCCTGGTTTGCAGCATCAGCAGAAAGAAAGAAACAGAGTGCTGTTGGAATTTTTTTTTTTAAGACAACACAGGAAAACATGAGAGTGTAAGGAAAAAGAATCGCAGAGAATACAAAACAAGAACATGCATGTTTATGGATTACTGTGATAGATGCCTTGAAAATAGATAAAATTAATAGAATCAGTAGAAAAGTGTCATAGATTCTTTATTTCTAGAAGGAAAACATTTCATACACCCTATTTATAGGAAAAGGGCTTTAGTTTTTTCTTTCCTTTCAGTTTGCATTCACAAAACTTGTCTACTAAATGCTAGATGTCTTCAGTGCAGCATCTTGGGAATTGCCTTCAAATGAACAGGTAAATGATAAGTCAAATCCAAACCTTTCTGTATTCTTGACCCTTAAGGTCTACAAAGCAGAAAGTACATTTGATTCTTCTCCCTACTCTTGCAGGCAAAAAAAAAAGTTCAGCAACTTATGAGATAATAATAAATATGAGGAAAATAATATTTTAATGTATTTGTATAAAATTAATGTTTCTGAGAAGAATGAATAAAATACAGACAAGCTTGTATAATGAAGCCAAAAATTTGCCAAGGGAACAACTTGTTTTCTGTGTTCCACTCTGGAATTACAATAATATAATCAACAAAGCAGTATTGAATTTCAAAGTATATTTTATAATCCCTCATTCTATTTGTAGTAAAATACTATGCTTCAGATAAAATGTAGTTTAACAAACTTCATCTGTTTCATTACATTTCTCAGAAAGCAGACTTTAATATATATATCAATCTCAAGAGTGACATACTGGTGAAATGAAAACAAATGACAGTTCTATCTCCTAAGAGACAATGTATTATTTCCAAATGTATGAAAAGACCCTTGCTCTGCCCTTATGACAGTTAAATGCTCAAAGTGAGACAGGCAAAAAATGTAGTTAATTAATTCAAAGAGACATGAAAAGTGTCACTCCTTTTTTCTTCAGTGCTGAGAGAAAGAGAGATAAAGGATGATGGGGAGTGAGGAAAAAAGTGTGTGTTTCATTGAAGCATCTCTGTGGTGTATGCAAAATGAAACCAGAAGATCTGAGTCAGAGAAGACAGTTTCAATTTACATGATGTCCAAATACCAATTAAAAAAGAATAAACTGACTTTTAACACCACTCACCTCATAAAAGGAGAGAAATATAGCTAAAAATAAAGAAGGCATAAAATAGAATAGATAATGGTCACACCAATTATAAAGCCATCAATGATAATGAAGAATAGAGGCCTTATTTTCCAATATGATTTCTTACTTCAGGATTAGATCTGGTTTGAAGGTATACACTTGCAGCAGAGCTAAGAAGAAACTTAATTTTATTTTTAATTTGGGATTGTGCATTTTTCAACATTTAATTTTCTTTCTTCTAGGTTCCTAGTATTCATGCATTAACATTTGAGTATGTTTTGAGATTTTTGATTGGAAAGTACTATGAAAATGCCAATATACACTATCCTATGAAATGTGGAAAGCAGAACTGGTTTAACAGATTGAATACCAGATGCAGCTTGTCCTGCCTCTGACACTGATCTGGTGTCAGAAGTTTCAAGGAAATAAAAAATCTCACAGAAGACTTTTGTAGTTTAGAATAATTGAATCTCAGAATCATAGAATTATAAAATCATTTATGCTGGAAAACACCCTTCAGATCCTTGAGTCCAGTTGTGAATGTAACACTGCCAAGTCCACTACTAACCCATGTGCACATTTTTCAAGCCTTTTAAATATCTCCAGGGATAGTGACTCAACACTTCCTAGGCAGCCTGTTCTAATCCTTTAGGTGAAGAAAATTTTCTAAATAATCCATTGAAACCTCCCCTGGTACAACTTGAAGACATTTTCTCTTGTCCTAGTCTTGCTACTTAGGAAAAGAAATGGACACTCACCTCTCTACAATCCCCTTTGAATTTCTCTCCAGCAACAAGGAGAACTGGGTATGGAGGACAGTGGTACATCCTCTATCGAACTTGCAGAGAACTGTCTCCTGAGCTTTCTTCTGTCTGAACTAAACAATATCAGCTCTCTCAGCTACTCATTTGAAAACTTGTGTGCTAGATTCCTTCTCCAGCTTTGTTTTGCTTCTTTGGACATGTTCCTCAATGTCTTTCTTGTCATGAGGAACCCAAAACTGAATACAATATTCAAGACACAGTCTTACCAGTGCTGAGTACAACCTCCTTCCTAGTCTTGTTGGCCACGCTATTTCTGATAAGCCAGGATGCTATTTGGTTTCATCCAGAACCAAAAGGATGCTACAACATCCCCAGATGGGCCTGAGGAGCTATGGTGCTTCAGGGCCTGTTAAGAGAACTACTCCCAGTGTGCTGTGTGGGGACAAAGAAAAAAACGTTTGCCCCTACATGTCTAATTGCTCTTGCAGGCATCTAACGGCTTCCCTGCTCCTCTGATAACTCTCTGCAGAGGATTCTTTAGCTGCCTTCTCAGTTGCCAGTTGCCACACGGTCTCCTCCTGCCTGCTCCGGGCTCTCTCCAGCTCTTGTTCCAGAGCTCTACTCTTCTGTAATCCTTAAGGAGCTGGAGGCTTCAATAAGCTTGAAGGCACTGTCTGCAGATGCATCCAGAGAGAAGATGCAGCTTGAGGAAAGAGGCAATGCCCACCCCTCTCAGAAAGCCTCTGTGTACTGAACTTGTGTGTGAAATCAGTAAAACCACATAGTTTGGGAATTAGAGTGAGCTTGGACAGCCCCATGATGCCTCCAGTGCTTTCACAACCACCATGGTTTGGAAGGAATCTCAAAAGATCATCTAGTCCTACCCCCCTGCCAGAGCACGATTGCCTATGCCAAATCACACAGGAATGCATCCAGGTGGGTCTTGAATATCTCCAGAGAGAGAGACTCCACAACCCCCCTGGGCAGCCTGTTCCAGTGTTCTATCACCCTCACGGTGAAAATGCTTTTCCTCATGTTTACTTGGAACTTCTTATGTCTCAGCTGCCACCCATTATCTCTTTTTCTGTCACTGGGCATCACCGAGAAGAGCCTGACTCCATCCTCTTGGCACTCACCCTTTGCATATTTATAAACATTCATGAGGTCACCTCTCAGTCTTCTCTTCTCCAAGCTCAAGAGCCCCAACTCCCTCAGTCTCTCCTTGCATGGAAAATGTTTCACTCCCTTAATAATTTTTGTAGTTCTGCCCTGGCCTCTTTCAAGTAGTTCCCTGTCCTTCTTTAACTGAGATGGTGTCACATATGAAAAGGGTGAGACAGGGAATTAATAAAAAAATAACTTATTTATTAATTTAAACTCTATCACCCATGTAATGACATATATACCAACATTATGGAAATATTATATGCAGGTTCTTTGCTCAGTTGAAGAGTATCTCTAGAATACAGGAACGGTTACAAATACGTGACAAACAGAATTTGGAAAAAGATGAATCCAAAAGCAGTGTGTTACCCCTACTAACAAAAGGCAGGTATATCCTGGAGTATTAAGAATGTTCCAAATCTACTCACAATGCTATTTTCTGATTGTGATAATTTTCTCTGGTGTCTCTTTCAATCAGGAAATCCTCCAGGTACTGCGGCTGCTTAATCCAGACATGTGGGAATGAAAAACCCAAGGAAGAGAGAGCATGTGCTGTCAGACCTGCTTTATGCAACCATGCAATTTTTGTCATAAAATGCTGCCAGAAAGCATATTCCAAAAGCCAAAAAGGGCAGACACTGATTACCATTGGTTCTGCATACCCAGCCTTGCCTGGGTGCAGGAGTCTATGCCTGACATGCGGCTTGGGGGGAAGCGCTTGTGTGTCCACCAACCACAGCCTTGAGGAGGGGGAAGGGCCTTCCTCCTTACTCTCTTTTCCCATGCTTTCTCTGTTTCTCCCCCATACCATCTCCATGGGGGGAGAGGGGTTTGGATGCACAGCCACAGGGTCCCAAAACTGGACATGATATTACAGATGCAGCCTCACCAAGGCAGAGCAGAGGGGGAGGAGAACCTCTCTCAACCTACTAAGCACACCACAGAATGGCACTGGCCTTCTTGGCCACAGGAGCACATTGCTGGCTCATTGTCATCATTCCATCCACTAGGACCCCCAGATCCTTTTCCCCTTCACTGCCCTCCAACAAGTCCAACCTATACTGATACATGAGGTTGTTCTTTCCTAGGTGCAAGACTTTACACTTGCCCTTGTTGAATGTCACTAAATTTCTCCCTGCCCAATTCTCCAGCCTTTTTATTTTCCTTTTCACAGGAAGTAGCTGTTGTTCTAATCTGCACATACAATCTTGTATGTGGCAGGTTTTTCTACAGCATAATTTTATATGCCAGAAAGAATTTAATTTGAGATCTGATGCATGAAGGGGGGCAGAGCCATTTCAGTAGGAATCTTTTGCATGCCATTCTTGAACTTCATCATTCATGGAATATTTAAAAACTCTAAAACTTTTATTGGGTTGAGCTCCTGAAGAAGAAATTCCACAGTGTGGCTTAGATAACTTAGTTAGCACTGACACCTTTAACTTCCTATTAAGTAGATTCTATCTGGCCCCTCCTCTCAGCTTGGTGAAAAAGAATGAAAAAGAGTGATGCCTGGAGTTTCACTGCACTTCTCCCTTCCTCCTCTGTGTACTTAGCACTGTCACAGAACTTGCTTGTATCACAGACAGTAGTCACAGTAAGAACAAATCCCTTTCCCCGATGTTTATTATGTAGAACTAAACATTAATCAGCTTGTGTCCTGCAGTCATCTAGAATTTTCCAATATTTTAAGGTACTTGAGGCTTAGAATTTATCCCCTGGTTTGAATTTTCACATCTGTGAACTCAGAGCAGTTTTTCCACTCAATGACATGCATTTTTAAAAAGTTCTGAATAAGTAATGCATATGTTAAAAAGATGATGTGGGGGAGCCAAAAAGAGAAAAAAAAAACCACCACCACCAAACCCTCACACAAGCTGACAACCTGAGGAAATGCAAAGGGGATGACAAAGCCCCACATCTGCTTCACACTGCAGTGCACAGCTATTTCAGAGAAAGCTCATCCATCTTCCAGTAAGTAGTACTTGTAAACAAAGTTCAGGGAAAGAAGACAAAACCTCCACATTTCTGGTTATTTCATCAGGTGAATTTAAAATAATGTTTGCATTATTTTGAATCTTTGAACATACAATGACTATGTAAAATTCTTAGCTGTTATGTTCATGCATGGCATTCTGACGTATCTTACTTTTTTTTACCTAACTGAATTGTACGATCTATTTTAAGGTAATAGCCTGATTTTGAACTCTTATTCTCCGGAATAAACAATTTCAAAATTGATAAATGCCAATAGAGAAAGAACTTGAGTTCACCTGCTTTTAGTTTTTATTAATTTATTATATGTTTTAGTGCAAAACACAGTAACTTGATGAGCAAAATGCTCTTTACAGATGTGTTATGCCATGCATATGAACTGTGTTGAGAGAAAATTGGAATTCTTTGAATAGGCTAGTCACAACATACTAGAATAGAATAGAATGGAATGGAATGAATAGAATAGAATAGAATAGAATAGAATAGAATTAATAGAATAGAATAGACCAGGTTGGAAGAGACCTTCAAGATCATTGTGTCTAACCTATCATCCAACACCACCTAATCAACTAAACCATGGAACCAAGACCCCTATCAAGTCTCCTCCTAAACACTTCTAATGATGGTGACTCCACCACCTCCCCAGGCAGCCCATTCCAATGGTCAATCACTCTCTCTGTGTAGAATTTCTTCCTAACCTCCAGCCTTAATTGAATAAGCTGGAATGTTCCTTTTTTTTCCCCCAATGATTTTGTATAGGATCTTCTTTTCAAGATGTGATGTAAGTAATGATGACCAGAAAAAGCTTCAGGGCCACACAGGTGAAGAAATACTTTGTCAGTTAAGTTTGTTGTAGGCGCAGATATGTGAAGAAATTGAACTGCTTTGTGTAAATATATAAAACACCAGAGAACTTACTCACAAATATTTTGATCCCTAAAGAATGACAGTGCTGAAAACATAAGAGTTAATAGACTTTAGCTGTCTTCAAAACTAACCCAAAATTTCTAATATAATAATTTTAATTGTAGACTTGAAGTGAGAGATGGTCAGCTCTTGAATGTTCTAACATTTTTGATTGAATAATTTGTAGGGACTCATACTTTTTAAAAACTCAGACCAGCTTCTATTCCTATATCCTATTATAATTAAAGAATAATTGTAATGCTATTTCTGCTGCTCTAAGTATGACACAACGTTATCCCCAGCTATGCAATTGGTTATCATCACTTGCATAGTGTTTAAAAGAAACATGTTCCTAAACAAGATTAGCTGTCCATTTTCACAAATAAAGAATAGGTTGGGAAAAGGGTTTTAGGAAGGGAGTTGGCAGGACTCATTGACAGGGCTTTAACTAGATTTGCAGGGGGAAGGAGTTGAAACAAGTCCCCCAAGACAGTAGTCTGAGGGTAGTAAGCAGGAGTCAGGGGTGAAACCAGCAGCTCAACTGAAGTGCATGTACACTAGTGCACGCAGTGTGGGTAACAAACAAGAGGAGCTTGGAAGCCTTGATGCAGTAAGAAAGTTAGGATGTAGTCACCATCACAGAAATATGGTGGAATGACTCGCATGAGTGGAGCACTGTAATTGATGACTACAGGCTCTTCAGGAGAGACAGGTGAGGGAGAAGGGTGGAGGGTGGCCCTATACATCAGGGAGGCTCTGGACACCATGGAACTACAGATTAAGGATGATTAAGTTGAGTGGCTGTGGGTGAGAATTAGAGGAAAGGCCAACTATGCTGACATCTTGGTTGGAGTCTGTTACAGACCACCCAACCAGGATGAAGAGGTTAATGAATTACTCTCTAGGCAGCTAAAGGCTGTCTCAAGATTGCCAGACCTTGTTCTTATGAGCTGTTTTAACCTGACAGAGATCTTCTGGGAACTTAACACAGCAGAGAGGAGGCAGTCTAGAAGGTTCTTACAGTGTATGGAGGATAGCTTCTTATCACATCTGCTGTGTGAGCCTACCAGGGATAAGGCTTTGCTTGACCTTCTTTTTACAAATAGAGAAGGGCTGGTGGGAGATGTGGTGGTTGGAGACTGTCTGTGGTCCAGTGACCATAAAATAATTGAGTTTTCAATATGCAGTCAAGCTAAGAGGGGCAGCAACAAAACCTCCACTCTGGACATCAGATTACTTAAGGAACTAACTCAGAAGGTACCTTGGGAAACAACTCTTAAAAACAAAGGGGTCCAGGAGGGCTGGACCTACTTCAAGAAAGAAATCCTGAAGGCACAGGAACAGACTGTGCCAGTGTGCTGGAAGATGAGCTGACAGGGTAGACAGAGAGCCTGAATGGGCAATAAGCTTCTGAATGAATTAAGGGGGAAAAGAGGGTATAACATCTTGGGAAAAAAAGGAAAGGTAAACCATGGAATGTTTAAGGATATTGCTAGGTCATGTAGGGAAAAAGTTAGAGAGGCAAAAGCCCATTTAGAGCTTAGGCTGGCCACTGCTGTGAAGGACAACAAAAAATGCTTTTATAAATACATTAATAGCAAAAGAAGGGGCAAGGACAACCTCCACTCATTAGTGTACATGGAGGGGAATATTATAACTAAAGATGAGGAAAAGGCAGAGGTACTCAACACCTTTTTTGCCTCTATTTTCAGTAGTGAAGTCCTTCTGCCTTTGTACTCAGCACTGCTTAGGACACACCTTGAGTACTGTGCCCAGTTCTGGGCCCCTCAGTTTAGGAAAGATGTTGGCTTGCTGGAACATGTCCAGAGAAGGGCAACAAAGCTGGTGAGGTGCACAAGCTCTGTGAGGAGAAGGTGAGGAAGCTGGGGTTGCTTAGCCTGGAGAAGAGGAGACTCAGAAGAGACCTTCATGCTGTCTACAACTACCTGAAGGGAGGTTGTAGACACGTGGGGGTTGGTCTCTTCTCCCAGGCAACCAGCACCAGAACAAGAGGACACAGTCTCAAGCTGTGCAAGGGGAGGTTTAGGCTGGATGTTAGGAAGAAATTCTTCACAGAAAGAGTGATTGGCCATTGGAATGGGCTGCCCAGGGAGGTGGTGGAGTCACCATCACTGGAAGTGTTTAAACAGAGACTGGATGGGGTGCTTGGTGCCATGGTTTAGTTGATTAGATAGTGTTGGGTGATGGGTTGGACTTAATGATCTTGAAGTTCTTTCCCAACCTGGTTAATTCTGTATTCTGCTCCCAAGTACGGCAGCTGAAAACTAGTATGGCATAAATAGTCACTTCATTCCAAATTCCTCATATAGTAGTAACGTTAGAAGGGATTTCATTAACATTTTATGATGTGAAACTCACTGGTACAGAATTGCAGCAAAAAAAAAGTCCATTTCTGCAAGCAGAAACTAGAGCAACTCAATAACACGGATGTCTTGTGTAGTGGTGACCTGATTTGGAAATGCTGAAGTGTGAGCCAGAAAGTTCCAATGATATGAGGCTGCAAACCACTCATCTCTGAAATATGACTTGGTAACTCATAATTCAGCTTCAAGAGTAAAAGGAGGCCTGTAGTTAAAATTCTGCTAAACCCAGCTGTGAGAACACTGTTCATTTTACTCAATTTACAGGATTACTGACATTCTGTGGCAGTGCATCCACAGCTCCTCCCTAGCCTGTGAAGCCAGGCTGAGGGAAAGCAGAGAAGCTGGAATGGAGTGAGACAGGGTGAGATACCTTACTGCACCCAGGGCTGCAGGTCAGTAGACTCACATGACCTCTCCTCCCAAGCCACGTGCCCTGCCATGCTGGGCACAAGTCTAGGCAAGAAAAGATGGTTGTCTCTCCTGGTGCTCACTTGTATTCTCTGTTTGGACTTGGAAATGGTTCCTTTGTGATGTCTGACAAACTTGGCTTTCATAAAATGTGGCAGTTGCAGAGAGAAGATCTCTTTGTCTCAGGTTTCCTTCCCCATGTGTGGATATAACAGCTGGAGCAGTTTAGGAGAATCCTCCCCTAAGAAGTGACCTTAACAGGAATTTCCACAATCAGCGAAACGTGTTTGTGAGCATTGATATGTATTGCTGAGTCCCCAAGAAGTTCTTTCCTGTTAAGAGTGGGATATTTACTAATTTCAGTTTTATCTTTTCCAAATGCTGTGCTCAAATTATTTGCAGCCCTTACTATTGTGAAGATAACCCACAACTGAACATCTGGACCTTTATAAATTTTGTATTACGCTATGAGGGAGGTGGAGCTAAGTTTTAAATAAAACATATATATTTTTACAATTTTTTTCAGCTTGATTTCCTCCTATTTGTAACACATTCAAACAAAAATCAGACAGTACATATACATTTGGAACATGTAGAGGTGTTAATTTGAAACTAGAAATGCTTTTGTTGATGGCCCTTTAATTACCCTGTTGTTATTTTCGATTTGCCTGTACTAATGCAGTAGTGATCACTGCTATCTGGTGGGAGATAGCTCAGCTTTGTGACTAAATTCTCTTGTCCATCAGTATTTTGAATCTCTAGAAAATCATTTAAATTGTTAACTATACTACAAGACCATTTCAGTATTTATAATCTATCCTGCATTTACATTCCTGTACTTGATGATAAAGGATGATCTGCAACCACTCTCTTCAAGAAACCAGATAAGCTGTTCATGTCAAAACATTTAATCATGAAGTTGATCTCATTGCTTTAGTAAATCTTTTAAAGAGAAAAAAAAAAGACATTATCTTAAAAACTGAAGTCTTACATATAAAATAGGAATCAACCATGTAATTTAGGAGGAAAGTAATGGCACTACAAGGTAATTAATGAGCTTCTTATATTCTCTAATGCTGAAAATATCCATGACATACAGAAAAAAATAATATTTAATATGCTGTGAAATTATGATGGACAATGAGAAGCTGCTTCTAAAACATATGAACATATGCAGTTAGTAATTTCGATTTCAATTCTGTTCGTGGTTTTGCTCTTTCCAACAGTTAACAATATAATAATGTAAAATAAATATTCATAGCAGACATGGACAAAAAATAACAATCTTTTTTGTCTGTCATGGGTTGAGTTAAATGTTCTGATGTGCATTCAATACCATGCTGACATCATGCCAATTTTAATATGTAAGTACTGGCTAGAGCCAAGTATCATGGGGCCTGAAGTTCTGACTGTAATATGAGAGGCTTCCTGTTATGGTTGATGCTTCCTGTTTCCAGGTTTGGGATACTGGTCTTTTCCACTGGGGTGTCTTCAACATGCTTGGCTTGGGGAATCATTATATCCCTGGCTTCTGCTGCTGCTTCTGCTTTGCTGTGCTTTTCTGTGAAATAAGGCTAAAGTAATTGTGCACCTTATCCTTATCTTGGAGATTGGGGTTTTTTTGTGTGTCACTTTCTGCCATCTGTCTGTGAGGGAAGTGGCTCATGAGAATGAGCTGTGTTACTACAGGACATTATCCATTGAAATAATGACTTTTTTCCTATATTTTTAACATTTTCATTTCCATGTACATGCATGAAGACAAAACCAGATGGAGTTTTCTCTAAGAATTTATTTACTCAGTTTTGTGATGTAGAAGGTGCTTTAGGAAGGATGTAGGAAAATACGCTAAAAGTTAACTACTTCTGCTTTACCTACTCACTTCTAAAGTTATGAATGATCTGATTTTGAGAGTTCTGCTGTGAGTTTTGGCAAAGGTGTGAGCTCCCTGAATCTTACAAATGAATTGCAAAATGGCAGACCATTTGGAAATGGGACATAGAAATTCGAAAGTGAATTAAAGTGAATAAAGAATTACCAGCAAATATGAGAAATTACATGGCATGTTTTATATATAGATTTGTGCTCTATGCAGGGATATGAGGGAGACCAAAAGAAAAACAAACAAACCAAATGAACCCCCCCAAATGAAAACAATAACAAAAAGGCATACACCAAACCCAACCATAATAAAAATTAAAACAAACAAAGGCAGACATTTGTGACCTGGGAGGAATCAAATCACATTCAGAACAAAAGTGTGACAACAGAATCAGAATGAAAGGGTTTACATATTAATTCACCAAATAAACAGCTCAATGCACCCAAAAGGAGGTATTTTCAAGAAGTAGAACCACTTACAGATTCTATGTGTGCAGAAACAAGAGTTGGAAAACCAGCTACTAAAGAATAATTCTGAACTGAAAGTCCAGGAAACAGTATGAGCACAAAATATTCTCCAGCAAGAATCTGAACTCTTACGTGCCTCATATATGCATCATAATGTTTTCTGTTCCCTGTGAAGAATTTGTTTTGCTGTCATCTGTCTTCTATTTGCATACTCCCTGCATTACAGTAGTATACAATTGGATTACATAAAAATCATAAGTATACAGTAGGCTAAATGAGTGATGCAAATGAGAGACCAGTTGAGGTTGATGTGCCATCCAGTTATGCTGTTGAAGAAGTAGTTGCAAACTCATCACTATAAAACCTTCAGGGAATGAAAACGTGCATACCAGAGTAATACTGGCAGTGATTACGCTTACTATAAAACTGCAGCTATATGAGATCTTCTAGTGCAAAATAAAACTAAAGGAAAAGCTGTCTACTGTCATCACTGTTAGGTATCAGAACCAAGCATGAATGCTTACCTGTTAAATGAAGAATTGGTTGAACTTTGCTTTGATAGGAGATCAGCTGTTTTTATTAATAATGAAGGATAAATGGTTGCCCCAGATGCAGACAAAGACCATTTAATATTGACAAAGAAAAATGTTTAAAACATGAATGGTGATCTTCAGTTCTTACCTAAAGCAACCACAACTGCAGACATTTGAAACAGAAGTAAGTTGTATGACTTTTGGAAGAGCATCGTGCCTCTGGCTCACATGAGCCTCATGTAACATTAGTTTATTGTGGAATTAAGAAAGCATAAAAATGGATAAAACTGGAATGTGTAGAAAGAGATATAAAAATGTAAATACAGTAATAACAAAGTTCCAGAGAAGAAAACAGATTAACTACAGGGAAATTGATTGTATATTGAAAAGAGGAAAATAATAAAAATATGGGGTTTGTATAGTATTATTTTAGGGGATATATTTATCTCCTGTGTTTGATATGATAGTTGCTTTCTAAATCACTGTATTTATTCTGTTATGGGGTAATGTTCTCTACTGCAACTATGCACTGTGGGTGTGTGTCCTAGAGGAAGTGATCCCTCCTAGCCCATTGACACAGCAGTCTTAAGGAGGGTTGATTTAGAATGCCTCGAGGATTAACAAGCTTAATATTTGGGAACATGAAAACACTTTCTACAGGGGAAATATCAGAGTTCCTTGTTTCTGTATACTGTAAACTGGTTGTCTTTGTGGGGGTTGGTCTCTTCTCCCAGGCAACCTGTGACAGAACAAGAGGACACAATCTAAGCTACACATGGGGAGGTTTAGGCTGGATGTTAGTAAGAAGTTCATCACTGAAAGAGTGATTGGTCATTGGAATGGGCTGCCCAGGGAGGTGGTGGAGTCACCATCACTGGAGGTGTCTAGGAAGAGACTGGATGGGGTGCTTGGTGCCATGGTTTAGTTGATTAGATAGTGTTGGATGATAGGTTGGACTTGATGATCGCAAAGGTCTTTTCCAACCTGGTCTATTCTATTCTATTCTATTCTATTCTATTCTATTCTATTCTATTCTATTCTATTCTATTCTATTCTATTCTATTCTACCACATTTTGTTGGCTTTGACTCAGCCACATAGCAGTATCATGTGATCAGTTACATAATTTTTATTAATTAAATAGAAAACAAACATTCATTTTCCACATTCTTGTATTTATAGATCTCTTTCATTGCATGCCATAGGATGAACTGGTAGTGAATTACCCTTTAGGCACTGATCCTTTTGATCTGCACTCTGTGTTTCTTTTCTGGCTTTTTGTTTGTTTGGTTTGGTTTTGGTGGGGTTGTTTGGTTTTGTTCTGTTTTGTGGTTGTTTGTGGGTTGTTTTTTTATATTAAAATTACAAATTTAATTCTCCAAACAGGTGTACATTAACATTTACAGCACTGTATTGTATTTTATATTTTGGAGCTAAAAAGTAATTTCCCGTGAACACGTTTAAAAAGGGCTAGCATTTAACATGGTGGTACTTAAATTAGGTACATTGGAACTACTGTCATGTTCTGTAGAGCTGCCCAAACAATTTCAAACTCACTAGATTGGCTGTTGATATCATAATGACATAGCCAAATAGATCTCATTATGGAATAATTTAATCTGCCAAAAGATGAAGCAGCATCAGATCTATCCACCCATGACAAGCACAAAGCCTCCATTGATTTCTACAATATGACGTTTGTTCTATAAATTCTATAAATTGCAGACTGGATACGAAGGCTTATACTTTTCCCCTAGCTCTTTCACACATATATTTTGTTGGAGAATGATTTTGAGCAATGAAAAATATGTATTAAATTTTAAAGACAATTGTAAATATGAAAAGAGTAGAATTATATATTTTTTTTGAGAATAAAATATCTCTTACGATGACATTTCATGGTGACAATGTGCAATCCTTTGTTTTAAAAGACTACTATAAAAAAGAACCAAATCCAAGAGCTAACCAACTCCCTTTAGTAGGTGACCTTATTTGCAAGCCTTCCTTTAGTTAAGGTACTTGACCATATATAATAAGGAATTTAAATCAGAGTCTACATGAGTTGTCAGAATCACAGATGGGGAAAAAAGAAGTCAGTTGTGTTTGTCAACATAAGGACAACAATATCAATAGTAATGTTCTTTACAGCATGTTTCTGTCATTTGTATGACATGTAAATTGAAAGAGGATTTTATAGCCATTAAACCCAACTCCACACAGTGGTTGTGAATTGTGATTTAAGGGCAACAGAAATGTGGAGGTACTTGGTTATGTCTTTCTAAAGTCTGATTCTATTATGTAAAGGATTTTAGGATATATCTTTTCTTATAGGACAAGATGAGACTGCAATGACTCAGGTGTCTGAGAATTGAAGGCAATATCGAAGGCAGTGTTGCCTTAAATCTCAGTCCAGTTCCTATCAACAGCATTGCTTTGTTAACTGATTAATTTTGCAAGTTTCTCAAAAGGCAAATTAAAAAAATCCTTTCTCCTTTCTTCCTTATAGTTTAATGGAAAAAGTATTGTAGTGAGCAGGGATATGCAATAATATAATAGGCACTTCACCTACCATCTAGTGTTATATGAGTTATGTCAATTTAATGGAAATCTGTACCTTTCTTAAGGAGTAGTTGGCAAGGTCTCTCATAGTATCTGCATTTAGGCAATGCTTGACAACTTTTGATGCTGACCATGACATGGTATGCCATGGAATATTTCTTTGGTCAATTGAAGACAGCTGTACCAGCCTTATCCTCTTTTTATTTCTTGTGCACCCACAGCCTACTCACTGGTGGGAGTGGTGTGGGAAAGATGAAAGTCCTTGAAACTCTGTAAGTGTTGCTAAACAACAGTTGCAACATCAGTGTGTTAACAACTGGTTTTGTCACAAATCCAAAACAGCATTATAGGAGATACTATGAAGAAAATTAACTTTATACCAGCCAACAACTTGTATACATTTTGAGCGTACTTTGTTGCATATTTGAGTGAACCTATTAAAAATAATATTCCATACAAACAGGCCGCTTTCTAAAGCAACATTTCTGATGATAAATAAAACTATTATGTTAATAATTCTTAAGTGCATGCTCAATTCTTGTTCTTATATGACTATTTAATGAATTTTCATTAATAAATAATGATGCCACTGGGTTCCTTTCCACTACTTTTCTTCCTCATGAAGACATTTTACATTATTAAAATCAACACTGCAATCCTATTTGTGTGGCAAAATATTTATACAATGTTTGCCATAGTCGAACCATTTTGGAAAGCAGAAGATCTGTATGAGACTTAAACTAAATAAAATAGAAGTAGAGACATGAAAATCTAGACAGAAATATCACAGTATCACAGTGTCATCAAGGTTGGAAGAGACCTCGAGGATCATCGAGTCCAACCTGTCACCACAAACCTCATGATTAGACCATGGCACCAAGTGCCATGTCCAATCTCCTCTTGAACACCTCCAGGGATAGTGACTCCACCACCTCCTCGGGCAGCCCATTCCAATGACTAATGACTCTCTCGGTGAAGAACTTTCTCACCTTGAGCCTAAACCTCCCGTGGTGCAGCTTGAGACTGTGTCCCCTTGTTCTGTTGCTGGTTGCCTGGGAGAAGAGACCAAACCCCTCCTGGCTACAACCACCTTTCAGGTAGTTGTAGAGGGCAATGAGGTCACCCCTGAGCCTCCTCTTCTCCAGGCTAAACAATCTCAGCTCCCTCAGCCTCTCCTCATAGGGCTTGTGCACAAGGCCTCTCCCCAGCCTTGTTGCCCTTCTCTGGACACGTTCAAGTGTCTCAATGTCCTTCTTAAGCTGAGGGGCTCAGAACTGGACACAGTACTCAAGGTGCGGCCTAACCAATGCAGAGTACAGGGGCACAATGACTTCCCTGCTCCTGCTGGCCACACTATTCCTAATGCAGGCCAGGATGCCATTGGCCTTCCTGGCCACCTGGGCACTCTGCTTCTAGTGCCCCAAACACTTGCCTGTTTATGTTTGACCTCAGTCTGGGTCGACACAGATCTTTTGAAGACAGCTTTACAACAAGTTGCAACCATCCTTATTGCTGGCTGCATGACCTAACTGGAGAACACTTCAGGAACAAGACCACATGACTTAGCACCTCCCTCCCTCTGGTGAAAGCACTGCTGCTGCAGCAGTCTCTACCCACACCGTGCCAGCCTCTCAGGAGAGAGAAGCTGGCTCAGGGGGATGGGGGAAAGACATGCTGCTCCGCATGGTGTGCTGCCCTGGTCCTGCCTCTGTGTGCTGCAGTTGCAGATTTGCCCTGGCTCATCTGCTTGGGATTTAAATGTGCCACTGCAGGAATCTACCCACACCTCACTGGCCTCTCAGGAGAGAAAAGCTGTCTCAGGGGCATGGCGGGGGGGGAGGTACCGCTTCCCATGGTGCACTGCCCCTTTGCTGCCTTGGTGCGCTGCAGTTGCAGATCTCAGAACAGTTCTATTCTGTGTAAATGATAGGTGTAGAAGAAAACTGACTTTGTTGTTTCCTTAAGAAAGATCTTTTGCTTTGCTAAAACTTGTGTGCAACTCTGCATATTTTAAAATGCTTTCCATATTTTTTATTTCAAATTTCAAGCCATAAAATAGTACTTTTTAATGAGAGTGCCATTCTAAAATAACTCATTATGCCACAAGCCACATTTTTTCAGTAAAGAAGGAGCAGTCTGAAAAGCAGGCAGGCAGACAGTTAAAGTGTAGTTTCCTGGTATCATAAAACTAGTCTTTTGTATCTGAGTATTTTTCAGCATTATATGACAGCTGAATCTCTGCGGAGGTCTTTTGACTAACTATATTCTCATGTACTTAGGAGGTTTAGCCATATTTTGAAGGAATGGGGTGTCTATGTAATGTTTTGTAAACAGTATTTGAAATAAATAACCCCCCCAAACAAACAGCCAAAATTAAACACCATGGTTTTCCTGATTATGTATGAACTCACACCCAGATATTAAGCCAGGGAAGTTACAGATTGACAGACTTGAATTACCTGTTAAAAAAAACCCACAACAACTTGATTATTGTATACACAAATTTACAGGGACTGAAATATAAAATGGTTTGGGTTGGAAGAGAGCTTAAATGTCATTTATTTGCAAAACCCTCAGCAGAAGCAGGAACACGTCCTGCTAGACCAAGTTGCTCAAAGTGCCATCCAACTTAACTTTGAACTCTTCCAGGGATGGGATGGGTCCTGCACTTGTGTCAAAGCAACCCCATGAAATGCTAACAGGCTTGGGACAGAGCAGCTGGAAAGGTGCCTAACAGAAAAAGACCTGGGGGTGTTGATTGACAGCCATCTGAATATGAGCCAACAGTGTTCTTAGGTGGCCAAGAAGGTCAAAAGCATCCTGGTCTGTATTGGGAATAGCGTGGCCAGCAGGTGCAGGGAAGTGATTGTGCCCCTGCCCTTGGCACTGATGCGACCACACCTTGAGTACTCTGTACAGTTTTAGGCCCCTCATTACATGAAGACCATGTTGAGTTGCTGGAGCATGTCCAGAGAAGGGGGCCAAAGATGATGAAGAGTCTGGAACAAAAGTCTTTGAGTAGTGGTTGAGGGAACCAGGATTGTTTAGTCTGAAGAAGAGGCTGAGAGGAGATCTCACTGCTCTCTACAAGTACCTGAAAGGATGTTGTAGTGAAGTATGGGTTGGTCTCTTTTCCCTAGTATCAAGTGACAGGACAAGGGGAAATGGGCTGAAGTTGCACTAGGGGAGGTTTAGCTTGGATGTTAGGAAAAATTTCTTTACTGAAAGAGTGGTCATGCATTGGAATAAGCTGCCCAGGGAAGTGATGGAATCACTGGAGGTGTTAAAAATACATGTACATATGGCACTTCAGGACATGGTTTAAAGGCAATAGTGTTGTTAGGTCAGTGGTTAGACTAGTGGATGGTCTTAAAGGTCTTTTCCAACTGAAGTTATTCTATGATTCTTTGGTATGAATTCTGGTTATAGATCTTACTTCCCTATAGGGATGATCTTATTTTCTAGCCATAGTATAATATAATTTAATCTATTTTTAATGATTCAGTATAGAAAGCACTTATCTAAGAAAATAAACCAAACATACCACCCCCACCAAAAAAGGTATTTTAAAGAAATAAATTAAACTGAAATGCTTTTACTGATAATTTTAAGTACCAAAGCAGATTTTATGTATGATTTAATATGTTTTCAGTGATAAGATAGTAAAATCTGTTATGGCATAGCATAGTCATTTGGACTCAGAGTCCTTTGGACTTGAAGGTGCATTGAAAATTGAAATACTAGACTCAGAGCATCCTGATCAGTATCACAAAATCCATCTGCATGCCAGTCAATAATAATGTACTCCCAAGGCTGATGCTGGGCTCAGTACTTTTTAACATCTTCATTAATCATAGAATCATTAATGTTGGAAAAGACATCAAGTAGAGACATTAACCTAACTCTGCAAAGTCCACCACTAAACCATGTCCCTGAGTGCCATATCTACATGTTTTCTGAACACTTCCAGGGACAGTGATTCCCTGAGCAGTCTTTTCCAATGTTTAAACATTCTTTCAGTAAAGAATATTTTTCTAAAAATGGCACAACTTGAAGTTATTTCCTCTCATCCTGATGCTTGTTATGTGGAGAAGAGGTCAACCCCAACTTCATAACAACCTCCTTTCAGTTAGTTGTAGGGAGAGATCATAGAATCATACATCTGTTTTGGTTGGAAAAGACCTTTAAGATATTGAGTCCAACCATTAACCCAATGCTAAACTCTGCCCCTTAGCACCACCTCTATGCAGCTTTTAAACAGCTCTGAGGACGGTGAATCAACCACCTCACTGGGGAGCCTATTCTGGTGTTTGATAACCCTTTCAGTGAAGAAGTTTCTCCTAATACACAATCTAAACCTCCCCTGGTGCAACCCGAGTCTGTTTCCTCTTGTCCTATCACTTGTTACTAGAGAGGAAGAGCCCAACATCCACCTCAATACAATCTCACTTCAGGTAATTGTAGAGAGTAATAAGGTATTCCTTCAGCCTCCTTTTCTCCAAACTAAACAGCCCCAGTTCCCTCAACTGCTGCCCATAAGACTTGTGCTCTAGACCCTTCACCAGCTTCATTGCCCTTCTTTGAACTTAGATGATAGGACAGAGTGCATTATCAGGAAGTTCACAGATAATGTAAAACTGGGAGAAGTGGCACTATCAGATAGGTGGTCACTCAAAGTAACCTCAAAAAATCTGGGGAAATGAGCTGATGTGAATCTCATAAAGTTTAGCAGAGTCTCATGTCTGGGCAAGAATAAACGAAGACACCTAGACAGGCTGTGAGGCCAACTGGCTGGAAAGCAACTTGACAGAAAACAACCAGGGAGACTTGCTGGACAAAAAGTTGGTCATGAAGCACAAGAAAAATGATCTCTATTAATTATTTTGATTCCATATTTGCTGTGCTAACTGTACTCACACCTGATTGTAAACAATAATGATATTAACATTTATTATGGAAAAACCATTTAGGCAAAATCATAGGCAAGGAACAGCAATTTTTAATAGAGATTAAATTTTTAAATATGAGAACGTGTGAAATTCTAAAAATGCAAGATAAACAGTTTTGGATTAAATCATAGAATCAGAGAATTGTTGAGGTGCCTTCCAACCCTAACAATTCTATGTTTCTATGATTCCAAATCAGATGCAGACTATCAAAGTCTAGTTAATTACTAAGAAGTGATAAAGCGATATTTTAGATCTTTTCTATGTGAAAGGGAAAATTCTTTCCAGCAATATTCACTTATACTCCCCTTTCTTTAAAAGTGCTAGGTAGTAAAGCCTGTAAACAGGCTGTGAACAACTTAAGTCACTGCAGCACATAGTTTATCAGCTTTGTTACAAACACATGGATTCTAGTAATGCTGGTTAGCACAGCATGATAGCTTCTTGTACTTGATGCCAAACCAGTTTTATCAGTACTGCTCCTCAGAAATTTGACCTTGTAAAAGAAAATGAAACTTTATCTTTGTAAGAGACATAAGATGTCACATGGCTGAGCAAATGCAGTGTGTTCTGAGTAACCACTGACATTAAAAGTCAAGCTACCAAGTGCAAACCGTCACACAGTTTAAAGCTAATTAAAATTCTCTTTTCCCATGCCTCCAGAAGGGATTTTTTTTTTTGACAAAATAAATGTCTCAAGAGATATTTCCTATTTTACATGGAAATGCACCTCCCACATGTAAGGGTTTTTTAAAAATATTTTTAAAAATAATTTTGAAAGTCTTTTTAAGGAAGACAGACATAATTCCTCAGAATGCAAAAATATTTCCTTCTATTTCCAAATCAGTACTAATTAATCTTCCTTTTGAGTTATACAATAATCTGATTAACTTCCAACTTTATTTTAATTTTGTTTTTACTCTGAGTCATGTGTAGAATAATTCAGCTCTCCAACTTTAGTCATATTTGGATCATTGTCAATTAACATATTAAAATAGATGTAACCTACCTATCTTATTGTACATACACATGCATACTACAAAACTGACTATGACCACTCCTTATGGACTGAAATGAATATTGAGGTTTACACACCTCAGTATGATAATGAGCCAAATAAAGTACATGCTAAATGTACATGGCCATTTTACTCAACTTCCCACTCAAATCATGGAAGTGAGAGACAGACAAGGTTACTATATAAAAAACCATGAGGGGACACATCTCTGGAGGGGAAAGACCGAAGATTTAGCAGAAACAGGAATGGTTGACAGGTTACACTCCTTTTCCTCCAAGACAGGTGAGGAGGGCACAGGGGGAAGCCCCCTCTGTTGGGGGTCTGGTCTCTGATTGTGTTTATTTGCTGTATATTTCTGTATATATTGTAAGATACCTGTATATATATATTGTTTTATATATAACCTGCTTCCCATATATGCTTGTAAATATAGCCTGCTTTTTCTCCGACTGAGTTTAGCCGTGGTTTCTTACTCTGTGGGGGAGGGAGAGCTAGGCCCTCTCTCAACCCACCACAACAGGGATGCATTCTTGGTAAAAATTGCACGTTCAATATACAGATTAACTTTTTGCTAGTATTTCTACTGTATATTGAAGCTATTGCAAAGATACATCGTGGGATGTTACCTGTGAGTTACTAACTTCAGACTCATTATTTGTAGTTAGTGCATTTATCACCAGAAATCCTGAATCTGTTGTATTTGTCACTTTAATAAATCTATCAAGTATTCTAACTTTCTGAAACTGGAGCACTGAGAGGGGCAACCATTAAGTTCACCAGATAGTTTCAGTAAGAGTCCTAGGGGTCTGTGGTAGGCGGACATTACTTGCAATGTGAGACCTTTTTGCTTGAAGCAAGATCAGTTAGAACAAGTTGTCAAGGGCTGTGTACAGTCAGGTTTTGAATATCTCTAAGGATGAGATTACACAACCTCTTTTGGCTGCCTGCTTGTTGTATGCTTCAACTCACCCTATCTGCTTACAGCAATAGCCACCAGCAGTGGCTGAGAGGGCTGCTTCTGGTTAAATTGAACTCTAAAGACACAGATACAACACAAAAAAGGCTATAAGCTTTGCTCATCAGCTAATGGCTAGTTGAGTATGTTTCATCCAAAATACAGCTGGCATGCAAATGTGACTCTAAGTTGATTGTCTTATTCCATAAATACTGGGCAGCGCCAGGGCCTCTTGAGTTCTACTACATAGCAGCAGACCAGCTCTCTTAACTCAAAGGGAGGGTTTCCCTGACAGTTTTGCCTGACCCTGTCCTCTGTATAGTAAATAATTAAGTGTATCATGCCAACAAATCTTGTTACCGTAACATTTATTATTGATCTTTTTAATTGTTGATTTATATTAATAAACATATTACTACTTTTCTCTTTCAAGTGAAGTGTGTCACTCCAGCTGTGACACTTCCCTAGTGTTTGTGCTTCCTTACAGTACAAAAAGTTTGTTCTTCTGTAGAGGTTCTTGTATTTCAATCTTTATTTCAGTGGGCATCATCACGAGGAATCTGACTGTCTTCCTGAATCCCCCTCCCATCATCTACTTACACACATTGATAAAATGCACCTGAGATATTTCTTTCTGAAGTTAAAATGTTTCAGCTCTCTCAGCATCTCCTTGCATATTAGATACTCCAATCTCCTAATCATTTTAATGGCTCTAAATCTAATGGGAAATACAGACACAGTAAAAGACAGTTACTGCTCAAAGCTTCCAGGAGGTATACCTACCAAAAAGATATCTTTTAAAGATGGACAAATAACTGGATTAGATAAATAGAAAGACATGGAATAAAAAGGAGAGCAGAGGTGAGGTCAGCAAAACAAATTGAATCGAGATACTATCTTACTCAGTACTCATCCGTTGTTTTCAGACATCTAATAAAATAGAGTGTAAGGACATTGAAGTCTTTCTCACTCATACCAAACATGAATGATAAATAAAATGGTAAGAATTTAAACTGTGAAGACAGAAAACAAAAGTACATTTCAAATCCCCCTTGCATTGGACAAGGACACTTCCTTATAGGCCAGGTTGGCTTCATTCAGGTCTCATTCAACCTGGCTTTGAACACTTCCAGGGCTGGAGCTTGCGAGAAGCGCCCACAAAATGCATAATAATAGCCAATGTGGATTTATTGTAACCAAAATTACCCTAGGTTCCTTCCAACATAATTCAATTACAAGTTCAAATGTAGGTCAGGAATATACTACTGCACAACCAGTTAAGCTTTAACCTTAAGCATTAAGGAATATTCTTTCCAGAAAAATGAACCGCAATGTGTGAGCACTCAGTCATAAAGAGAAAACATCCCACTCAAAGGTACCCAAAATCTACACTCACCAAAGAGAGGGTGAGGGTTCACTCAATCTGTGGAATTCTCCTCAGATGGCACCCTGTTCTAAGGGGAGAACATTTGACTGCCAAGCTACTTGCTGCATGGACACAAAATCAAAATGTCTTTGTAGTGGAACTAGATTTGTACTGCACTGCTACAATTTCTAATTAGGTGCAGGGCCAAGTCCACAGAATCACACAAAAGGAGGGTAGAAGTCTGGGTCTGGAAGCACCAGTTAATGTCTGTGAGGTGCCAAGCTGATCTTTATCAGCTTCTAGCAACCCTCTAGCAAGGCTCAACTCTTTGTCAGGTGTCTGTCAGACTTTTGTGTTTGTCAGGGTGGTTATACTTGCCACACAACTTCTCTGGACAATTTCGTCCGGTGCCTCACCATCCTCGTGGTGAGGAACTTCTTCCTATGTCTAAGCTAAATGTAACTTCTCTTCCAGTTGAAAAGCACTACTCCTCTTCCTGTCAGTACATGCCTTTGTAAAAGATCCTTCTCCAACTATTCTGTAGACCTCCTCCAAATGTACCGGAAGGCTGCTATAAGGTCTCCATGAAGCTTTCTCTTCTCCAAGATGAACCCCAACAATCTCAGTCTGTCTTCATAAGAGAGGTGCTCCAACCCTCTGACCATCTTTGTGGGCCTTTTATGGGCCTACTCTAACAGTTCTGTGTCCTTCTTGTATTGGGGGCTCCATAGCTGGATACAGTACTCCAGGCATGATCTAATGAGAGAGGGGGGGAGCAAAGAGGGTGAGAATCACTTCCCATGACCTGCTAGTCATGCTTTTTTTTGATGCAGCCCTGGATACATTTGCCTTTCTGTGCTGTAAGTGCACATTTCCAGCTCATGGTTAGATTCTCACCAACCAGCAGTCCTCAAGACTACTCTCTATACATTCATCATGCAGCCTGTATTTGTTCTTGGGACTGCCACAACCCAGCTGCAAGAATTTGCACATGGTCTTGTTGAACTTCATGAGGTTAGCACTGGCCCACTTCTCAAGCCTGTCAAGGTTCCTCTGGATAGCATCCCTTCTCTCCAGCATGTCAAGTGCACCACACAGCTTCATGTCTGTAAGGTGTTTTGGTTGTCTCAAACAGTGCAACTGAATGGCAGGTTTGCACACAGCACTCTGCACAGCTCCTAGGGGTGAGAGGAAATGGGGGCTTTCAGGGAAGCAGGAGGGAGCATGGGGCCAGAAAAGCTGCTGCTGTGCTCCTGCCGCCACTCCATACTGCCTACTTTGCACAGCCCCTTGCCACTCTCCTGCCACCACTGCCTGTGTGCCTGGAGGGCTTTGCAGCAGGTGGCTTGTACCCGTCGGCTCCGTGTTGCTCTGTTCCCACTGCTGCCTGCGTACCAGAGACAAGACACATGCCACAGCCCCGCTTCACACTGCAGCCTGGAGAGGACCATGTAGCACAGCACTGCTCCCCTGCCACCACGAAACTTGGAACTGCTTCTGTGACAACGCCATGATTTTCAGTGCAGGGAAATGGTGCTATTATGTTTGAATTATGTTTTTCCCACTGCTTTTCTTTCCCATTTTCCCTCTGCTCCCATCCAATCTAATAAACCCACAGCCATCCATGAAACTGAAAAAACTGTTAAACAATTGTCACAGTATCAACCAGTATCAACCTGTGAGGAGCACCACTTGTCACTTGTCTCTATTTAGACATCAAGCCATTGACCATAACTCTTTGAGTGCAATTATCAAGCCAATGCCTTATCACAAAATGCTCTACCCATGAAATCCATGTCTTCTTAATTTGGAGACCAGGACATCATGGGGGACAGTGTCAACTTTACATGGGTCCATGTCCATTGATGCTGAACCCATCACAGAATGCCACAAAACTTATGAAGCATGATTTACCCTTGGTGAAGCCCTGATGACTTTCACCAGTCACTTCCTCATTTTTCATGTGCCTTCCAGGAGGATCTGCTCCATAATCTTGCCAAACAGGGGTAAGACTGATGGGTCTGTAGCTCACTGGAACTTCCTTTTGTCTCTTTTTGAAAATGGGCATTGTTTCTCCCTTTCCAGTCAGTGGGAACTTCACCAGATTGCCAGGAATTTTCAGATATGATGGAAAGTGCTTTACCAAATTTATCTGCCAGTTCCTTCAGGATATATCCCACCAGGTCCCACAGACTTTTACAACTTCAAATTCTTTAGGAGGTCTCCAACATGATTTTCACCTGCAGTAGGCAGTTTTTCATTTTCTCAGTTCCTGCTTTTACCTTCTGTAACTTGGATGGTGTGGTTAGAATCCCTCCTGTGAAGACTGAAGCAAAAAAGTCATGGAGTACCTTGGCCTTAAACTTATATGAGGTGACCAAATCCTCTGTCCCCTGCTGGAGCAGGCTAACCTCTTCCTTAGTCTTTCTTTTGTAATTTATGTACCTATAACAAGGACTTTTTTGTAGCCTTGGTATCTCTGGCCCAATTTAATTCTGTCATAGTGTTAGCTTTCTTGACCTGCTCTCTGTCTACTCATAATTCTGTCATAGCGTTAGCTTTCTTGACCTGCTGTGTGTCTACTCAGACAGCTTCTCTGTACTCCTCCCAGGCTACCTGCCCTTGCTCCCACCCTCTGTAGACCTCTATTTTTTGTGTTAAAATTTGTCCTGTAGCACCTTTTTTATCCATGCACAGATACAGAAGCATTTTTGCCTGCCTTCCATGCAGGGAAGGCAGCATTTTTGCATGCCTTCCTTTTTGTTGGGACACATTTCTCTGGGACTTGGAGGAGATAATCCTTGAATATTAACCAGTTTTGTTGGGCCCCTCTGTCTTCCAGGGCTTCATTCCATGAAACTGCTCCTAACAGATCTCTGAAGAGGCCAAAGTCTGATCTTTTGAAGTGCACGCTAGTGAACGTGGTAGGCAACTCATCCTCTTTGTTGCCTTAACTAACACTAGACAACATCTGAGGAGATTCTGTTAGAGAAACTAAGTTAATAGTAGAATATTTTAAAAAGGAATCTATTCCTCAAAATACTTGCTGGCAGATTAATGAATATGGAAATTTTAATTTATTTTTCATTATTTCATATTCAGAAGTTTTATGAGAAAACATATTTTCCAACTAGCATACTAATATGCTATATTGTGTGTTACTTAAATTTTCTTTTAATTTTAACAATTGGAAATAGTTTTGAATTTTGCCTCATAAGGCAGCAAATCATCTTCCAACCACTGATAGCAGAAATTCAGATACATCTTACAGGCATGACCATGGAACCACAAGAATCAGTAAAACAGTAAAATATGTTTCTCAAAGTGGTAAAATGAAAATAAGAATTTCTCTTTCAAGAGCTTTAAAACTTTTTTGTTAACCTGACTAATACATTATTACAGTGTTCCTGTTATCTTATGGCAGTCTTCCAAGCCTTCAGATTGTCTCCTTAAGATCAGAAGGGAGCATTAATTTTTTCAGTCTTGGCTTATCAAAGATATATTCTCAGTTGCCTTTATGTTGCTTTTTGGGTCTCTTTATTACTTTGGAGAGGAGGAGACTAAGGGACGACCTCTTTAATGTTTATAAATATGTAAAGGGGACACAGTCTCAAGCTGTGCCAGGGGAAGTTTAGACTCGAAGTGAGGAAAAAGTTCTTCACTGAGCGAGTCATTCGTCATTGGAATGGGCTGCCCAGGGAGGTGGTGGAGTCACCATTCCTGGAGGTGTTCAAGGGGAGATTGGACATGGCACTTGGTGCCATGGTCTAGTCGTGAGGTCTGTCGAGACAGGTTGGACTTGATGATCCTTGGGGTCTCTTCCAACCTTAGTGATACTGTGATACTGTGATACTACTGTGAAAAGCTGAGTGCCAAGAGGATAGAGTCAGGTTCTTCTTGGTGATGCCCAATGACAGGACAAGGGGCAATGGATGGAAGTGGAGGCATAGGAAGTTCCATGTAAACAGGAGGAAAAAATGTTTTCACTATGCC
Source organism: Dryobates pubescens (assembly GCF_014839835.1). Taxonomy (NCBI): domain Eukaryota; kingdom Metazoa; phylum Chordata; class Aves; order Piciformes; family Picidae; genus Dryobates; species Dryobates pubescens. The sequence goes on from NC_071618.1 coordinate 30,432,166, forward strand.
TTCAATGACTGAAGGTGTTCTTCCTCCCAACACAAGCACAATCATGTCTAAATCATGCCAGCAAAATGCATTTATTTAAATGAAAAGATGTTTTGCCTTTCATTTTATAAAACTTACAAACATTATAGATAAAACAAACTTTGCATACTTTAGAAGCACATCTTGGTTGCATATTTAAAATACATTTTATTGTTAATAGAAGCCTGACTGGAACATAAACTTTAGAATTTATTATCTGTGGGGTTGTTGTGGGATTTTTCCTAACAAGTTAGTTGGAAACAGTCAGAGGAAAATGAAATAATTTGATATTACATTCAGCCCAAGTGCCTGTCTTTTCTCAGATATGCTGCAGCTGTGAACACAGCAACTGGCTGAAGGTGATTTAATAGTATATATTTCAGTAAGAATCCCCAAACAGAATCCCAATAAAACCTTCTATAACTATGAAAAAGATGACATCAGGCTGAGTATATTACAAACTGCCCTGAGATCTCTGCCATTGGAATTATCAGGTGAAATTCTGAAAAAAGGAAACAATTTCTTGGCTCAAGTAAAGTTTATTTTAAGAGATCCCTACTTATTAAGACAATAAAATTTGAGACTGAGAAATGTTTTCAGCATCTCTAAGCTGTAGACTTGAATCTGGCAAGAATTTTAGCTATGGAGCAAGATGGATTTTTGGATGTTAGAAGTTCTGAAAGTTCAGGTCTGTATTTGTGTTTGAAAAATGGAAGATTTGTCTGACCTTTAAATTACACAATTCAGATAAATTATGTACTTCAGACTAAAAAGATTAGACAGTGTTAATGAGGATTCCATTTCTTAGTATTTGCACACATGAAACAATTTTCTTTTTCAATACTTGAACTGTGAATTACTGCTTGAAATTGATTAATAGGTTCACCACTCCCATTATCTATTTGATTCTTCCCCAGAGTAAAAATTACTTTATCATAATGTATGCACATCATTGCAGGATCATTTATATGCCTCTGGCGGATTGCTTATATAATTTTAGCCAGTTTAGATTATTATTCAACTGCCAATCCATACAATTGGGAATGCTATACATTACATATGTGATCAAGTGGTCCAAGAATAAACTCTTCCATTCATTACACTTAAATTATTGAATGGATGTTTCAAAACAAACAAACAAACAAAAAACCTCAAACAAATAAACAGACAAAAGATCTGTGTTAGATATATCTGTTACTTCACAGAATCACAGAATGACATGGGTTGGAAAGGACCTTTGGGGGCCATCTACTCCAATCTCTCTGCTAAAGCAGGTTCATCTAGAACAGGTTGTACAGGATCACATCCAGGCAGGCGTTGAAAATCTCCATCACGGTCAAAGTCAACCCTTATGTTTATGTGGAAGTTCCTGTGTTCTAGTTTGTGCCTTTTGCCCCTTGTCCAGTCATTGGGCACTACTAAAAAGAGACTGGCTCCATCCCCTTCAAACCCATCCTTTAGATATTGATAACCACTGGTAAGACTCCCAGACTCCTCTTCTCCAGGCTAAGCAATCCCAGGTCTCTCAGCCTCTCCTTGTAAGAGAGATGCAACAGTACTGCAGTCATCTTCGTATCACTTGAACTCTCTCCAGTATGTCCTTGTCTTCCTTGGAGAGCCCAGAACAAGAAATAATGTTTCAAGTGTGACCTCAATAGGGCAGAACAGGAAAAGAATCTCCGTCAACCTTCTTATAACATTCAATGTATCCCAGGATACCACTGGTCTTCTTGGCTACAAGGGTGCATTGCTAACTCATACTTAGTATGTTGTGTGTCTCAGATTCTTCTTCACGGAGCAACTTTCCAGCAAGTCAGACTCTGGATTCACTGGAGCAGTTTGCTTTCACCAGGGCTGAGACTGTGACAAAGTGATTAAGAAGTCAGCAACATGTTTCTTTAGGAAGGAATGAAACTTTTCCCTGTATGTGTAAGATGACAGATGAAGAAGGTACATATGTATATTAATACCGTATAAATTTGACATCAGTTCTGTGTTGAAGAGTATTTGTCAAGAGACTGCAAAGATCTTGGTATGGGGAAAATGCATATGATATGAATGAGGTCTGGGTGTTTAATCATGATTTAAAGAAAGTGCTGTGTTAGTACTGCATGCAGAAGAATGATGAAACAGAATGTAGCAAAATGGTAATCCTCCAGAGCTATTCAGCACTCAAATAGCTGGCACATATAATACAGAGAGAGACTGAAAAAGTGCATGCTTTGAGAGTGTTGGCACATCCAGTGAAAATGAACAAAAATCAGTCTGTGGTCTAAAAATCTGGGATTTCCTAGTTTTCAGAAATCACAGTTCTTGCAAGCACAGCATAAAATGTTGTACTCTAAGAATCTGCTTTTGTAAATAAACATCTTAGTTATTTAGTTTGGTTTTCCCTTTATAGAATATAAATATCATATTTACACCTGTCCTTATCAGCTGTCTTTGTAGTTGACTTGTTCCATTTTTAAGCTATCACTGTTAAGAGTTTCTTTTTGCTTATGGGCATTTTTAAAATGAGATAGTTTTGTGGTCATAGTGAATAGATTTTAATGTAATATATGCATGCTAGAAGGTTATAGATGTTAATATAGGTAGTGATAGCAAGGGCAAATATGGCTTCATGACTGATTTAGTACATGGCAATTACACCCGTTCTGAGAACTCTTGAGAGCAATGGAGTGACTTTGCCATTTACTACACATACACTGTTCTTTTTTTATATCTCACTATACACACAGTTCTTTCTGTCACAATTTCCACCTCAATTTCTTCTTTCTAAACAAGTCATTAACATTTTAGAAACTACGAGCACATAGGGCAATTGCAGCTTTCTGTTTGATATATTTCCTAGAAGCTGCTTATCAGAAAGCAGTACATTTCCTATATTAAATATCTTGAATTTTACTCTAAATGGAACTTTATTTACATGGTAACTCTAAAACTTCGAATTTCACACCCTGACTTAAATGTTTCACACTTCCAGTCAGTCTAAGCCATTTCTGAATTCTGGCTAGTTGCTCTATAAATCTAAGAAATCTTAATTTTGTGCTCCTGGCTTTCAAAGTGTTATATATTCACCTCAAGGGAAATAAAAGTTCCAGATGAGGTGTAGAGAGGAATTCAGGCATTTTCATGTAGTAGTGGATACACTATACATTAAACCCACCTAATCCTTCTCCCTGTGCTGTAGGTTCCTGACTCCTGACTTCTCTCCTGTTATGAATATTCATCATCATTTACCATCTCCTTTCTTAATACTTTCTTCTCCACTTATAATATGCACAGTTTCAGCACAAGAGGCATGGTGAATTCTAACTCTCAGTCCTTGAAGTCCTTGCTGTTGTGACTTCTGTGCTATTTTTATTTAGGCCAGCAAGAAAGAAAAAAAAAATTAAAAAAAAAAATTTAGAACATAATATTACAAAACTAGAATCAAGATTAAATTGTAGCTTAATTCTGACTGTGATTTTCTGTTGAATTGAGTCTTGTTTGTACCTTCTTTAGATGTTTGGTAATGTGATTAATTTGTTAGCCTGAATTTTAACAAATAACTTTTTGACAGGTGTCAAAGAGGCAGCATCAAGGCAGGTGTAAAAAGAGGCAGCATCAAGGAAGACTTTATAATGTTCCCTTGCAAGAAATAGTCTTGCAATCTACCTTTTTGCACAAGATCATCAGATGCAAATAGATTTGTATACTCTGCTGCTTTCCCTGGTAAGCTGAAGTTCTCGAGGCAATGTAAGGGTAAGCATAAATTACAATGAAGCTGGTTTTTGTTTTAACCAATTATGCAAAAAATTATTGTGAAAGGAAAGATTTTTAAAAAATATTACATCTGGCTTTCTTCAATTCATATCACCTCTTCTTTCATGTCACCTTTTTTCAACCGGTATTAGCTGCTATTTACTAGTTTTACCAAAAAACAGCAAAAGTGAGTTCTAACCCAGGCAGTTCAAAACTGAAACCTTAGTATGCCTAAGAAGAATTAGGCTGAAGAAGGCACTTGAACATAAGCCTGCCTGAGCTGCCATCAAGCTTAACAGTTATTACAAATCCAAAAAGATGGCAAATGGACCCTTAAAGGTAGAAAAATATCTTTACCTTTCTGCTTCCAATTGCTTTTGGCACAGAAAGAGAAAGAAAAAAAGAGAAGAAAAAAAGTCCCCAAAAGTCCCAAACCCACAACAAGGTGAGGATTTTTATCTTTGGCATTTAGGGGAATAAAACAAAGTATGACAAACTGTGTATAAGTTGTTTCTGGAAAAAAATTCTAAATAGATGTTTCATTTATTAGGGAATAACCATTTTTCTCTTTATTGTCTTAGTTTTCTATCCTAAGATGTGCTGTACCATGATTGGGAGATGGGACGCAGCTTGCTGCAAGCAGTGTCACTTTATTATCCAAAATTTTTCTTCATAAAGGCTAACACAATCAAAAAGCAGCTTGTGATTGGTTATTAGATCTGTCCAAGCGACAGTTACAAACTCATGATTGGCTGACAAAAAAGTATCACACTAACACATATAACTTATCAAGGTTTAAACAGACGTTAGACCTAAGACCAGGGACTCTGCCACAATATTTACAAGCTCTTACTCTTAGGTCACAATGACCATTTGTAATCAGCTCTGTGTTTTCATCTACACAGCTGTACTCTGATCCCAGGGTTTACAACCCATCAAGGCTAAAACATCCCCTTCTATCAGCCGAGCATTGCTTGAAATTCTGCTCCCTGAATTTAACCCTTCAGTGCTGTCACTTTTTGAATTGCCTTAGTATATATTCACAGTATATTGCCTTAGTATATATTCACAGAATATATTATAAAATATATATTTTCTTAAGTCAGTTAATGCACATCACATTGAGTTAACCTATTGAATTAAGGGATGAGGATTATAGAATCATGAAATCACTAATGCTGGAAAAGACCTTTAAGATCATTGAGTCCAAGTGTAACCCAACTACTACACCACTGAACCATATCCTGAAGTGCCACATCAACATGCTTCCTGAACACCTTCAGGGATAGTGATTCCACCAGATCCCTGGGCAATCTGTTCCAATGACTCACCACTCTCTCAGTAAATAAGTTTTTTCCTAATGTCCAATCTAAACCTCCCCTAGCATAATGTAAACCCATTTCCTCTCATCCTATCACTAACTACTTGTGAGAAGAGACCAGCACTAGCTCACTACAACCTCCTTTCAGTAAGATCTTCCCTTAACCTTCTCTTCCCCAGACTAAACTATCCCAGCTCACTTAACCACTCCTCATATGACATGCTCTCCAGCTTCCAGCCTTCCATATAAGGCCATAAGGCCTCACTAGCCTTGTTGTTCTTCTCTGGACATACTCCAGGACCTCAATGTCTTTCCTATTCTGTGGCACTCAAAACTGAATACAGTAGTCAAGCTGTGTCCTCACCAGGCCCAAGTACAGTGGCACAATCACTTCCCACATTGGAACTGAGAAAGTGTACTATGTTCCTGAATTTGTCTATAATGTCTACTACCTTTTGATAAACTTTATTAAAAAATAAATAACTCATCATCAGAATAGTAATAAACAGGCTATCAAGAAAAACTGGTATCAGTCTCACTGAGAATTTGTCTGCATTTAAACCATAAATCTCTTTAAGCACACAAAAAAATAATATTTTTTTTCTTAGAGGGATAGACTCCTAAATAAAGTGCAAATTTTTTACACTTGTTTGCTATAATGTCCTCTACGACATGAAAGGAAACTGGACAAGTGATTTAACATATTCCCTGCTCTGACATAGACTGAAAGTACTAAACCAGTCTTGAATATATTGTTCTTATATTTCCTTCAATGGACATTCTTTCTACATACTCTTTCCAGTGTTTAATTGTTCTTATAACTGATTTTTGAAACACAATGCCTATATTTTGTTTTTCATGGCTAGAAATTAAACTGTATCATCCTTATTCAACATGACAGACAATTAATTAGTCTATTTATTTTTAGGTGTTTTTCATTAATTGAGATTCTTTTTCTAGCATGTATAGAAATCTTCCAGTTCTGCTGAATTCTTTTATAAAATGTATCTGTGAGTTATCTGTGAGTTATCAGTATATATTCTAAAGATGATTATCAACAGAATTATATCTTTAATGCTTTTTTCATGGGTCACACTCAAGGAACTCACCAAGATTATCAATTAGAAATACTTACTTTTTGAATAAAGGGATTCATCCCCATCATTGCTACAGTCATATTTGTTTACTTGTCCGCATAGTTATCTTTCTTCCACATCCATTCTTGCAATTGTGGGTCCTGATTGCCAGCTGCTCTGAAACTCCACATTTTTTACCTTTCTTTTGGTTCTGCTTTAAAGTCCTTCCATTGGGGCCATATCAACCTGTTTCCAGACTTTATCGATGTTTCTTTTTCTAAATACATTGTCACATTTTTGCTGCTGTCACTCCTTTCATACTCCAGAATCATGGACTCCATCATTACATTTTGAATTTCAACTTAATTGCCTTCTACCTTCAGATTCTGAACTAGTTCACTAGTCAGAGCCAAAACTGTTGCCAACACAAAAAGGCTAAAAATGCATGAGTCAGGCACCAAAACTTGCAAGACTGTTAAAGAAAAGAAAGTTTTAGTTCATTTACATTTCTCTTCTTTCTTTTCAGCCTCTAGGGTGCTTTTGGGTTAATATTCCATGCATTGCTTTGCAGTCATGAGGACTAGCCACATGCTTTTTTAGAAATTGAAATGAGATTTTCATCTACTCTTATTCTTAAACTGCAGGGCTTTAATACTTATCATCACGAGACTCTTCACAAAATTAGGTTTTTCTATATTGGGTCCATTGACCACTTGTGGAAAAGTAGTATTGTACAAGTATTTGAAATCTCCTGCTGCTGTGTTTGCAATATTTGGTTATTGAAAAACTCCCCTTCTTCAGAAGCTTTTCATTTCTTACACTGAAGAAAGCTGAATCTTCTCTTCCCTCACAAGTAGTTTTTACTAAATTATATGTCCTAAGGCTTTCAATAAACTCAGACAGTGAAAGCAGTAATAGTGGCATTAACCTTTAACATAGCATAAAACTCAGTGTGATGAGAGGAAATAAAACACACAGAATAGTGGTAGAGTCTAATTTTCCATTGTGTATAATTTCATATATATCTGTTTAGTGATCTATTGAATAAAATTCTCTCTATGTGATAGTATGGTGGTATTAAATTAATTGTCCCCTAACTGCTTTTAGAGGACTTCATGTTTTTAGTTCTATGTTGAAGTTGTAGTAGTTTGTGAAACAGTGCATTTTTCTTACCTTATAAAAACTGTAGCAAACTATTTCTGTTGAGCTTGATATTTAATTTATGTAAAATTAAATCAACAATCAAATATTTGAAGACTTATATACAGTAAAAAATTTATCGGTTGGAACAAAATTTGGTTAAAAATGGGTTACTTTGTAAAGGTCACAAAAATATTACTTGCCTGCAATTTTTATGTGACCAGTTACTAGAGTATCAGTTGCAATTAATACACTAAATACTAAGAAGCTTTACTTCCTTTTAAGTAAATATCTCTTCTAAGTAAATATCTGATCTACAACTGCAGTGCACCAAGGCAGGACTGGGGCAGCACACTGTGCAGAGCGGCACATCCCCCTCAATCCTCCCAGGCCAGTTATTTCTCTCCCAAAAGGCCAGCACAGTGTGGGCAGAGAATGCTGCAGCGGCACATTTAAATCCCAGGCAGACAAGCCAGGGCAGATCTACAACTGCAGCTCAATGAGGCAGGACTGGGGCAGCACACTGTCCAGAGCTGCCCAGGGAAATGGTGGAGTCACCCTCACTGGAATTGCTTAAGAATAGCCTGGATGAGGCACTTAGTGCCATATTTTAGTTGATTAGATGGTGTTGGGTGATAGGTTGGACTTGATGATCTCAAAGTTTTTTTCCAACCTGATTTATTCTGTATTCTCTATTCCATTATATTCTGTGCTCTGTCAGGGGATTAAAATGTAAAATACAATCTCATGTCATTCTTCAGTGTAAACCCAAACTGCTGCCTGTGGTTTGATTGATCTTGTTTTACCAATCTGTTTTACTCTCCATTTGTTGTATGTGTTGCAACAATATTGCACCATTTCAAAACTACGTTATTGGTGCTGCTTTGTACATCTTTTCTATTGGCAAAAGTTGCAAAGTTGATTGGGATTTGCATCCAATGTGATTAATTTGCTTGCAGAATGGTGATGTTGTCATCCATCAACCTACCAACATTTTCGGTAGGTCAACATGGATATTTTCAACCAGTGAAATGAAAATGGCTGGAGACAGATATCTCCTTCTGTACCAGAATTTTATTGCCTAGGTACACACAACAAACAAAGGTCCACCAGTCTGGTAACACAGTGATAATTTAATACGTAAAAAAATATTCATACAGGCATTCATGAACAGCTTTTTGTAAGGTGCAATGAAATGTAACTCCAAATTTAAGTTCAGTGGATTAATTAACTGGGATATATACATATAAAACAGTATTCTCTAGATTTTTTTTTTAGTTATGTTGTTGTTTACATGAACAAATCAGAGACATTTTCCATTTAAAAAATGTTGTAGTGTGATGGTTTAGCCCATCCACACCAACAAAAAGATCAGCTGAAACCCAGTCGGAGAAGAGAATGAAGCTGTATTTTACAAGCAATAATGGAATGCAATGAATATATACAAAATATACAGTATTTACAATATTACACAAGAATTTACAGGAAAGAAACAACACAGAAATCTTCCTTGGGAGGAGGATTCCACCCCAGGTGCCCCCCAGCCTCTCTCCCTCCCCCTTTCCTTCCAGTTAATTAGAAGAAAAGAGAAGAGTAGAAAAAAAGGATGTTAGGGCAATTTCAGTCAGCTCAAAGCTTTGCTAAGACGTTAGTTTTTTTTCTTATCTTGTTTGCTGATAAGTGGCCTCTCTGTCCAAGGGCAGTATGCATGCATTCTCAGAGAAAGAGACAGAGAGTGAGAACAGAATGTACGATTGTAAAACTGCATCCCACTCATCTACCAATGAAATTCGTTTAGAATTATCTTTCTTTTGTTTTCCTTTTTACACCAACTGTACCTCCAAGCTTAAAGGCACAGCCTAAACTGTCACAAAAATGTAACAAAAGAAAAACAAACAAAAAAAAGAAACAGCAAGGAGTCAAAGAGTTACCTTATTGATAAATTATAGAATGGTATGAGGCGTATTTTATTCCTCCAAAGTTCAAAACATTAAAGTGTCATTAAGTAATAAGTATAGTGCAGTTGCAAACAGTATACATAGGAAACTTATATCTTTATAAGACTAATAAATAAATGGAGTTGTCCTCCATGGATAATGGTTTTCAAGAAGTGTGAGAAAATTCCTACCTTCTCATTCAGGAAGAATGAGTTACAGATTTCACTTAAAATATATAACGCAAAGAAACTCAGGGGGTTTGCACACAGCAGTAGAGAACAGTGTCCTGATTGACACATCTTTGAGTCTTGCTTATCAGCTTGAAGCTCCTTCTACGAGTTCTGCTTTCCTGCTGAGTCCATCCTCTCCTACTAAAAATCAAAGCTCCATCAAGCTTACAGAGTGCCTCCTATTTTGAAAAGCCAGGTCAGGCAAATACAATTGGAAAGGAATCACAGGATTCATATGACTACTTTGGAGGCTGAATGGTATCTTTCTGTACTTCATATACTACGAGAGGCAATATTTTGTCTCTCTATCAAAATGAACTAGAAAATATTTTAATTTCTGTGAACATTTTATTAGGATCTGTTAAGCTCAAAATATAAAAGGTAGGTGTTTTTGAATTCTGCACATTTTTCAGTCATCTCTGTTAAAGCAATTATTTAATATTGTTATTCAGCATCCTGTAAGATTAACTTTAAAGGTGTTGAAGGATCTTTACTTAATGAGGGGCAATTTAGGATTTTTCTCCAGGAATGAAGACATATTTTTTAAAAATGCTGAATTGGAGCAATAATACTCTTTCACAGTATGGCTGTTCTATGAAAATACAGTCATTGCTTTCATTTGTCTCACTGAAACACTGGGAAATGTAACTCTCTACTGAATTCTGAATTGAGCTTTTTTTAAAAAGGAGGAGGTATTATAAATTTACTCCTAGACCAAGCAGAAATTTGAGAAAAGTTCTAATATACAGTGACTGAACACAAGGAAAATAAGTGCAAGATGGGTCTGTAAATCTTTAAGGAGCCTTGGAATGAAAATATATAAGAATTCCTCTGTCAGGCAAAGAATCATCATTAAGTTAATCATCATTAAGTTGATCACCAACTTGTGTTGAATATAAATCTGAATTGCTTGAGAGTTTAACAGAAAATCTAAGACTCTCTGTGATAGTAAAACTCAAATACATAAACAAGCAGGCATTAATGTTTGCATGTATAAGTGGGAATTACTTCTGAGATTGAAACTGGTGTTGTTGAAGATATGACTGTAGAGGTACTGACTGTACACAACTTTAGACCATCCATTCAACAATAACAACAAAAAAACTGTAAAGGACTCCATGACCTTAGGTTTCTGTCTTGGAAACTGACATTGCATGTGTAGCATTGCAGGTATAGGCTCTGTAATGGCAGAACAATGTGCTTTACAGACAGAACTATCAACATGACTACAGCAAGTGGACCAATGAAGTGCAGAAGGCCTTTACCAATTTGACAAATCTTCAAGTATAGTAATAGTACCATTAAATTATCAATATAGTATTAGTAACATCAGTCATAAGCAAAGACAGCTTGGTGGCTAGTGACAACCCAAAGCAGAGTATTTATGGGGACATTTAGATGAGTACCTATTTTGTATGCACAAGAATGAACTGAAGATGTACTAGGAAGTTTTTGTAATTGTCCAGTAGAACATTTGTTACACTTTTGGTCCTGTGTCCTTCAGTAATCTGAGGTTTTGGGAATTGTCCCTTAAAGTCCAGTATATCCAGACTGCTAATCCTTTTTAGGATCTTAAAAAATAATGATCCCATGGATCTTAAACTTTTTGAAGCACAACAGTGCTCTTGCATAAAGCAAGAGCTCTTACTTTGCAAATGCTTTTGCAAAAAATCATATTGCAAAATTGCAGGCTGAAGAATAAAATACATTATTCCCTCAGTGACTGATAAAATTGAGAAACATCAAGACAAGGTAAATAATAATGTGAAGGGAAGTTAGAATGAGAGCATGCTGCAAAACTGAGATTAGACTGAAACAGATTGCACATGGTATGCATTCTATCTGAAAGAAACCATTCAGCAATGTAGAAGTATGGATACCAGCTAAATGCTGGAGCTTTTCTTAGATAGTTTTGGGCTAGAAGACATAATTTCTAGATTTTTCCTAAAGAGAAGATACCTCAAATGCAGTCCTGCTGCAAGTCCAGGGATTTTTTATAATTGTACCAAACTGAGGCAATGCATTTGACACCACACAAGCTCTGTGAGTAAAAAAGAATAAGGGATTTTCTTTTCAAATATATCAAGATCAGCAATGAGATGCAACGGACAATGAATTTCCATTAAACAATGCATCGCAGGAGAAGAAACCAGAGGAGAAGAAACGAGTGAAGAGAGCCAGAAACAAAACCTCCATTCTGGACTTACGGAGAGCAGACTTCAGGTTACTCAAGGAACTAACTCAGAAGGTACCTTGAGAAACAGCCCTTAAAAACAAAGCAATCCAGGAGGGATGGACCTACTTCAAGAAAGAATTCTTGAAGGCTCAGTAACAGGCTGTGCCAATGTGCCAGAAGATGAGCTGTCAAGGTAGATGGCCAGCCTGGATGGGCAGTGAACTTCTGTGTGAATTAAGGGGGAAAAAGAGTGGGGGTTGGTCTCTTCTCCCAGACAACCAGCACCAGAACAAGAAGACAATCTTAAGCTGCATCAGGGGAAGTTTAGGCTTGAGGTGAGGAGAAAGTTCTTCACAGAGAGAGTTGTTAGCCATTGGAATGGGCTGCCCAGGGAGGTGGTGGAGTCACCATCCCTGGAGGTGTTCAAGAAGGGATTGGATGTGGCACTTGGTGCCATGGTTTAGTAGTCATGGTTTATTTTTTTGTTTGTTTGTTTGTTTTTTAATTCCTGTTGCTGCTCAGAACCTACATGCTCTTTAATAAAGGAAGATTATATGGGTTTAAAGATGTACATGGGAGTTCAAAATAAAATTCCAACTGAAACAAGTCATGCTTGTCCCAGGTCCAGCTCTAGTGTGAGGACAGGGTCTATTTTATTCTAAGTAAAGCACTAAAGTTCGAATCTACGATAACTGGATTCATGACATTCTTTCTGTGTGTCTGATCTACTGATAGCATCCTTCTGCTATACAAGATGTCTTTGATGACATCTGATCACAGTGTCACATAGCTTCCTGAGCAGATTTAGTTAGTCTGACATTTCTTTTTCTGACTCTTGGTCACAGCCATCTGATCCCCAGATGTGCAGATGAGACAGGAGTTAGAAATAATAACACAAAAACCCCGAAACCAAAACCAAAACCAAAAACACCCCAACCTCCTACCCTCCCAAAAAAACCAACCCAAACCCAAAATGAAACAAACAAACCCCCCTACAATCCCATTAAAGGTAAAAATAACTGCACGTAAGATTGCTATTGAAATATGATGCTTGCTTTATGTGACAACAAGTAAGAGAATTAAGTTGTCATTTTCACAAGACATTTTTGATGAGATGATGCAGACTTTGTAAAATGTGATGCCACATACTGCTTCGTCATGTCATACCTCTTTAGTTCAACAGATATTTAAATGTTTTCTTTCTGACTTTAACAGTACCTGTCACTGGAGGAGATTAGCCACTCTTGAAATCAACTTATTCTGCATCTTTATTCATGCATTGCATAGGATCAGATGTTTCACTCAGCTTATGGCAGCACACCAACAAAAATAGCAGTTATCAGTTTGAATTCTACACGTAATATGCCTTTCAAAAATAACTTTTATTTGCAGCCTTTCATATATTTCTTTAGGAGTGCACTTTTACTGTCTACAATGAGGAAAACTTCAATATATCTGTGCTCATTAATATACCACATTTATTATGATTTTTCCACCATTTAACCTTTATTTTTCTATTTTTAACCTTTATTTTTGATATTGTTGTTGTTGTTGTGAAGAATGGCTGATTACTCTACAATTGCTATATAAAATGTGTATTAAATTATAGAATCCAAGCTACAGAATGTAGATCTTTTCTTCATATAAAATGTACTCAAAGAGTAAATCCATACTGGCATGTTTTAAAGTCTCAAGGGCCACCCTGGTATAGATAATGGTGCACTGTTTAGTTCTTTGCTCTTAACTATGTATGCACTGATCTTAAAAAACATAGAAGTTATACTGTCCAGGTTCTTGAAAGAAGTTCAGGTAGTGTCATTATTTATTTTATGGAGCTTCTGGTGAGCTTAGATGAAGCAATGAAGGAGCAGCCATCTGGCTTCCTAGGAGCAATGAAGTCTGAGTTCACTCACAGTATCTATTGCATTTCTAATTAAAAGTACTGTGAATTTTAACCCAGTTTTGAGGATGACCAACATCTATAGCACTCCTTCACCAATCTCTTTTCCCCTTCAATTCAGCAGATTCTTTTCAGCCTCTGAATACTTTCTTTAGAAGCTGCTGCAACTTGTTGCCTTAGCTGATGCACTAAGTTGCAGCATTCAGCAGAGCAGAGAAAAATATTTGCCTCTGGAGTTGGCTATACAGGTTTAAAGTAGTCTGACTATTTCTTTTCTTCAGGTGATTACTGCAGCAACTGACTGCATCATTGCAATGTGTATGAATCATTTCCTTGAAAGACTGAAGCCTTTATCTGCCTCAAGAGACCTGAGATTTCGTCAATACTGTAATGTATTGACATACCTTGTCAGAAGGCTGTGACATACTGTACACATTATTCCTGTTCCCATTAGGAATACGCTGTTAGACATACATTTCAAACAAGGAAAGCAAACAATGAGTAGCAAGATTTGGCCTAAAACTCATGGATGAAACAGCAAGATTCTGATGCAGAGGACCACTGCATAACAGGAATGATGACTCCTAAAAGATATAAAAGATTTGCCCAAAAACTGGTTTGCTGTCACCAAGAAGAATCCTAGAAAGGCAACAAGGACTTCCATATTGTGGCAAAAATTGTTGTTGGCCAGGCTGTTAGCCACATATTTCTTTAAATATGTATGTTGGTACAAGAGACTGAATGCACAAACTTTATAAGGATAAGGATCAGAAGCAGCAAATTAATTATAGTTTTGGTAAATAAATGTCATCTTCCCCTTTCATAAGATCTCATGTTAGATTTTGTTACCTTAATTTCCCAAATTGGGACCTTTGTGGATCTATGAGGAAAGTGTTTGTATGAATTAGGTCTCCAAGCACCTATGACAGTCGGTTTGAATCTGCTCATAATAGAACTAAAGAGGTATTTATCTAATTCTAAATTGGAAGCTTATAATCTGAATAACTCTCTAGACTCCATTCATTACATTGACTAATACTGCACTGGCTTAATTCAGGTTCCCAAAAGTAAATATTTAATGTAATCTGAGATATCTTTACATTGCTAGAAAAATATACATCCATTTCTGCTTTACCATTTGAAGATAAAACCAGGCAACCACTTATAAAACCACCTTTCTGATACAGCTCTGCAGTATATGATTTGTTATGTCAAATGATTTGATTGGAGGAAATCACCAGAGGCTATGTTACTTCACTATGGTCAGTTACAGAAAGAATGTCTCTTCTGCTTTGTTTATGACCCTACTGGTTACAAGCATGAATAAAGTGTATTTTGTCGAATATATTGCTACCATATGTGGAAGTAGTTAGAATTTCAGAAAGTGAAATTAATGTCTTGGCTGTCAATATCTGAGTAGTTGACTACACAAGTGGTTTAAAGGAACTTGTTAAAAATACTAGCATATTTTACATCTGCTTTTGAACACTTCCACTAACATAATAAAATATGGACATTTGAAATGATGAATGAAATTAATGAATTACAGTAAAGAGGCTATTCTCCAGATCAGGTACTATCTGGGAATATGGACCCTATCAGAAAAAGTCAGTGAAGTAATATATTCATGATCAGTGTAGCTCTGAGACATAGCACAGAAGGGCTGCAAGCAAGCATGTAGTAAGTATTTTAAGGATTGGTTGTGATTTTGACTGAAACTGAGAACAACTTCAAGACAGAATGAAACTGGTAAAATGATTCCAAATTTGTCCATTATTGAACAAATCTTGTTGCCTTTGGAGAAGATCAACCTCTTGGAGAGAAGGAAAAACAATGCTATAGCAATGTGTTCTTAATACTGGGGCTGATTCCAGGAGGAGACCACTTACAAGAATTAAATATAGACCTCCTCAACAATGTAAGTACAATATACCTAAACACATGAAGCAGACCTTTATGGCCCAATTAGGATCCCAAACAGCAGGAATCTTCCTCATTATTTCAATCTGGACAGACTTTAGTATTGAGATACTGCTGTTGTCATCTCTTCTGCTCGGTGCCCTCTCTGTTCTTTCCCCTTTAGTACAAAGTGAAAGAGTATTCACCTATAGTAATAGTTCTGTTAGATTTCAAGGCAAGAAGACCCTGCTGTGACTACCTGCTTTGACATTTTGAATTAATTCCTTCTTAAATGGGTATATTTTTTAAAAAATACTTTATTTTATTTTATTTTAGTTAAACACATTGCACAAACACAAAATATTACCTTGGTTCCAACAATTTCCACAGTGATTTCTCCTTGAAAATTCTGAAGTGATTGCAAGTAGTTACAATGATTTATCATTCGTCTTGTCTCAGTTCAAATTTGTTTCTAGTTGAATTTGTCTGCACTCAAATTCCATCTGTTAGATCTTGTCACACTTAATCAGTAAGGTCTAAACAATATTTTATAGGTGTAAAGTTCTAAATGTTATCTATGTCTTTTTGCACCCTGTCATGTCAACTATCATGTTTCAGTAATAGGATCTACCTCAAAGCTTTTTTTATCACCACAGGATTTCTTTCTGCCCTACTAGGACTTCTCTCTGATCTTGGATACCCTTTGAATCACAGTAGGAATGAAAGATCTTGAAACAGAATGAATTAATGAACAAGCAAACTTTAAAGAATTCAGGTCTTTGTATCTTAATATGACACTAACTACTCATTCTAAAATTGCCCTGTGACATGAATATCTCTCCTGTAATTTTCTTGTGCTACAACCCAAAGATCTATGGAAACACAAAGCTTTATATTGACAAATTACTGCATTCAGTTCTCATAAGAAAGCATATCTGTCTTCTGAACTTCATAACGCCTCATGAAATCTGTTCTGAAGCCTCAAAGGAGTTTGCTGTTATCAATAACTATTTATTCCCTTTGCTTTTAATATTTTTGACTTAAAAGTACAGACTTGTTAGACACGTGAACTCTACAGTTTGAAGCTGGTTTGTAAAAACATCATTTATTATTGTCCAGAAGTCATTGTTAAAGAAGAATTTAACACTTGTGAAACTACAGTTGCTATAAAATGACTCTGTAATAGAGAGCTTGAGGATTTGTAACTCTCTCGTGAGTCTTGTTTAAGATCCTTTCCTAATAACCACTTACACATAATCAGATGGACTTTACGCAACCTCATCATAAATGGGCCGTGTGAATGTTTCTCCGTTATTGCTTGCAGACTACATAACAATTGATAGTAATTTAGTGCTAAAACCAAATTACTATTCTAACAATAGAAACCTCAATAGCCTTGACAGAAGTCATTTCAAAATACAGTGAGGTCTAGATTTAAAGGAGTGCTTTAGGGATAGAGAAATTGTTTGTTAGACTGGTTCCCCACTAAATTGGTCATTGTACTTTCTGTTCTGGGGGAAAAAAAATAGAAAGGAAATCAGTTTGAAAAAATGGTTAAGCATTTAGATTTGGCCTCTTCAAATAAATCCTGTACTACATTGCTTTCACAGCTGCCCAGAAAGAATATTTTTAATTTGTATCTCAATATTAAGTGAAAAATATTTTGTCACACTGTTTATAAAGGGCAGCCAAATCTATCACACTGTTTTTAAATACTTCAGGGAATTAAAAACTACATATTCTACTTATGAGAGTAATATGGCTATGTGTTAAATTGCTTTGTTTAATTTTGCATAGTGCAAGGTTTTTATTGATAATAAAATAGATATTTTTTTTTTGCAAATTTTATGTCCATCCTACTAAATGAGATATCACCATCAAGAAATGAACCAACTAATATGCAAGAATTAATGTAGACTTTGTAAAAACCCGAACAAAATGAAACAAAACAAAACCACCAAGATGAGCTGTCACTCTATCACACAATTTATTGTATTAATTTCTGTCAAAAAAGAGAAGACTGAATATACACTTTGTGATCCCAATCTGTCTATAAATTTAGAGTTTAACTTCTTGTTATATTCATTGATTTTGTCATTCCATCATCACTCAGTTTGGCTCAAATTTTAATTTTTGCTATAATATGAATTTTATCTGCGGAGTTACCTAAATTTAGAATTCTAATTTGTCTTCATATGGTGACTGAAAAAGCCTGTATTATTCCCTATGTTTTCAGTAGCATGAGGCACGCTCTTGACAGGAGCTATTGTTCAGTATTAAACTCTATATGACAAAGGAAGGATTTTTATCTGTTCACTCAGCTACCAAATTATTTTCGTTACAATTCTAAATATTTCCTAAGTTTGTGAAGACCAGCATGGGACCAAAGCCACTTAGCTGATATTAAATTTGAGAAAGATTAGTCGGTGAGATTTTCCCTATTATGTGGTTCCTACCTGTTATATGCAATTTTAAATTTTTGCAGTAGCCAGCTTATTAAATTTGTGTGCACATAATTATTTTGAAGAGATATATACTAATATTGACACACATTTAAATGTTGACAATAGCATTGCATGAATTTTCCCAGGTTACACTCTATTACAGGGGAGGAAAAAGGGGAAAAAAACCCAAAACTCTTACATGATTTATGATGTTTGGATTTTACAGATTAAATTTCAGCCGGTCTCTTGCTATTTATATTATGTAAATTATATAACCTCCCATAAATTTCATCATATAAGCTTTAATGGAAATGTGAAGAGGCCATGCCATTTTCATATAAAAGCCTGTATTTTAGTGTTAACCTCAAACAAGACAAAACATTAAAATTCCAGACATGCAAGGAAACTAAACTCAACATGTAATAGTAGCACAGATAGCACCTACAGCAAAATGTGCTGTTCTGTCTTCACTGAATATTGCATTGTTGTTGTTTTGCTTAAATGTTATTGTAGTCTTTGGGAGTAGTTAGAAAATGAAGCTAAGCTGTGTTTACCAGTGCTAACATTGTCACTTGCAATATTGTGATGCTTTACACAGTACAAATGAGAGCTGTTTATGCACTTAGTTCTTGCTCCATATTTATGCCATTGTGGGCCTCTGTGTTTTGTTGTTCAGTTTCTTGGTTTCTTAAGCTTTCCACAAGTGCAAAATAGAATACAATGATTAAATGCTGGGTATTTTACAATAAATTGCGTATTTGTAATGTGAAAACAAACCACCACAAAACAAACAAACCCAACCTAAACAAACCCCTTGTGAGGACTCATGTGTGGAATAAGAATTTCATACTTCAGTAGTTTTGACTTAGAATAAGGGGGATAGTATAGACCAAATGGTCAGGATGGTGGGATAAAGGTGCTCTCCATTGTCACTACTAAGTGACTTTACAAACTACTTTAATAAGGTCCAACTAAACAAATTAAAATGCTTATTTCAGCAGATGCTGCTTCACATCCTATATGTGAAATAACTTAGGATACTACATGATACTTAGACTATGTTATTTGTAAGCTGGCCTGCAGAGCTGGCAGAAGGAGCCAGGGAGCTGCATGGTTTCCCTGTGTTCCATGAGCAAGTGATAGGAGCTCTCCTCAGCAGCTTAGATCCCCACAAGTCCATGGGACCAGATGGGATCCATCCTAGGGTGCTGAGAGAGCTGGCAGATGAGCTGGCCAAGCCACTCTCCATTATTTTTCATCAGTCCTGGCTCACTGGAGAGATCCCAGATGACTGGAAGCTGGCCAACGTGGTACCCATCCACAAGAAGGGCCAGTTGGATGAGCCAGGGAATTACAGGCCTGTCAGCCTGACCTCAGTGCCAGGAAAGATTATGGAGCAGGTCATCCTGAGTGCAATCACACAACACTTAGAGGATGGCCAAGGGATCAGGCCCAGCCAGCATGGGTTTAGGAAGGGCAGGTCCTGCCTGACCAACCTGATCTCCTTCTATGATCAGGTGACCCGCCTGGTGGATGTGGGGAGGCCTGTGGATGTAGTCTACCTGGACCTCAGCAAGGCCTTTGACACCGTTCCCCATAGCAAACTCCTGGCCAAGCTGTCAGCCCATGGCTTGGATGGGAGCACACTGCGATGGGTTAGGAACTGGCTGGAGGGCCGAGCCCAGAGAGTGGTGGTGAATGGTGCCACATCCAGCTGGCAGCCAGTCACCAGTGGTGTGCCCCAGGGATCAGTACTGGGCCCCATGCTCTTTAACATCTTTATTGATGATCTGGACGAGGGCATCGAGTCCATCATCAGTAAATTTGCTGACGACACCAAGCTGGGGGCAGGAGTTGATCTGCTGGAGGGTGGAGAGGCTCTGCAGAGGGACCTCGACAGGCTGGGCAGATGGGCAGAGTCCAACGGCATGAGATTTAACACATCCAAGTGCCATTGGCCACAGCAACCCCATGCAGAGCTACAGGCTGGGGCCAGAGTGGCTGGAGAGCAGTCAGGCTGAGAGGGACCTGGGGGTGCTGGTTGATGGTAGACTGAACATGAGCCTGCAGTGTGCCCAGGCAGCTAAGAGGGCCAATGGCATTCTGGCCTGCATCAGGAACAGTGTGGGCAGCAGGAGCAGGGAGGTCATTCTGCCCCTGTACACTGCACTGGTTAGGCCGCACCTCGAGTACTGTGTCCAGTTCTGGGCCCTTCAGTTTAGGAAGGATGTTGACTTGTTGGAACGAGTCCAGAGAAGAGCAACAAAGTTGGTGAGGGGTTTGGAACATAAGCCCTACGAGGAGCGGCTGAGGGAGCTGGAGTTGCTTAGCCTGGAGAAGAGGAGACTCAGGGGTGACCTTATTACTCTCTACAACTACCTGAAGGGAGGTTGTAGACAGACGGATGTTGGTCTCTTCTCCCAGGCAAGCAGTACATGAACAAGAGGACACAGTCTCAGGCTGCGCCAGGGGAGGTTCAGGCTGGATGTTAGAAAAAAGTTCTATACAGAAAGAGTGATTGCCCATTGGAATGGGCTGCCTGGGGAGGTGGTGGAGTCGCCATCACTGGAGGTTTTTAGGAGAAGACTTGACGGGGTGCTTGGTGCCGTGGGTTAGTTGCTTGGGCGGTGTTGGATTGGTTGATGGGTTGGACGCGATGATCTTGAAGGTCTCTTCCAACCTGGTTTATTCTATGTATTCTATGTATTCTATGTTTTATTCAATGCAACTAATAAATTTAAATGCCTTGATTGGAAGATTGGGTTTTTTTTCATACACTCATTCAGTACTTGTATGGCTGCAATTGGGATTTGTATCTCAATTTTAAAAGTATCCCAGCAGACATAAGCAGTAATTTCTTAATCTTTTACACTATATTTTGAAAGAAATCCTTGTTTACAGTGAAGTTATGTATTAACCATATAGCACATAGAAATTTTACAGAGGTTGGCAATATCATTTAATGGTAAGAATCACATATTTCCTCTAAACTTCAAGAGCTTGCCTGTGGTCAACTAATCTTGCTTAATTCACCATATTCAGAGCCTACTTTGTGTTTGACTAGTCTAGCTTGTTACACAGGAGATGAGAAGGCAAAGACCTTTTAACAGATTCACCTGGTTTTGTAAAAAATTATAAATAATTACTGCTTCAATAAAGAATATTTCTTTTGATATTTGAGGTAGAGTCTGTGTATAGATAATGTAAACAGATTTTCAGAAGAAAGTAAACATTTTTTGTAGGGTACTAGTGCGGGGTATTTTATCTGAAGGATTGTTTATGGGACTCCATCCAACACATAAAGAAGTATACATAGAATTTTATACATAGAATAGAATTAAACAAAATTAGTAACTTGGAAAGAAAAAAAAAATGTCAGGAATTATACACTATATATATATACATATACACTACATATATATACACTACAATAAGTCAAGGAATTTGTTTTGTTTGCATATACATGAAAGTATATGCCTATAATTTTGTTAGATAATATCTGCTAATATAAAATCTGCTAATATAAAATTGTTTCAATGTAAACCCAAATTTATTTGGGGGGGTGGGGGGGAATGGAGATTTTCTAACATTATAAATATTATTAATTTACTCCTTCATCTGAATTTCTTCTCCAAAATAGGAAAGAACTTAGAGTAAAACAGCTGAAGCAAGCAGTTTGTTAAGTTTGATTTATTTTCTTCTATTTTAAATGACACCTATGTTGTGCTTGGAGCACATTAAAACTCTGATGAAATTTAAAATGAAGATGATTATCTTTCTAGATATTTAAAGCTACAATTCATGATTACAAGCCCCTTGAAAAATGCTGGTCAGAAGTTGCTCAATAATTGTAAAAACTTAGCTGTCCCAATACTCTTAATAATAATTAAAAAAAAAGTCCAGGATTTGTTCAGGCTATTTTCCTTTCTTGTATGCAATTTGTTATTTATTTTTTTTAAAGCATGTACACTGTAATTAATAAATTCAGCAAAAATGAATAGGGAAAAGTCATTAACAGCCTGGTAAATGTTCAAAGTATATTCCTGCATTCTCTCTTTTTAAATTTCCTTATATTTACAATCATCATCTTTCCAAAACTTAATTTTAGTAATGAAGTTTTCCTCTATTATAGAATCTTGCTCACCTAGTTATGCAATATTTGAATTCCTCTGTCAAATATGAATTGACTAATAAACTCCACTCCACTATCATTCATTATCACTAATTTGTAAAGTAGTATTAGCTATGGCTTTTCATTCTGAGAATTCAGTGGAAGCAGAGATTTAGGGTGACAGAGAAGTGGCATGCCTGAAATATTGTAGAATATAATAGCAGCTGCATATGGGGAGAACAAAAATGTTTGATGCTGACACAAGGTAGAGTTGAGAAGCAAATTACTATGAAGGTAAAGAATGACAGTACAGGTACATCTTGGAATGAGTGTAAGGACTTTTCTAAGGTGGTATTTTGTAAAAATAACAGTGGACAGCCTCAAGAATTGAAAGTGAAAAACAAAAAAGAAAGATTATTCCCTGAAGGAAATATCAGCTAAATAGACAGAATTGGGAAGGTCAAGGCAGAGATATGACACTGGGAAAAAAAATAATCATTAAATCAGATTACTTTCTCAGTTCCCACATGGGAAGACATGAAGGATGGAATGGGTTGTCCAGGGAGGTGGTTGGGGCCCCATCCCTGGAGGTGTTTAAGACCAGGCTGGATGAGGCTCTGGCCAGCCTGATGTAGTGTGGGGTGTCCCTACCCATGGCAGGGGGGTTGGAACTAGATGATCCTTGTGGTCCCTTCCAACCCTGACTGATATTATGATGATACTATACCATGATGATGCAGGGAGATGATGCTTTGTTGATGGTTGCCAAGCAAAGCACTCTCAATACTGTCAGAAAAAAAAATGGGAGAAGTGTTTGAACAATATTATTATTGTGCCAGCTTGGTAGTAAAATGCTCTGGATAAAATGACTGCAACAAAGAAAAGAAAATCCCTCACAGATAATATTATTTTTAAGAAATAATGCTGTGCTGTTGGTGAACATATTACCTGCTGAGATATTCATGCTAAAATGTAATAATCAAGTCTTCTAATTAAATAGTTAATTAAATTTGAAGTAATGCCTATATGTATGGCATATTTTGCACAATATGAAATGAGAAATATTATTGGCTTTATTTCTGAGATAGTAATCCTGGTTCTAAGCATGGCATAGGAGAAAATACACAGGTTATACATTTTTTTGAAAGATATATTATTACAAAGTGTACAGGTTTTTTCTTAAACAAACACACCCACCCCCCCCACCCCCACCAAAACAGATATTTTGTTTTAATTATCTGAGTTTAAGAAAGTCCATGATGCAGATTTTCACAGGCACTTCAGCTGTACTTGCTGTAATGTTTAATAAACTATACATCATGTGAAAAGAAAAGAAAAGAAAAAGGAAAAAAGAAAAGAAAAAAAGAAAAGAAAAGAAAAGGCACCTATTATAAAGAAAATTAACTGTATCCCAGTCAAATTCTATATGCAAACACAAGCCATCAAGATCAAAGTCTGGTTCCAGGACCCATCACTTTGAGTTTTCTAAGTCTTGGAATACTGAGAAGGGTTACCTCTTCTATGCAGGGAGTTGATTTGAGGTATCATGTGCATGTGCAAGTCAGTGGCTTCCATTTCTTGCCTCCTTGTGAACACAACAGGATGTACAAGACTGGAGTGGAGCTCCTACAGAAATATGTTATTGGCGATAACAGGGAAGCATCTTCCAGCTTCTACTGAACTCCTGTCAGATGGTTAATATTTGGGGGTACATGAAAAGCCCCAGACAAAACCAACAAAACATAATCTAACGTCCTTACATTTTTGAAGGTGCTAACGCCTATTCTGGAAACTTTGGAAAGGCCAAGGAGGTACAAAGAGCTAAAAAGATACCTTGTAATAATTAATTATCTTAAGCATAATGTTACATTCATATTTGTAGACAGGTAGAATATTATAAGTATAAATAATTTCACATTTAACAAGGTGTTTCCCTATTTCCCCTTCTCCCTTCCCCCACCAAATATTATTGAATGTATCTGAAAAAATATTAAAACCTTTGTATTACTGAGAGTCCCTGTAGCAAAAGGTTGGAATACTTAAAAAAAAAAAGAAATAAAACCACATGAATGAGTTTTAGGGCATAGTATAAAGTTGTTCACTATTAAAGAGTAGTGAGAAATTGAGTTAACTACAAGAACACAGAACAAAACAAAAGTCATTATACAAACATCCACAAAATAACCTTTTCCTTGTACAGACTCTAATTTCATTGCACAGTTCTCTATTTTTCAACAGTTTACTGTAGTGAAGCAGATCTGAAGTGTCACTTAACACCATGAATGAGGGAGAGATGTATTACCATTTCAATTAGAGCTGGAAAGCTTAATTAACTTTTCAGTTGCTATCAGGTTCTTATTACAAGCCTGTGACTCCTTTCTTCTACACTTTTGTTGTATGAGTTCAGTCATACTGCTCTTAGAAAATTTTCTTTCTGAAGTGGCTTACATATTTGGAGTTACCAGTCAGTAAAAGACAATCTATATGACTGCAGAATAATGTAAATCCTTACCTGTAGATACTGTGAGTTGCCTGACTATAAACTGACTCCGGCTCAAAAGGCTGAAGAACACCACAGATAAGACGTGGTCTGCTAAGTTACCTGCAGACTGTCAGAGAATAAGAATCTCCTCAGTCACATAACTTCTTATAATCAGAAGATAACTACAAAGTTGCTACTGATTAAAAAAAAAAAAAAAAGGTTCTTTAACTCTATCACTAGAACTCTAACACTCAGCATTTCCTATGGAAGTACTGTTGTGTGCTTCTTATCCTTAGGACAGCAACCCATTACCTAGTATCAGTTAGATACCTGAGAATCATTCTGAATGCTCTCACTATTTCTCCTAGAGCAGCCGTGTTCTTTACAGACTTTAAGCCAAAGCAATATTCAGTAACCAATCAGTAAATTTGATTAAATTGGAATTTATTTAGATATCACATTTTGTTTTGAATGGCCTCCTAGAAATAGCAGCACAGAAATTAGTCCACCACTGATTAAGATTCGGTTTTCATACGTGTGTTCTGATTTTGGCCCATTATCATTTAAATTTTTAAACTACATAAATATGGAAATTTATTTACCTACATGAATACACAAAAAAAAGGGAAAAGTCAGCATTTCAGTCATTCTGTCCTTTTTCAAGGTTAGTGAGAGCTAGTGATTTCACATACTAATAGATGTCTGCAAGTAATTAAAATACTCTTTATGATGATCAAGATTTAAAAGAAAACTGAGTAATTAACTTTCCCAATGAGTAGTCTGTGTTTTCCCAATGTTCAGAATGAATGAGTTGACAACACAGGGGGTATACAGGATCTCTCATGTATTGACAGCTGCTATGTTTTCCTACAACAAAACTTGAAAATTTTAGATTATATTGCATTTGTTTTCTGATCCCCTTTTTGAGAGATATTAAGTAGCATGTAAATTATCTATACTTCATTTTAAAGCACTAGCACAGATCTTGATTTTAACTAATGCAGCTACAGAGAGGAGAGCACCATGTTGTTGGGGTTTTTTGGTGTGGTTTTTTTTCTTTATTTGTTTTATTTTTTTCCTGTGACTATCTAGTCTTGCAGCCTGATTCCTTTAGGGAATAACCTTAGATGCTCTGTGCAGAAACTACAGAATAGAGAGGCCAAAAATTGTGACTGTGCCTTAGCTACTCATCCCTTTATCCCTCAACAATCATAAAGAAGTTGTTGAACTCTGTATGTTCAAGAGGAAACAGGCTAAAATTCCTTTTTTTGCTCCTCTAGGAGAGAAGAAGGTTTTAACTACTATTGATACTTACAAGAAAGTGAACTCAGTACATAATGGTCAACACTATGTCTGTTTGACAGCAGCAAGGAGCTCAGAAAATACGTAGGGAAGACACAGAGGTAAAATTATGAAGCCGCTGGGCTATGAGACCCCTGTGAAATAGAACTTTGTGAAAATAACGTAGAGTAAGGCCAGAAATCACAGCTATCTCCTTAATAGTCAGTAGTGTTTTTGTCAAATATTTTCATAAAAGGAAAAATAAAATGGAAATTATAATACTAGGCCAATAAATGCTACTAGGATTTGTTGATTGGTTTTGGGTAGATTTTTTTGTTGTTTTGGTTTTGGTTTTAGGTGTGAGAAATCTAAATAAATTTTTCTTGAATGAAAGTGACATTTTCATATTTTCAATGTTTTAAGTTGAAAAAAAAAGTAGCATTTTGAGTCATAATCCAGTAAAATACAGACATTTATATTATTTATGCTAATATTTAGAAAGAAATATTTAACAAATGACAGTCAATAAATAACTTGGTGTCCCTGAAGAATTAACATTCTGGGATTTGTGGATCATGGTGCTAAAGATATGAAATACATGAAATGCAAATACTCCCAAATTAAAGAACACAGTATAAACCATGAATGTTTACATTATCTAAGAAGAAAAAAATTAATATAATTTTCCAGTAAATCTTAGTTTTTAAAAAATCTACTATATGTGTCCATGTTTAGCCTGTGTCTGAGGCAAAGCTATAGCAGTTGCTCTGTCATCCAATAACTGCCCCCCAGTAGAGGAGAATCAAGAAAAGGAGAAAATACCCACAGGTCAAAATAAAAACAGATCTAATGAAATAGCCAAACCAGTACCAATACCAACTTGAACTATATAAAGCTATGTTTAACCGAGGAAGGCAGTGTTATGGATGTATGGATTTATGAATACATTAATATGGCAAATATGATTGTAATAACTTTTTATTAATATGAAAAATTGAAAAAAATGTATCACATAGGTTCTGTGTACAGCTGGAATATATATTTACAGAGTGAATGCACAGTCTTTAGGCAATATTTAACAATTTCAACCATTTTAAACAAAACAGAAAAATAACTGGGAAAGAGAATCCCTGGAACACTATGGTGCTCAGCTGCGGTGGGGACACTTGACACAAACCGTTAAACAATGGAGGCAATAAACCCGTTACTCACAAATGAGTTCTCCCCAAGAAGGGGTGCTGCTGGTGCTGCATGTTAGCTGTTGAGGCTTTTTGGGGTACTCCAATGCACCTGGCATGAGAAGAGACTGGTGCTGGTGGCCAGTAAAGATGCCATGTGGTCTCGATGGCTGGTCTGGCTTCAGGATGACAGTGGGCTTAATAATGCATTTCACAAATGGCTCTTGCCTCTTCCTGGGTAAACTGAGGCACAGCATGAATTCCAGTTGCAAGGCAAGCGAGGCTTGGCTTCTCGGCTTGCAGTAAGCAGGACTCATGGCATCTCTCCCAGATCTTGGACATGCAAGTCAAGGTGAGGCAACTCAGAGGAGGCCTTACGGCTGTTTACAACTACCTGAAGGGAGGTTGTGGCCAGGTGGGGGTTGGTCTCCACTCCCAGGCAGCCAGCACCAGAACAAGAGGACACAGTCTCAAGCTGCACCAGGAGAGGTTTAGGCTGGATGGTAGGAAGAAGTTCTTTACAGAAAGAGTGATTGGCCATTGGAATGGACTTCCCAGGGAGGTGGTGGAGTCACCATCACCGGAGGTGTTTAAAAAGAGACTGGATGGCTACCAGCTGGATGTGGCACCATTCACCATCTTATATGTATTTTTGTTCCTCACCCAAATTCAAGAATTAGATTCATTTTTTTCTGAGAGCTGAAATAGAAATAAAGGTTTGTAAGACTTGATGAGGTGCTTGGTGTCATGGTTTAGTTGTTTAGGTGGGTTGGATTGGTTCATGGGTTGGATGCGATGATCTTGAAGGTCTCTTCCAACCTGGTTTTATTCTAGTCTAGTCTAGTCTAGTCTAGTCTAATGTCTCTTTTTATTGGGTTGTGTCTTTTAAATTTGATATAAATTCATTCATATTTAGTTAGGACATTTCTCATTTGGATGTTGGTTGGTTCTGTTTTTTTAGTCGTATTTCAATTTGTTTTTTTTTTTGTTTGTTTGTTTTGGTTTGAACAGTTATCTATGTAATCTTATGCTTCTCATACAGATGAGAGAGAAATGTATGAAGCAGACCATTTTTTTCAATTTAACACATATCTGGTATGTTTCTTAACCTTAAAATGTTTCTATCTTTTCTGATCCGCAACCAAAAAAGTGTTAAGGGAGCAAGTGAGGAAATCACTTAATTCTTCCCTGACATTTTTAAAGTTCACAGCAGTCAGGAGAGATTCCTAAGGATTGAAAAGCATCAAAGATAACTTCATTATATTTCTTTAAATGGTCATGAGGGAAAACAGTGAGTTTATAATTTGCTGGAAGAAAATACAGGAGCTCTTATATTAAATGTTTGAATAAAACTAAGCTCTCATAGTTTTAATTAAGGATAGTAAACATGGATTCAGGCAAGAGAGGTCATACTTAACTAACCTCCTGGAGTTCTTTGAAGATATTACTGCCACAATAGGTAAAGAAAATTTGGTAGATGGTAGTATATTTAGGTTTTCAAAAACACTTAACAAGGCTTTATGGCAGTGATTAATGACTAAGGCCAAAGAATCATAAAATGGGAGGTAATATAGAAGAGTAATGTAAATGTTTACTCTGTTTTTCAACTTGCAAGTGGTTTAGATTGGGCTAGCCCAGTAGGCAATTTTTCAGTATTGCTGTTCATAGTTTGTCTTGATGTGTTAAGTGATGCAGTTGGGAGCAAAATTAGAGTACAGAAGTAATGCTCTGCATGGAGATGGAAGAAATATATAAGGAAAAGTGAGAAACAGTTAAACCACATTTGAAAATTATTTTAATATTTCAAACAATTACATTCAGGATGTTTCTAGGCAGGCAACCATAAAGCACGTAGCTATAGAAAAAGCATCTATTTGTTTAATTTTTTTTTTACTGGCCCAGGAGATAATGAAAAGGAAACTTTTTTATTTTTTCCTAATTGCACACTTCATGTGAAAATAATTGTAAATTCTTCTCAAGTTGTCTATCTGGAATAGCAAATAGAGGCATAAGGAAAGAACTCTGCATATCTGAGAATATTCAGATCAAATTACTATTACAGTGGCTTTCAAAACACTGAAGGATAAACTGATTTCCAGTTTAACTGGCATTGTGTGTTGAAAGAAAAATGTCAATAGAACTTCTTGTATAAGAGAAGTGTGGAGCTCTCACATCACCTCAGCCAAGAAAGAAAGTCTGTATAATAAGAAATATAAATTTCTGTCCTGCTTTCTAAATTACACCATTATGTATCTTGTCTGAACATTAATTTTATGATTCCACTCCCTCCCACCTCCTTTCACTTAGAACTAATTGGGTAATAGCTGAGTTAATAAAAAATATGTCCTATGTATTAAAATTCATCTTCAATACCTAACTGCAAATTGTTTGCAATCAGAGGTGAGATTAGAGTTGCAATAGTTTGTTTACAGTTGTAGTATTACAGAATATTATAAACAGAAAATATTTTCCAGTTTTGCAGTTCTGCCAGTAGGTGGTACTAGCAGTTTCTACATTTGATAACAAAGGTTCTTGAGTAATACACGTTCCTGTCACAGCAAGCAATGTGCTCTTACTCTACTGAAAATAACATATTTATATTTGATGCACTTTCACTCAAGGGCAGATTTTAATTCAGTTATTATTTCTTCCAGTTGTGATGACTGCAAAGTATCCTTTACAATATGCAGTTTAGAATCTGTGACAAATGATTACATCTATTAGCTTTCAATTAAAAGATAATAATAATTTTTTTTTTTTATAAGTAGCTTCCCAGTTCTATAGCAGCTGAAATTTAAGATGCATCTCATAATTCATCTGAAAAAAATGTTTTCAGAAATATTTAAGGTTAAGATTAACTCATTCTTTTTAACTCACTATTCTGGCTGTTAGATCTTGGGAAAAAAATACATGTTGCTTTGTTGTGTAGATCTTTTTAGCATCTGGGTATACTTGAAGTGTTGATTTTGGTTGTTTCTTTTTTTCCATTTTTTTCCTACTTGAAGGACAGTTGGACTCAAATAACTGCAGAGACACAGAAAATGGAGATGTAAGGCCAGAACACTTGGAATGTGGTAATAACAGCACTTCTGGCTTTGATAGGAGATGACAATACATGAAAGAAGATTTGTGGCCACCATGAAAATCTGTTTGCCAGTTTTTGTTTCAATGTCATGTTTGTCATATTCTTATCATGATAATAATAAAATGAAAGAAAATGATCCTATCAGTGTGTACCCATAGTTGTATGGTCAGAGTTCACAGCCAGATGACAGATCATTGATTCCTAAATGGAAAGACACAGAAAAACACACATATTTCTGTAATGTCTTGATCAGGGGATGTATTCACAATTTCAGATAGTGTCTTCATCAATTGTTGTGTATTGGATACCATGCTGATGTCATACTCACTGTAAGAAAGGCCTGGCAGGAGCAAAGTATGATAGGGCTTGGAGTCTGGATTGTAACATGAGATGCTTTCCATTTCCACGGTCTGCTTCTGGCTTGGGGTCTTACATCTCTTGTATTTGTGCTGTCTGCTGTCTACTTGGCTTCTACTTTTGCTTCACTATGAAATACACTGTGTGCAGAGATATTACCTATTGTATTAGTTCATTATAATCTCCTTATCTCAAGCCATTGGAGTTTTGTGCTTTTTTCACTCTCAGTTATGGGGGTCTTGGTCTTGTGTGAGCATCTGTTTTTGAAACTCAGCCACTGACTGGGTTGAAACCATAGCAGACAGCTTCTCTTAACAGTTGATATAATTTCTTAATTATGTATCTTATGGCTTTTTGTAGATAAAATCAAACAGATTATGTTCAAGTTGTTAGGTTCTACAGGGGGTTGACAAAATCTGGAATGAATATATACTAAATTTTATGTGTTCTTATGAGCTGCATGCAAAATAAATGTTTATGAGGGGCTACTTAGTTGCCTGTGAACAATTGTCTGGATGTAAACCAGACGGGTTTTTTAATGTCCATCATTGCTGATTATTCCCAGGGGATCAGTGTCCATCATTTGATTAGGTGGGTTGGATTGGTTGATGGGTTGGATGCTATGATCTTGAAGGTCTCTTCCAACCTGGTTTATTCTATGTATTCTATTCTATGTATGTATTGCTGATTATTCCCTGGGGATCAGTGCTGGGCCCCATTCTCTTTAATATCTTCATTGATGATCTGGATGAGGGGACTGAGTCAGTCATCAGCAAATTTGCAGATGACACCAAGCTGGGAGCAGATGTTGATCTGTTAAAGGATGGAAGGGCTCTGCAGAGGGACCTCGATCAACTGGACAGATGGGCGGAGTCCAACAGGATGGCATTCAACAAATCCAAGTGCCGCGTGCTGGACATTGGCCACAACAACCCCATGCAGAGCTACAGGCTGGGGTCAGAGTGGCTGGAGAGCTGCCAAACAGAAAGGGACCTGGGGGTGCTGATTGACAGCTGCCTAAACATGTGCCAGCAGTGTGCCCAAGTGGCCAAGAAGGCCAATGGCATCCTGACATGCATTAGGAATAGTGTGGCCAGCAGGAGCAGGGAAGTCATTGTGCCCCTGTACTCAGCACACTGGTTAGGCCACACCTTGAGTACTGTGTCCAGTCCTGGGCCCCTCAGTTTAAGAAGGACATTGAGACAATTGAACGTGTCCAGAGAAGGGCAACAAGGCTGGTGAGAGACCTTGAGACCAAGCCCTACTAGGAGAGGCTGAGGGAGCTGGGATTGTTTAGCCTGGAGAAGAGGAGGCTCAGGGGACACCTAATTGCTGTCTACATCTACGTGAAGGTTGGTTGTAGACAGGAGGGAGTTGGTCTCTTCTCTAAAGCAACCAGCACCAGAACAAGGGGACACCGTCTCAAGCTCGGGGGAAGTTTAGGCTTGAGCTGAGGAGAAAGTTCTTCATTGAGAGAGTTATTAGCAATTGGAATGGGCTGCCCAGGGAGGTGGTGGAGTCACTGTCCCTGGAGGTGTTCAAGAAGGGATTGCATGTGGCACTTGGTGCTGTGATTTAGTCATGAGGTCTGTGGTGACAGGTTGGCCTTGATGATTTTTGAGGTGGGGGGTGAGGGGTGTCATTGAGGGTGATGTGATTTTTGGATCCTATTTCCAAGGATTGCTATTCCACAGCCATGCCAAAGCTGACTAAATTAATCCCCACTTAAAGATAGCTGTCAGCAACAGAAACTGAGGCAGCAAGATTCATTTAACATACTGAACTATAACGGCACACAGACAGAGTTGTGCTGACAGATCATTCTAGAGGCCATGATAAGGCACAGGGAGGACAGGGAGGTGATTCAAGACAGCCAGCATGGCTTTACTAGGGGCAAATCCTGCCTGACCAACCTAGTGGCTTTCTATGATAAAGTGACTGTGTCAGTGGACAAGGTATGACCTTATGGATGTGATCTATCTGGACGTCTGCAATGCCTATGACGTGGTCACCCACAACATCCTACTTGCTGAGGTGAAGAGATATGGATTTGATAGGTGCACTGTTCAGTGGACAAGAAATTTGCTGGAAGGTCACATCCAGAGGGTAGTGCTCAATGGCTTGAAGTTCAGATGGAGAGCAGTGACAAGATTGCAAGACCCCTTGCTGTATAGTGTTGTAAAGCCCAGGAGCAGAACAAATGTGTCATGCTGGGCCAAGAGACAAAACCCAGGAGGAGCCAAGAGTCCCTGGGACAGTTTCATTTTATTGGACGAAGCAACAAGAACCGCTGTGAAGATTGCAGCTCAAGAACCTCTCCAAATAGGCAAAGCTGCAAAGCTGACAAGCCCTGCAAGGCTCGGCAGCAACCTCTTTTCTACAAAGCTTTCAGCTGAGATAAACCCTGTATGTGGTACAGCAACAGGCTGCAGAAGCCAACAGAAAGTGCAACTGTGTTCCTGCAGCTTTCACATGGTCAATGCCATTTTGGTTTTGTTTAAATCCCCATGTGTGCTGGTTGGTACCACAATCAGTAAGTAATTACAAAGTCTAATTTTTTATAAGCATCTGTTAAAGGTCTGTTGCCCAAGAGATTTCTAGAGTTATGCCCCACACACCCTTTGTGGGCAATCTCTGGCATGTTGCCAATGTTATCTTTTTTCTTTATGGTTTAAATTGTTTGTTGTTTCTGGATTTTTGCTCATATTGTTGAAATTGTTGCATGTTCCTGCTGGTGAAATATCTGTTCTACAACCAAATATTTTGAACTAGTAAATTCCACGGGGTTTTTTTATTAATAAAGTTATTAATACTTTTATTAACCATTCCACCTATTGAACATTAATAACCTCCTTACAATCATAACAGTGATCTGCCCCATGACCTTCCCTGGTACCAAGGTCAGAGTGAGAGACCTATAGTTTCCTGTATCCTCCTTTCTTCCTTGCTTGTAGATGTATATCTATATACACTTACGTATAAATGTATATGTGTCTTTCTACAAATACCTAATTTGTATTTAGACTTGTTTATGCAGTGGTATGTAGTAGCCTAACAAATGTATTACTGTGTAGTAGCCTATAGCTTTAAATCACAACTATAACCTAAATTGGTTTTGTTCTAAATGTGTAGGAGACTGCCCTTGTGTTTATACCTAGGTGTGGTAGGTTGAGAGAGGGCCTAGCTCTCTCTCTCCCTCACAGAGTGAGAAACCACAGCTAACTCAGTCACAGAAAGCAGACTATATTTACACCATATATGGAAAGCAGGTTATATATAACACAATATATACAGGTATTTACAATATATACACAGAAATATACAGCAAAGAGAAATAACACAACAAAAATCCCTCCCCGAGCAGGGATTCCCTCCCTGTAACCCCCTCTCTCCCCCCCCTACCTCCTTTTTTTCCCAAAAAGGGGTTAGAGAGAAAGAAAGGCAAGTTATTAAGGAAAGAGTAAGCTTCAAAAGCCCATGCAGGATTAGTTTTTGCTTATCTCAAGGCCAACTCCAGCTAGTTTGCGGAGAAGCAGGCAGGGAGAACAGGCTGAAACCCAAACTCCCAAACTCCCAAACCAAACTCAGAAAAAATTCCAACTGCCCTACAATTTAAAGTTGCGTTTTGCCCATCCACCAATGAAATTCGTTTAGAATATCAGAATGTTTTTGTTCTAGTACCGAAAACATTTAGCCAGTGTCCCAGTACTCTTCCTTTTCTTAAAGGCACAGCCTCAAACGGTCACACTAGGTATTGACTGTTATGTTTACGGTGTATACAATACATTGCGCATGAGCTATTATTCATTTAAGAGGATATTTGGTGCACCTGAATCTTTTGCAAAATGTCCATTATTCCATATAGCCTTTAGAGGAGCTTCTACCATCACTAAATGCTAGTCCCTGTGTTAGAAGATGATATTGCTCGTGTTTGGTTTTACCTTGATTAGATATTTTCTTTAGTTGAAAGGTAAGAAATATTCACAAACTTAATTTCTAAATTGTTTTGAATTATATTTATTTTTTAACTTTAGGCAGAGTACTAGAAAATATGGCGGCTAGCAATTTTATGATAAATATAAACATTTTAAAAATCTAAAACTCTGTAGGTGAGCCACAAATATGTAAAAAGGAACATGGTATGTTGTACATAATCACACATATAAATACATACAACTAAATCTAAGATGACAGGAATATCATTGAGAATAATGGTCTAGCTAGCTAATAAGATTCATGCCCAGTTCCTTGTTTAATAGTAGAATCATGAAATCAATAAGGTTGGAAAAGACCTCAAAGATCATCAAGTCCAACCTGTCACCCAAGACCTCATGACTACTAGACTATGGCACCAAGTGCCATCCAGAGGGGATTGGACTTGTTATTTGGTGCCATGGTCTAGTAGTCATGAGGTCTTGGGTGACAGGTTGGACTCGATGATCTTCGAGGTCTCTTCCAACCTTGGTGATACTGTGAAATACTGTGAATATGTCCAGTCCCTTCTTGAACACCTCCAGGGATGGCAACTCCAACACCTCACTGGGCAGCCCATTCCAATGGCGAACAACTCTCTCAGTGAAGAACTTTCTCCTAACCTCGAGTCTAAACTTCCCCTAACACAGCCTGAGACTGTGTCCTCTTGTTCTGGTGCTGGGTGCCTGGGAGAAGAGACCAACCCCCTCCTGGCTACAACCACCCTTCAGGTAGTTGTAGACAGCAATGAGGTCTCCCCTGAGCCTCCTCTTCTCCAGGCTAAACAATCCCAGCTCCCTCAGCCTCTCCTCATAGGGCTTGTGCTCAAGGCCTCTCACCAGCCTCACTGCCCTTCTTTGGACACGTTCAAGTATTTCAATATCCTTCTTAAATTGAGGGGCCCAGAACTGGACACAGTACTCAAGGTGTGGCCTAATTAGTGATTCTTTTAGGAATACTTCTACCATCTCTGCAGCCTAAGTTTTCTTAAAATTCTGGCAAAAATCTGGCCTTAATATTTAAACAGTGTTATACATGAAGGACCTAAAAGGTATTTATACCTAAGATGTTTTTAGAAGAAAGAGTTTATGTGTCATTTACACTTGCTATAGCTCTGGCCTATGAATTTCTTCTTTGAGAACTGCTATTCTAAAATTTTATGTTCACTTATTTTCTTTTATCACCCTGTTTTCTCTTTCTGACCTCAAAAAGCAGAAACATCAATCTCTTGCTTTAATGTATTCCTTTTTGTCCTTTTCACCCCTGAAATAATATTGATTCAGTTTACATTTAGTTTAAGGTTGTACTTTATCAATGTATAGTGTATGCATCCGACATATAATGTAAGATATTAAAAATGTTTACAAAAATAAATCTGCACTGGTTTACAGAAGAA
Source organism: Dryobates pubescens (assembly GCF_014839835.1). NCBI lineage: Eukaryota > Metazoa > Chordata > Aves > Piciformes > Picidae > Dryobates > Dryobates pubescens. The sequence goes on from NC_071618.1 coordinate 30,467,913, forward strand.
AATGAGTGATGTTCCTTAGGGGTTGATACTGAGACTGGCACTGTTTAACATCTTTGTCAGTCATGCAGACAGTGGGATTGAGTGCAGTCTTGGCAAGTTTGCTGACAACACCAAGCTGTGGTGTGATCAACATGCTGAAGGGAAGGGATGACATCCGGAGGGACCTTGACAGGCATGAGTAGTAGGCCTGTGCAAACCTCATTGTAACTGTAAGATCTTGCACCTGGGTTGGTGCAATCCCAAACACAGATACAAGCTGTGATGAGTGGATTGAGAGCAGCCCTGCAGAGAAAGACTTCAGGGTCTTAGTGCATGAAAAACTGAATATGAACCAGTAATGTGGACTTGCAGATCATAAAGCCAGATGCATTTTGGGCTGCATTAAAACAAGTCTGACCAGGAGGTCAAGGGAGGTGATTCTACCCCTTGAGTCTGTTTTTGTGAGGTGTCACCTAGTACTGTGTCCAGCTCTGGAGACACCAGCATAAAATGGAGAGGGATCTGTTGGAGTGAGTTCAGTGGAGGGCCACAAAGATGATCAGAGGGATTAAGCACATCTCCTACAAAGTAGGCCTGAGAGAATTGGAGTTTTTCAGCCTGGGGAGGAGAAGGTTTGTCACAATGTTGTAGTTTCTATGTAGCACACTTAGTATATGGAACCCAAAATCTCTTTTGATCATTTTTCCTTAGCACTTCTGTATTTCTTCATACTATATGCAAGTTCGTGGTTTTTTGTTGGTTTGGTTTTTTTTTGGTTGTTTTTTACTTTTTGTTTTGTTTCAGATTTTTGTTTGCTTTTTTGTTTCTTTGGTTTCTTTGTGTGTTTGATTTTTGGTTGGTTTGGTTTTGGTTTGGTTTTGTTGTTTGATAGCTTTTTGTTGTGGTGGTGGTTTTTTGTTTGGTGCTTTTGGTTTTGGTTTTGGTTTTTATATGGAATGGGGTGCTTTTTTGTTTTGGTAGTAATGTTAATTAAGAGGACACTTATAAGAAAATCGTGTTAAATCACAGATTTAATTAGTAACAACATTTTTTCACTTTCATATGAAAATGTACACCTGATGTGGTCGTTTGAGGCTGTGCCTTTAAGAACAAACACTGCTGGAACACACTGGCTAATGTTTTTGGTACTAGAACCAAAACATTCTGATATTCTAAACGAATTTCATTGGTTGATAAACAAAAATTCAGCTTTAGATTGTGAAGCGGTTGGAAAATTTTTTCCTCAGTTCAATTGGGTTTGGGAGTTGGGGGAGTTGGGTGTTTCAGCCTGTTCTCCCTGCCTGCTTCTTCTGCGAACTGCTGGACTTGGCCTTCAGATAAGCAAACACTAATCCTGCATGGGCTTTTGAAGCTTGCTAACAACTCTTTTCCTTAGTAACTTGCCTTTCTCTCTCTCTAACCCCTTTTTGGGGAAAAAGGGAGGTAAGGGGGGGAGAGAGGGGGTTCCAAAGAGGGGATCCCTCCCTGAGGGAGGGATTTTTGTTGTGTTATTTGTCTTTGCTGTGTATTTCTGTGTATATATTGTAAATACCTGTATATATTGTGTTATATATATAACCTGCTTTCCATATATGCTTGTAAATATATAGCTTTTGCTCTTCGACTGAGTTAGCTGTGGTTTCTTACTCTGTGGAGGAGGGAGAGCTAAGCCCTCTCTCAACCTACCACATTTATTGGCTGCCCAACTCGGGGCTTGCTGACAAATTAGTTTGATTTATTGCTTGCTTAAGTCGAACGAGCAAACATGAAGGTGTTTTGGCTTTTTGAGCGTCTGTTCTTCTCGGTCTTTGGTGTATTGATCTACAAGTATTGCCTGGGTATGATTATCGATAAGATAGGTAAATATATAATGCAAAAATTATATTTGTGGTTTAAGTACAAGATTCGGCTTCTGTATGATCAGTGCCTGGAATTCTTTTATGTTAAAAAGTACAGGAATGTTACATCTAGCACACTCCCTATTGAGATAAAAGAGTTTAAGATTCCGCTCGGTGAAAGGGTAATTTTAAGTGATGGCTGGGATCCAAAGCTGATTTTCTTGATGTGTGTAGTCCTGCTGCTGGTGATAAGTAATGTGTATTTGTTGGTAGCACTGTACCGGGAGAAAAAAGTGTCCAAGGCATGTTTTGTTATAAAACGGAGGGTTAAGAGACGAAAACGCCACCCTAGCTCTGTTTCAGGAACATCCAGTGAGGATGATAATGGAGAATCTGTGTCAGTTAAAGATAAAGCTAAAAAGTCAATCGGCAAGGCAGCTCTGAATAGCAATGGTGATGATTCTGGCAAGCAGCCAGGGGCTACAGTAGCCCCAAACATGGCGGCTCCCGTGTCCCCAGCAGCCACCATTAACGAGGCAAAGTCATTTCCTCCTTCTTCCATGGCAGGAGCGGAAGCGTCCTCCAAAGCAACTAATCTGTCTCAAAGCTTATCAGCTTCTGATAATAAGGCAGCTGGAAACCCAAACACAGCTCCAGTAAAGCAAGTAGCAGTTTTAACAACAAGGAAGGGTAAGACTAAAGCTGATTCAGGAGCTGACGGGGATGCACAGCAAGGTTCTTCTGCTGGGGAGGAAGAGAAAATCTGTCTTAAAAATATAGCTGAGTTATTGAGATCATCAGAGGATCGAGATGCATCTCTTGGTAGGACAGCAGCTAGTGGTGGTGCTTCTCAGCTTAAAGGGATCCTTGAGAGGTTGTTGGGACCACAAGTTGAGGAACAGGAGGCAGAGGAGCAAGAACAAGATGACATAACCGACTGCTCTTCACCACGTGAGGAGCTTAGAAATGTGAGAAAAGACTATCTCAGAGCAGATAAGGAGCCAGTTCTCGCTTGGCTTGGTAGATGTTATGATACAGGTGCTCCAGCTCTAATGGTTGGAGACAAGTCAGCAGCCCAGCTAGGAACTCTCTCAAAGGATAATGGAATAGATAGACATCTAGGCAAGGCTCTCGGTAAGGTTAATCTGTGGATACGCCTTCTAATGGCGGTTCTCATGAGATACCCTTCCCGAGATGATCTTCCATGGAATCCTAAGCCCTGGACTACCATAGATGAGGGAATCAAGTGTCTGAGAGAATTTGCTGTTAGAGAGGTACTCTATGGTGAACATGAATCTCTGAATCCTGATGATGTTCCTGTAGGAAATGGTCTTACTAAAAAGCTCATCAAGCTTGCTCCTTCCAATTATGCAAACATTCTGGCAAGCAGAATTGTAGCAAGAAATTATGGTGGAGCTCCTCTTACGGTTGGCCAATTCACTGATCAATTGAGACAATTGGATGATAGCATGACACGTGTTTCTTTGGTTTCAGCCATTGAAACTCTGTCTGGAAAACTGGAGAATTGCATGAAAGAGCTGAAGGATGAATTTAAAAACACCATCTCCCAATTGGCACAAAGAGATGATTCCAATTCTTCCTCCAGGTGGGTACAGGTTTCATCTGTGAGGAATAGACATCCTCCAAGGAGGTCATTCCAAAACAGATCAAACCAAAACAGACCACCAAGGCAGTCACGTAGGACTATTTGGATTACCCTGCGTGATCAGTTTGGTGAGAACATGAACAGGTGGGATGGTCAACCAACTTCTAATCTTTTCAGGAGACTGAGAGAACTGCAAAGTGGCAGAACCCGAGGTAGCAATACCAGAAGGGTAGCTGTTACTTCTACAGTTCCCCAGGACAACTCTAGTAGCTCCAACAGTGGCTCCAGTTCTAACACTGCACAGTGTGCTCGTTGCACCTGTGGACATGTTCCCCATAACTAGGGGTGCCCTGCCTCCCGCCAGGGGGAGGAGAGGGGTAATACAGATAACAGAATCTATTGGGATGTGTACATCCAGTGGCCTGGCACTTCACACTTTCAGAAGTACAGGGCCTTGGTTGACACAGGAGCTCAGTGCACCATATTGCCATCAAATTATCAGGGATCAGAGTCCATAACTATTCTGGGAGTCACTGGTGGATCTCAAGAGTTAAGTAAAGTGGAGGTTAATATAAGCTTAACTGGTAAACAATGGAAAAAGCATACAGTTGTGACCGGACCTGATGCACCTTGTATTTTGGGAATTGATTTTCTGAGAGAAGGGCGTTTCAAAGACCCTAAAGGTTACAAATGGGCTTTTGGAGTAGCTTCTGTAGAAATTGATGGACAAAAACTGAAGCTGTCTGCTAGACCTGAGCTTTCTGATGAATCTGCAGTTGTGGGACAACACAAGATTCAGGACATTAAGTTGCCGGTTGCTTCTCGGACTGTGCATCACAGACAATACAGAACCAACCGTGACTCTTTGTTGCCCATTCAGAATCTGATTCGTCAGTTGGAGAGTCAGAAAGTCATCAGCAAAACTCATTCACCTTTCAACAGTCCAGTGTGGCCTGTGCGAAAGCCGAATGGAGACTGGCGTCTGACAGTGGACTACCGAGCCCTGAATGAAGTAACTCCGCCTATGAGTGCAGCAGTACCAGACATGATGGAACTCCAGTATGAGCTGGAATCCAAAGAGGCCAAATGGTATGCTACCATAGACATTGCTAATGCCTTCTTCTCTATTCCCATAGCAGAGGAATGCAGGCCTCAGTTTGCTTTCACCTGGAGAGGAATCCAGTACACTTTCAACAGACTGCCAATGGGCTGGATCCACAGCTCCAGCATCTGTCATGCAGTAATCCATGATGCTCTGGAGGAAGGTGGTGCTCCAGAACACATCCAGTTCATCGATGATATCATCGTCTGGGGTAAAACTGCTGAGGAAGTCTTCGAGAAAGGTAACAAAATCATGGACATTCTCCTGAATGCAGGTTTTGCCATCAAGAGAGACAAAGTGAAAGGTCCTACCACAGAGATCCAGTTTCTGGGAGTGCAGTGGCAGGATGGACGCCGACACATTCCAGTGGATGTGGTAAATAGAGTCTCTACCATGGCAAATCCCACGAACAAGCAAGAAACTCTACGTTTCTTGGGGATAGTGGGATTTTGGAGACTACACATTCCTGGATACAGTCAGATTGTGAAACCTCTGTATGATGTGACTCGAAAGAGGAACAGTTTCCACTGGGGACCTGAACAACAAGCAGCCTTTGACCAGATAAAGCAAGAAGTAGTCCAAGCAGTGGGTCTGGGACCTGTGCGAGATGGTCCAGACATTAAGAACATTTTGTACACGGCTGCAGGTGACAATGGTCCAACCTGGTGCTTGTGGCAAAAAGCTCCAGGTGAGACACGTGGACGACCTCTTGGTTTCTGGAGTCGAGGTTACAGAGGTTCAGAGGCTAATTACACTCCAACAGAGAAAGAGATTCTAGCTGCCTATGAAGGAGTGAAAACAGCTTCTGAAGTAATTGGAACTGAGTCACAACTTCTCTTAGCTCCCAGATTGCCAGTTTTGAATTGGATGTTCAAAGGCAAAGGTTCCACACCACATCATGCCACAGATTCCACCTGGTCCAAGTGGATGGCCCTGATAACACAGAGAGCTCGAATGGGAAATCTTGAAAGACCTGGTCTGGTGGAGGTGATCTCAAGTTGGCCTGAAGATACCAACTGTGCTAAACCTCCAGAGGAGAGAGTAACTCGTGCTGAGGAAGCTCCTCCTTACAATGACCTTTCTGATGATGAAAAGAAATATGCTTTGTTCACAGACGGTTCCTGTCGTCTCGTCGGGAACAAGCGAAGGTGGAAGTCTGCCGTGTGGAGTCCAACACGCCGAGTTGCAGAGGCGAAGGATGGAGAAGGAGAATCCAGTCAGTTTGCAGAGGTAAAAGCTGTCCAGCTAGCTCTCGACGTAGCTGAACGTGAGAGATGGCCAAAGCTTTATCTCTACACCGACTCATGGATGGTAGCCAATGCTCTATGGGGTTGGCTAAAGAACTGGAAAAAGAATGGCTGGCAGAGGAAAGGAAAACCCATCTGGGCAGCTGAACTGTGGCAAGACATTGCTGATCGAATCGAGAGAATTCCAGTGAAAGTGAGACACATTGATGCTCACATTCCCAAGAGCAAAGCTACTGAGGAACAGCAGCACAACCATCAGGCAGATCTAGCTGCAAGAGTTTCTCAAGTAGACAAGGACTCTGAACTTGATCTCGACTGGAAACACCGAGGTGAGATATTCTTAGCTCGGTGGGCTCACGATTCGTCAGGACATCAAGGCAGAGATGCAACATACCAATGGGCTCGTGACAGATCCATAGACATTTCCATGGATGCCATCACACAAGTCATCCATGACTGTGACATTTGTGCTGCTATTAAGCAGGCAAAGAGAATTAAGCCCTTGTGGTATGGTGACAGATGGTCCAAATACAGGTATGGTGAAGCTTGGCAGATTGACTACATCACTCTACCACGTTCTCGTTCTGGTAAGCAGTACGTGCTTACTATGGTAGAGGCAAACACTGGATGGCTGGAAACTTACGCAGTCCCACATGCAACTGCACGCAACACCATTCTCGGTCTGGAGAGACAGATCCTGTGGAGACACGGAACTCCAGAGAGGATTGAGTCAGACAACGGAACTCACTTCAAGAACAACCTTGTAAAGAGCTGGGCAAAAGAGCACGGTATTGAGTGGATTTTCCATATTCCCTACTATGCACCAGCTGCAGGGAAGATTGAACGCTACAACGGTTTGTTGAAGACCACTCTCAAAGCCATGGGAGGTGGATCTTTGAAAAACTGGGAGAAACATTTAGCACAAGCAACCTGGCTGGTGAACAGTAGAGGTTCAGTGAACCGAGCTGGACCTGCACATTCTGATCTGCTACAGAAAGTAGAAGGTGATAGAGTTCCTGTTGTTAGGGAAAAGAATCTGTTAGGTAAAACTGTTTGGGTATTTTCGCCCTCAGGAGAGGCTAAACCTGTCCGAGGGGTGGTTTCAGCAGAAGGTCCGGGTCACACTTATTGGGTAATGCAAGAGAATGGTGAAATTCAGTGTATTCCACAAAGAGATTTAACTTTAGCTGAGAGAGTTTAATTTCAGAATGTTGTACAGCTACAGCGCGTCCAAAGGAAAGAGTCCCTGAGGAATCTACGGTGCACGAACCCTGAGAACCCTGAGAGCCCTGAGTCAACTGAGAGTCCCTGAGTCCCTGTTTCCCTTTTTCTTCGCTTCGTCTGCGGAGAGACAAACTGTTTTCCATTTTCTTGATTTTGGATTTTCTTGGACTTCTGAATCATCTACATCTGAGTATAGCCGGAATGGACGATGAACTTAACTTACGAACTGTAAATATTGTTCTGGATTGGATGGACAGTACGAACAGCCAATGAAATTGTTTAGAAAGGGGTGGACTGTGGTCGTTTGAGGCTGTGCCTTTAAGAACAAACACTGCTGGAACACACTGGCTAATGTTTTTGGTACTAGAACCAAAACATTCTGATATTCTAAACGAATTTCATTGGTTGATAAACAAAAATTCAGCTTTAGATTGTGAAGCGGTTGGAAAATTTTTTCCTCAGTTCAATTGGGTTTGGGAGTTGGGGGAGTTGGGTGTTTCAGCCTGTTCTCCCTGCCTGCTTCTTCTGCGAACTGCTGGACTTGGCCTTCAGATAAGCAAACACTAATCCTGCATGGGCTTTTGAAGCTTGCTAACAACTCTTTTCCTTAGTAACTTGCCTTTCTCTCTCTCTAACCCCTTTTTGGGGAAAAAGGGAGGTAAGGGGGGGAGAGAGGGGGTTCCAAAGAGGGGATCCCTCCCTGAGGGAGGGATTTTTGTTGTGTTATTTGTCTTTGCTGTGTATTTCTGTGTATATATTGTAAATACCTGTATATATTGTGTTATATATATATAACCTGCTTTCCATATATGCTTGTAAATATATAGCTTTTGCTCTTCGACTGAGTTAGCTGTGGTTTCTTACTCTGTGGAGGAGGGAGAGCTAAGCCCTCTCTCAACCTACCACACCTGAATATCTTGAACATAATGCTAAGTTATGAAAAAATGGGTTTTATTTCAATTTGAAGTTTGCTTATTCCATGGAATGATAAACTGGTTGATACCAAAGTTCATTTTTATTCTGTATAACTAGAGACAGGCCGTTAATGTGTACTTGTGAACTACCAAGAGTAAATAGTCTAGTACATTCACAACTGTAGATGTTTCCCATTTGTATTGGCTTTTGGTCAATGACTAGAAAATTCTTCTTGTTAAAAAAATCCCCAAACAAACCCTAACAAACAAAACACAACAACAAACCCCAGAAGCAATAAATACTTTTGTCTTCTGTCTTTGAGAAAAGTATGAGAAGGTACGGCAAGCAGCTCTGGCAGCTACAGATCTTACAACAGCAGTTGTATGTAATATTTAGACAGCATTAGAATCCTTTTACCATTCTTAAGAAGTCACCAAAGATTAAAGGGCTGAAAGCAGAAAACATACCCAGCAAATTAGGGGCACACTTTATTTTGGACCAGTGTTGTAGATTTGTTTATATGGTAAACAGGTTTCATAATCTTGTCTCTGGCAGCAGACAGTTAGTCTGTTGCTGTCAGTGACTACAATTTGAAGAAGACAGAGTGAAAATCTAATTTCATGATATATAGGAATTTTTTTTGCTTATTTTTCTTTATAACATCAGAACTATAAGTTTTGGTGTTTTCCTCTTAACGCCACTTAGATCTCAAAGCCAAACTCCACTTTGAATACTCAGTACTTCTGAACTATCATACGTACTGCTTCTCTGCTTGGCAAGGGCAAATCTGGATGTTTTTAAGCAGTTGGTTTGATTTATTTTTCTTTTCCCTGAGTAGAATCACAACCAGATCTAGATATTTTGACAAATGTAACAACTGTTAGATGTTTCTGATTAAATAATTAATTGACATAATTAAATAATTAATTTAAATTATTGATTGAGATACCTAGCCAACATACATAAGTACAACTGTATCTTATTTTAGGAAATATCCTCTTTATCTACAGGCTTAATGAGCAGTAATAGAAAGTGTATTTCAGCAGGGGCCATAAATATGTGAACATTATTTAAAAGTCTCTAAGTGAAATGGTCCATGAGTAGTCAAAGTGGCTAAATTTAGGCAGTCACAAGACAACTTTCTCAAATACCTGAGTAATAAATTAAGTAAAATCACATATAAAATAGGAAATTAATGAGAATAGGTAGTCTAATTATTACACACGAAATGTTAAGCTTTTAAGGATATATATATTTGTGTTTCTTATGATGATGGAGGAGGAAGGAAACAATAAAAAAACTTCATTTTTCTTCCTGGGAGGTATTGCAGAAGAACAAGTGAAGCATAAAGTATTCATGCTGTAGGAGCCACATACTGTGTCAAGGCACAGAGAATTCTTAATTTATTGAAGTAAGAGCTGGCTAAAACAGTTAAAAAGCATAGCTCTATGCATTTAGCATATGTTTTTCTGCCTTTTTCAAAGAGTCTGTTTTTCCTTCAAGTGCATAACAAAAAAATTGTCAACGCCTCATTTCACACTGCACTTGTAAATGTTTAAGGCCAGAAGTAAGCAGTTACTTGTTAGTAGAAATCTCACTTAGCTGTCAGTAGAGAGGTATCCTAAAAGCATCTAATAAAGTAATAATATTGAATACAGTGTTTAAAGCTTCCACATATAACATAAGACTGAATCAGGTGCAATGCTTAGTAAACAAATGTTCAGTACCTGTTCAGAACTTTACAAATGTCTTCAGGAGAAACTCCATAAACCAAAGGAAAAAAAACAGTATACAAATTGTGGACATACAAATTTTCTTACTGTTGCAACAGAGACTTCTTCACATTTTTTGTTAAAGACATGTCTTTAAAGAGTGAAGTTGTCTATTGTAATTACAGGATTTTATGTTATTAAAAAATACCATTCCTTCTGCATTATTTTATATATAATGTTTGGTTTATTATTTATTTATTTTCATTATTATTTTAGGTATCAACATATGTTTTTAAAGAGGTGATATTACAACATTTTTGTCCAGTTAAGATTCACCCCATTTAGTGTTAGATACCCTTAGTGTTGAGGTGTCTGTCTGTCATGTTCTTTTATGGTCAATAAAGAGAATCAAACATTTTCTAGGCAGCTATTTAAAGAAGTATCATGCTTTAAGACTTCCTTTTTCTCTCTATTAATCCTGAAAAGATTATCATATGCAAATATCTATATTATAGATACTTACATCTTGCCAAATTAATCTTCCAGCTAATGTTTTGTGATCCTTTTTCTACTGCTGTTTTAAGACAATATTTTCTGGGGAAGCATTTCCTTGTGTCTTGGCACCCCTATGTTGGTCCCAGGCAGTTTGGTTTTGCATTTTTTAATCTGAGTATCAGCTAAATTTTAAATGATAAACAGTGATTTGAGTCAAAATATAACTCTTCATATATAGCATTTTCATATTCAACGTTTGGAAAAAAATACATCAACATTTATTTCAGTCTCTTTCATCAAAATCATGAAGATTTAATTGTTCCTGTATAGCAGGGTTCAAATTATTTCTTATTCAATACAACAATTTTACTCAGAAGTAGGTTTGGGGTTACTCAGGATATAACACCAACACAATTGATAATTCAAGATTTCATTGCATTAAATAATTTTATATCCAGCTCTATCATTTACCCATAGAATTGGGTTCATCCAGTTTCTGATCTTTCTAAACAAACATATTCTCTAGTCCTGTTTAATGGAGATGGACATTATTCATACTTTGAAAAAAAATAAAATTTTCCTAGCATTTTTCCTAGAGTATATTATTCCTCTCATCACTTTTTCCCATATTTTTGTGTTGTGTAATAAAAGCAAGCTTTCTATTTCATAGCCTTTTAAAATTATTCTTGTGCCGTTTACAGTCTATTATTTAGATTTCACCTCCTACTCTCAGGTGGTTAATCATGATCAGCCTCCACAATCTACTATCTAAATTATGAAATAAGACTACTTGATTTCTCTTCTGTTATTTACTTTAACTTAGGAGGAACGATCTTATTATCCTCCTTCAAATTTCTGCCTAAAACATTCCTTTGCCTTGATGCTTATAATAAACTTGTCAGCATTTAGATTTCTAGTAAGCTGATAACATTGACTTTAATAACGTCTTCTTTTACTATGAACTCCCTTCCTATCTGTTTCTTTGTCTGACACAGTCCCAGGTCAGAGAGTTAACAGCTTTTGTTTTGAGCTTATAAAGGATTTTTCACAAGAGTGTTTTTCTTTTTGTAGACTATTTATTTCAAGGAAAGCAATTCTAAATCATAGTGACACTTTTCATACTTTCATTCTCTATTTCTCCTCCTCTCTAATCTATTCTTCCTCTTCTCCACCATCCTGCTAAAATATTATCATCTGAAGGTAAGCCATTACATATAAACTTTATCCACATAGCAAGTCTGCAATACCAAAAATCTCTTTGAAAAATATTACTTTTCATCTAGAAAACATAATTTGTGTCAGTAACTCATTTTATGTAAGAAAAAAATAAATAGTGTTTAATGTAGTGTAGGTAACACACCCCTTAAATGAGTTGCATTATCATTTGATCCTCTCAGCTGAAGGCTGAGCTGAAATATTAAATATGTTCACAAATTGCTTAAATACATGTGGGTATGGTTGTTTTCACAGTTTTTTAGACTTTTACATTTTACATTCATAGAAATATTTGTGAATTTCTATACTATGTTATCATCCCTTTTCCCATTACTTTTTTGAAGCTGAAAACCTCCCAACAGATTTTTTCAGGTTGTTATGACATGCAAGTACAGATCCAGATTTCTTTCAGGTTCAGTTATGAGAGGCATCATGTTATTCTGAATTTTATTTTTTGTTCTTCTTTGGCAGCATTACACAGCAGAAGTTCAGCAGACATGGAAGGTTACAGTGCAGCTTGTCTGATTCTGTTATCAAGCATAAATCCTTGTTCAGAGAAATGCCTAAGCAATCTTGAGAAGTGGAAAAGGAGGAAGATGCCTAAATTTTGTGTGGGTAGCTGAACCTCCAGATTTTTTTTGCAGACTACAATACCTGTTGGAACATTAGCTGAATTTGCTTGTTTAATCCAGTGCATAAACTAAGCATAGAATCTTAGAATCATAGAACAGCTCAGGTTGGAATAGACTTGAAAAGATCACCTAGATCAACCTTCCATGGGAAAGGGAATTTAGTTGAGATTGCCTGTCACTTTGTCCAATCACATATTAAAATCCCACAGTGATTGGGATTCTACCACTTCCCTGGGGAGGTTATTCCAGTGAATGATTCTTCTCACTGTGAAAAAATGTAACTTTTCCTGATGCAAATTATAACAGTTGTACCTTGCAGTCTTTATGACTTCATGAACAGAGACCCTCCATCCCCTTTGTAGCCACCTTTTAAATACTGGAATACTGAATCTTCTCTTTCCAGGGAGAAAGACTTTATTCCTTCATTTTTACCCATGTGGCAGGGTCTCACTTGAATTATCTTAGTAGAAACACAAAACTATTCGCACTACCAAACTACACAAATTCTCCTTAAGATTTTCTGCCTTTCTTCTTGGAGGATTGTGGAACACCTAAGTGGTTTATGCCCACTGGGGAGTGCCTGCTCTTGGCGCAGCCACTCCCTCTTTCAGCACATGGCTGGCAACAGAGCCAGGTGCAGCTGTGCCTCAGTACATTACTTCACCCAATTGTAGGCAATGCATCTGCACAGGTGGCAGCTGCACATGATTGTAATCTTCATCAGAGAAGCCTGCAGTAATGCAGCTCTGGACGTACCAATGGGTGGTGTGACTTAAATGGTAGTTTCCCAGAGTGACTCAGCTTGTCCAGTGGAGGGCTCTGGCAATCACACTCGGAGGCACCCTAACTCCAGTCAGATGGAGGGACAGCTGAGTTTTTTCTTGAACTGTACAAAACCAATGGTTTGGGAGGTTTAAGAGCTGAATGCTGTTGGAACGTCTGACACAGCAGAGGGATTTCTTCTCCAGTATGCACTGAAAATTGAGCACCAGAATGAAGCCATGGCGTGCTGTTTCCTGGAGGAGTGGAAGGAGTGGGTGAACTTGGTGAACTTGACTGCTCTGACTCAATTGCCTCAGGGGTGAAAACATGACACTTGAACTGACCATGGACTGATGAAACTGATCAGACAGACTTCACAGCGAGCAGTATCTGTGCATCTGTTCTTCAGTGGTAGAACACCCCTGTGTTATGTGGGAAGGCCTGGGTTCGATTCCTGGCTGGTGCACAAACTGCAAGGCTGTGCATTTGTTGTTTAGTGGTAGGATACTTGCTTTTTATGCGAGAGGCCCAGGTTTGATTCCTGGCTGGTGCACAAACTGCAAAGTGATGTGAGTGAGAATGGACAATGCCTGATCCATGATATCTATTGTTTTGATGTATGATGTCCATGATGCAGATGGAGATAGAGTTTCTGATGTTAGTGAAAGGTTATGATTTTTTTTCAGATGACCAGGGTGTCCATTGGGTCTACAAATAGTTCACAGTACACAAGAATGAACTCTGTATCACCAGACAGGTCCTGTTCCATCCCATTGGGTGAGGGGAAGAACTGTATCCTGATCCCGAGTGAGAGACTATTCTGAAGGACACCCAGATGAAGAGTGATCTTCTCCTTGAACTTTGCTACATATCAGCTAGAGACTGTTTCTAATTTGATTATATGTTTGGTGCAGGAATTATGGTACAAAATAAACGGTGGAATGTGGCTGTTTAGGATGGGTGCCTTCCAAAAAAGAAGCCACAGTCTTGAGACCACCAGTGTCCAGAGTGTCCAGCCCAGGGGGTAGACACAAGAAATAGTGTATTTCTACCCATAAATCCTGCACCCTTATGAATATGTCAGCAAAGTCATTGTCTTTCTCTTTTCCCCCCTCCTTGATCCTGTGGGAGAGAGACTGTCTCTTATCTGTTAACAATGGGGGAGTACTAGAGGCCTCTTTGTACTGGGTAACTCTTTTTTTCCCCATTTTTCCCTGTGCAATCTTGGCCTGTTTAGGTCTAATGCCAAGGTAAAAAGGGGATGAAGTTCAGGCCTGGCCAGCCTGAAACCAGCCTAGCAAAAGTAGGGGAAGAAAGAGCCCTGGGGTTTTTGGTGAACCTCAGGTGGGGAGAAGGGAAGCTTTTGGTCTGGTGTAAAAGAACTTGTGTGTTAAGATTAGACTGGGGATTTCTTTGAATTGCTATGCTTACCACTATATTTTGTAATTTTTCTGTATATTCATTGCTTTTCAATTTAAACTTTACATTACTATCCAATTCATTTGTGTGAGTGTTACTCTTTTGCCCTTTTTGGGGCAATAGAGCAATCCGTCCCGCTCTAAAATAGGACAGACTATCAAGACATGGATGGACAATAGGCAACTGTTTTCCCTTTCCTAAATGGAATTATGGAGAAATCTCATGTCTTAACATTTGAATGCATTCTGTGATTATCCAGGAGATGATTGGCCTCTACAGACAATAAAACTCATCACTGACACATTTAATCAGTTGGGGTTTGTTTTGTTTTGTATTTTTTTCCTTAGAGTTTTTCATTCACAGACAAATAGTTCATGAAATTTGGACAGATTTTCTAAATTCCAACCAAAATTTAAGAAATTCAGCTAGATTTCCCAAGTAAAATAAAGACATTTCAATACTCCAAATGTACCTAAGCCTGGTATTTAAGCATTATTTTCTGATCTAAAATACTTAACTTCATTCTGATTACAAACTGTGGATACCACTGTGCGAGACCAAAGCTTGTCTTTCCCGGTGTGACTCAACAAAGATAAAATCACCTTTGCTGCTTGCCCAGACAATAGCTGGTGTGTATTGGGCAGAGCCACTGGAATAACTCTTGGGAAGGTGCAAAGATAACTTTGCTCACTGGACCACAGCTGGTCTCACAACAATGGACTGAGGCCACCCTCGGGAATATGCATAAGACAAGACCCATCAGGTACCCCAGAAAGGGAGGATGGTGAGATAATGGATTCACCACCTGGTCCCTGATTTCCTGAGGGACAATACTTGGACACATAGCTAAGGACTAAAAGCTTTATAAAAGACTTGAGCAACTACTGCCTCAAGGCAAGAAAAACACAGAAGGAAAACACAGATGAGGAAAAACACAGGAGAAGGACAATGCTGCTGAGAAGGAAAACACGAGAGAAGGAAAAGCCGGGGGCAATGCTGCTCTGAAGAAAAACCAGGAGAGGAAAAATGACAGAGATGTCACCATGGAGCCTGGAAGAAGCAGAACTCTCTCTCTGTGTCCTAAGTTCTGCCTGCTGCAACTCATGGAGCTGAAGAGGCTGCCCAGATGACCACATCTCTTCTACAGCCAAAGCCTCAGCACCCTTTCTCTACAGACCCAACATCTCCTGCAGCACCTTTCCTCCACAGACTCAAACTGTCTTGGGGGGGTGAGTGGTGTGGTAAAGTAATTCCTTTCCTCTTCTCTCTCTCACTCTCTATTTTCTCTCTCTCCCCTTCTGATCCATCCACTTTATTTGTGTAATAAATAGTCTAGCTGTTGATATTTTGGCCTTGTTTGTGCCTCTAATTTCACAACATGGTAATATTCTAAAGAACTGACTCTCTTTCCCTCTCCAGACTGAGACAACCACAAGTACTGAAACATTCAGCAACAGAATTTGAACAAAATGCAGACATTGATAAAGGTATTTTCCATGGTTGTTACAGTGAAATTCAGTTTAACTGTATGAGAAAAAAATCATAAAATCATAGAATCATAGAATGGTTTGGACCGGACCATCTATTTCCATGAGCACGGACATCTTGCATTAGATCAGGTTTCTTAAAAGTTCCATCCAATCTGGCCTTGAATGCTTCCAGGAAGGGACATCTACAATGTCTGAGGTGAAACTGTTTTAGTGTCTCACCACCTTCACATTAAGGAAATTTGTTCCTTGTGTTTAGTCTAAATCCATAGTGTTTCACTTAAACAAATAACTAACTAACTAATCTAATTTTCAATTAAAATAAGTAAGAGTATTCCATAAGGACATACTCATATAGGTTACATGTTTATTTCTATGTTGTCATTAACAATATACAAGAAAAAAAGAGGAATGAGGCCATAAAACACATCCTGGTGAGTACAGTAACAAAAATGTCCAGCAAATAAATTGGGACACCACAGGAAGGATTCTGTGTGTAAGCAGTAGGCTCCTAAAATTGATCATCTGTCTTGCTGAAAGTTAATGGCGCTTTCTCAATATAGAAACAATACAGTCAATCATGCTTCATAGTATAATTAACTACTGACTGAAGTTGGAAAGAGTGGAAAATATTTCATGGGTATGGCAGAAAGAGTACCAGAGTTGATGATCTTCCTGATTTTGTAATAGCAGTGGGAGATGGTGAATGTCTGTGCTGAGATGCTACGTACCCAAGCAGGATACAGTATTGAGTTATTTTTGCAGTTATGGAATTTGAAAATATAACTCTGCTTTTGTAATATGTTGATACTATTGGAATTTGGAATATGGTATACCATGCAGGTTTGCAAGATCCATGTCTGTATTACAGTTACTTAGTCATAAGTAAATATAATCCTTTAGAAGTGTCATTCATGCCTACTTCCCAATAATTTAGAAACGCAGGTATCAGCATGCCACCAGAAAATCAAACAACAGGTAATAACCACGAGTTGTACTTGAATGAATATGGTTACAGGTCATTTAAAAAAAAAAAAGCTGAGACAGTGAATGATAAACTGTTTTGATGACATGCAAAGAAATGAGACTCCATCCTGCAATCATCAGTGTTCCCTGAGAGAAGCATCAAGTCCATCAGGAAAAAATTATGAAGTCGCTGTTTTTAGCAAGTGTCATGAAATCATTCCAAATATGTAAAAGAGATGTCTCAGTGCTTTTAACTGGTTGAAATCCAGACTGAAACTGATTACATATAGTGTATGTTTCTAAGTAAACTACAACTGAATGGCAACCATTTTTGAGTCACCTTTGATAGCAACAGAAGTTTGGAAATTACATAGCAAGTTTAAAGGGTCATTTCTTCACCAGTTTTAGGATTAGTAGCGAAGATTTTTTTTTTTTTTTTTTTAATATATTTTATATTTAGGTAAGGAAGAAGTTCTATACAGAGAGAGTGATTGCCCATTTGAATGGGCTGCCTGGGGAGGTGGTGGAGTCGCCGTCATTGGAGGTGCTCAGGAGGAGACTTGATGGGGTGCTTGGTGCCATGGGTTAGTTGTTTAGGTGGGTTGGATTGGTTGAGGGGTTGGACACGATGATCTTGAAGGTCTCTTCCAACCTGGTTTATTCTATTCTATTCTATTCTAATATTATGAAGTTTCAGGGCCTCAAAATAGTGATGTGTTCTTAAAGGAGCACATGTGAAGGACAGACAACATGCCAGAAGGCAGGAGTCTGTGTCAGTTTTCTAAATTTCATTGATTAGCAGCAGGCCTAATAAAACAAGTAATAGTCAAAAAAAGATGAGCATTTAGATTAATTAAAATGATTCACCCAGAGACATTGCTGGCAACATGTAGGAGAAGGGTTGTTTTCAGATAGCTTTGGAAGGCTATGAGGATTTGCCTTTGCTTGAATTAGAGAAAGCTATGTTTTGTCTTTGACTCTGCGGGTAGTGTAAACACCTTGTAACCAAAGGAGAGAAACTGGGTAGAATTTGGTTGGATGTGTTAAAATACTGTTTTGTTATTTTAACCTATTGTATGCCTTAATTACATGCATGCCAGTAGAAAATGACCAATTGAGATGTGACACATGTGCCTTCTGATAGACTATATAACTTTACTGTGTAACTTAATAAACGTCTTTACCTGCTTACATCCTGTCCTGGAAGCATTGCTCTGGGTGAATTAAAACAGCTGTACTACAACAAATGGTGACATGCATTAAAAAATAAAATAAAATAAAAAAAAGTTAAGCTTTACTTACAAGCCAATACTGTGAGTACAACAGTTCTTTTGATTGCATGGCATTATGGTCTGATTCATGATCTTTTGGTAAGAAGGAAAAGACATACAGAAAATTCTATTGTAATAAGATGTATCTGAGAATCTGAGGTATATTTTCCTTGTAGTGGCACATACACCAAAGCTACATGTGAATCTTATTGATTACGTAAAAATTTGAATGAGTCTGAAGTTCACTGAAGCAGTTTAATGTATTTTCTAAGCTGCTGCCTCACGATATAGAAATAGTGACACTAAACTGAATGGTGCTGTCAGTATGCCAGAGGGACAGGATGTGATCCAGAGGGACCCAGACAAGCTGAAGAAGTCAGCCCAGGTGAACATCACAAAGTGCTGTATCTGGGTTGGCGCAATCCTCATTATCAATACAGGCTGACGGATTGTATGAGAACAACCCTGCAGAAAAGGGCTTGGGAGTACTGGTGGATGAAAATCTGCACCTGAGCCAACAATATGCATTTATAACCCAGAATGCCAGCCTCATTTGGGGCTTCATCAAAAGAAGTATGCCCAGGAGACTGAAAGAGGTGATTCTGCCACTCCGCTCTGGTGAGACCTCACCTGGAGTACTGTGTCCAGCTCTAGGGTCCTCAACACAAGAGAGACACAAACAGACTGGAGCAAGTCCAGAAGAGGGGAACAAAAATGATCAGAGGTCTGGAACACCTCTCCTACAAAACCAGATTGAAAGAGTTTGGGTTGTTCAGCCTGGAGAAGAGAAGGCACAGGGGAGACCTTATAGCAGCCTTCTACTTCTTGAAGAGGGCCTATGAGAAAGCTGGAGAGGGACTATTTACAAGGGCATGCAGCAATAGGACAAGAAGGAATGGTTTTAAACTAGGGAAGGGTAGATTTAGACTGGATTCTTTGCTATGAGTGTGGTGGAGCAGTATTCCCAGGGAGATGGTGGAGACCCCATCCCTGTAGGTGCTCAAAGTCTGAGCAACCTGATCTGGTTAGCTTTCAAAAAGGAAAGCCCAATAATTTCATGTATTGTTTCCATGGAGAAATGGTATGTTGTAAAATAAAATGTGGAGGGTGACTTGATATTTTTAAGACCATTAAAAAGAATTTTTAAAATTTCCAATTAAAACATAAAACAACCAAACAAACAGTGTCTGAAATGTAGAAAAATTGCTTTTTAGTGTGTTTCTTTTTTCCTTAATTTTCTCCATTTTTCAAGTAAAAAGTTTGTCATGAGCCAGCAAGGTCAAAGCATGCAAACTGAAGAGTTTTTTCCCTTTCACTTTTAAAGACTTGTGGATTGTGCTTAAGTGGCCTTGCTGAAATCACAGAGGATTTTTCCATTGATTTCACTGAACAATGGTTAGGCCTTGAACTGGAATAAAAAGTAAAAGTGACTGTATATTATAGGAACAGGCATTGTATGGAAAAAAGGTAGAACACAGAAAATTATAAAGTGTCTCTTAGAACAAACAAAAACCACCACCACCAAACCCACAGTGCTTTATTTACCTTTCTCTTTCATTCCTTTATGTTCACATGAGTATTTTACATATGTTCTCTAAGTCTGCATAGGTGTACAATAGGATTAATTATGTCCTTGCATTCATTAATCTAAAAAAAAGTATGATGACCTTAAACATATAAATACCAATATATACCTTATTATGAATGTTGTTTATGTAATAGCTTGCTCTGAAGTGTGGAATCTTATTTGTGTAGATTGCTAGACCATTTAAAATATGCAATTATGGCAATAATTATAAGTTCAGTTTTACCACCCCTAAGGCAGTGATTTCTTTCAATTCAACATGATTGGGTTTTGTGTTTTAAGGTACAGAATTTGTATTAAAGATGTTAAAAGGGATTAGAAAATAATACAGAAGCATATGAAGAACAGTATACATTTTTTTATATATCTCTTTCATACTAAAGCAAACTAAAGCATGTAAAGCTGTAACATTTGAGAGACAGTATAGTAATGCCTGTGGAATAGATAACAGCAGGGCTCTTGTGCAGCTAAGGGAATGTTATGGTTTAACCCCTGCTGGCAACTAAACACCACACAGCTGTTCACTCACTGCTCCCCACTGGGATGGGAGAGAGAATTGTAAAGGTAAAAGTTAGAAAACTCATGGATTGAGATAAAGACAGTTTAATAGGTAAACCAAAAACCGCTCACGCAGACTAAGCAAAACAAGGAACTCATTCACTACTTTCCATTGGAAGGCATGTGTTAAGTTATCTCCAGGAAAACAGGACTATATCACATGTAATAGTTATTCACAAAGACAAATGCAATAACTTCAAAAATCTTCCCTTCTTCCTCTTGTTTTCAGCTTTTACTGCTGAACACGACATGATATAGTGCTGTGTGTCCACAAGAACTGAGAAATGACAGACCAGTTCGTGAGGAGAGACCATGGCCACAAGGTGGGCCAAGCTGCCCCTCTCTGCAGAGCCAGTGGCTATTTATTAAGAGGTTCATGAATCATACAATTCCACTTTCCCACAGCCAACCCTTGTTAAGCCCACTGTTTTATCTTTATTTTAAGAGGTGTTTTTCTCCCCAATTGCTTTTCCCATCCACTTCAAGGATGCAGCACTTTGTTATCTTTTACTCCCGTGTTTTCTCACATAGCTTGGGGCACAACCTGACATAGACATGAAGGACATCTATACATTTTGTTATCACTCCCTTTTTGGGATCCCACAATGTAGTATGGGATATCCCTTTGAGCAGCTGATCACTGATGGGGTAGTGTGCAAAGCAGAAAAAGGCCTTGACTGTGTAAGCACAGCTCAGTAATAAAAACATTCCCAAACAGCCCCATATAGCTACTGTGAACAAATAACTCTCTCCCAAGGACTGGTCCAGGGACTTCCTGAAAAACTACTTTTTTTTACCTATCAGAAAATGCAGTTGGAGAATAAATGAACTCTGGAAGAACCTTGATGCTTGAATCCACTTAAGTACAAGGCCATTTATGTGCTGACTGTGGATTTACATGATTCATTTGAGGTATTCAGGCAGTATTGTTTGAAGATTAATATCACAGACAAATTAGTTCTACTCAAAAGAACTGTCATTGCATAGTAAATACGGACACAATGGACTTTATGAAGTCAAATTAGTTGATTAAGGACCATTCATATGTCTCATATGCATGCCTGTTCATGTGCCTCAATTTTCAACAACAGGATAGGATATCTTCAGGACAGCTGGCCTCCTGAGCTGACAGATGGAGTGTGGTGGTTTGAGCCTTAACTGGGACTTAAGAGCTCAGATGGGGGCAAGGCTGAGAATCCCTCCCCTGCTACCACCTCCTCTTTCCCAAGAGAGAGGAAGATAAAGGGAAGGAGCAAATACACCAAGAAATAATTTGGAGATGGCTTGGAAGTAGAGAGGTAAAGAATTTTCTTTAAAATATATATATATATATATATATATATGTATGTAACAATAACAGGTGGGGTTCACAAGGGTAAGGAATGAGAATGGAGGGGAAAAAAATATGAAATACAAAACCAGTCCTTTGCAGAGGTGTGGATGTAGCAGGGAGGATCACATGGCAGAGAAGCAGGGAGCCAGCAGCAATCCTCGTCCAGGCAAAGGCAGGGGCCAAGAGAGCTAATGGGTGCAGTTTCCTCCTTTTTATAGGCTTGCTGGACAGGGAGAGGAAGTAGAACAAACTAAATCAGTTTCCCAGGTGAAAAACACCCTCCAGGGAGGGCAAAGCTCTCACAAGCCCTCCCCCTACCACCACTTTCAGGATGGGCATAACCCATCACATGGAGTCAGAGGGCAATATAATCCCTCTGTGATCCAGGAGGAAGCAGTTAGAAATCTGATGAGCCACTTGGATCCCCACAAGTCCATGGGACCGGATGGGATCCATCCTAGGGTGCTGAGAGAGCTGGCAGATAAGGTTGCCAAGCTACTCTCCATCATTTTTCAACAGTCCTGGCTAACTGGAGAGGTCCCAGATGACTGGAAGCTGGCCAATGTGATGCCCATCCACAAGAAGGGTCAGAAGGAGGAACCAGGGAATTACAGACCTGTCAGTCTGACCTCAGTGCCAGGCAAGATTATGAAAAATGTCATAGAATCATAGAATCAATAAGGGTGGAAAAGACCTCAAAGATCACCAAGTCCAACCTGCCACCTAAGACCTTATGTCTACTAAGCCATGGCACCAAGTGCCATGCCCAATCCATTCTTGAACACCTCCAGGGATGATGACTCCACCACCTCCCTGGGCAGCCCATTCCAATGGCTAACAACTCTCTCTGTCATCTTGAGTGCAATCACACAACTCTTACAGGATAGCCAATGGATCAGGCCCAGCCAGCAAGGATTTAGGAAGAGCAGGTCCTGCCTGACCAACCTGATCTCCTTTTATGATCAGTTGACCCACCTGGTGGATGCGGGGCAGGCTGTGGATGTAGTCTACTCGGACTGCAGCAAGGCCTTTGACACTGTCCCCCATAGCAAACTCCTGGCCAAGCTGTCAGCCCATGACCTGGACAGGTGCACACTGTGCTGGGTTAGGAACTGGCTGGAGGGCTGGGCTCAGAGAGTGGTGGTGAATAGTGCCACTTCCAGTTGGCAGCCAGTCACTAGTGGTGTCCCCTAGGGATCAGTGTTGGGCTCCATCCTGTTCAACATCTTTATTGATGATCTGGATGAGGGGATTGAGTCCATTATCAGTAAGTTTGCAGATGACACCAAGCTGGGGGCAGGTGTTGGTCTGTTTGAGGGTAGGAGAGCTCTGCAGAGGGACCTTGACAGGCTGGACAGTCCAACAGCATGAGATTTAACACATCCAAGTGCCGGGTTCTGCACATTGGCCACAACAACCCCATGCAGTGCTATAGGCTGGGGTCAGAGTGGCTGGAGAGTGGCCAGGCAGAAAGGGACCTGAGGGTACTGGCTGACAGCTGGCTGAACATGAGCCAATGGTATCCTGGCCTATATCAGGAATAGTGTGGCCAGCAGGAGCAGGGAAGTCGTTGTGCCCCTGTACTCAGCACTGGTTAGGCCACACCTTGAGGACTGTGTCCGGTTCTGGGCCCCTCAGTTTAGGAAAGATGTTGAGCTGCTGGAATGTGTCCAAAGAAAGGCAACAAAGTTGGTGAGGGGTCTGGAGCACAAGCCCTGAGGAGTGGCTGAGGGAGCTGGGGTTGCTTATCCTGGAGAAGAGAAGGCTGAGGGGAGACCTTATTGCTCTCTACAACTACCTGAAGGGAGGTTGTAGACAGACGGATGTTGGTCTCTTCTCCCAGTCAACCAGTGACAGAATAAGAGGACACAGTTTCAAGTTGCATCAGGGGAGGTTTAGGCTGGAGGTTAGGAAGAAATTCTTCACAGAAAGAGTGATTTGCCATTGGAATGGGCTGCTCAGTGAGGTGGTGGTGTCACCATGCCTTGAAGTGTTTAAAATAAGACTGGATGAATGCCATGGTTTCGTTGACTAGATGGTGCTGGGTGATAAGTTGGACTTGATGATCTTGAAGTTCTTTTCCAACCTGGTTAATTCTTTGATTCTGTGATTAATACATGTTTACAGCATACAAAGTGCATTGGTACAGTATGAAAATGCTATCAAATCATAAGCATGAAATTATGTTTCTTCTAAAATGTACACTAGCTGTGCAAACTTATCACACATATTGGAAGAAAGAATGAATTTGGTCTTTGGTCTTCATATTTATTCTTTAGAATACACCTAAGACACCATAATGAATGTATTTTTCACCATGCCCTGTCTTCAAATGTAAAAGTCATTAATCTGAGGGAAAAAAAGTCTACTAACAGATTAAATTCAGACAAAACAGACTGTAGCCTATAGGTGGCAAATCACTGCAACTGTGAGGGAAATGAGAAAAGAAAAGTAATACAGAACTCTTCAAAACAGGTCATTTTGTAAACAGATAGGTCCAGAACTCAGCATCTTCTCTCAGTTGCAACAGATGTTCTAATGTTAGTAAAAGACAGTTGAATGTAACAAGCTGTATTGTCTCACAGTAGACTGGAAGATAGATTTCTAAGGGTTTGGGTTAGTTTTCAGAAAACAGCTGCTCATAATAGCTGAGATACACTATGGTATGACTAACTCTGATGATGCAGGTTAGGTGGAAATCTGAGAATTACCAAAGGGGTAACTAGATCATACAAAGAAGCAGTTACAGTTTCATTAGATGCCTAAACTTCAGTGACTGTATCACATTATGATATCCAGTCATCTCTGTGTCAGGCTCTCAGAAGCCCCCCTCTCTACAGACAGATAGGAGAGAAAGTAACACAGAAAACCACAGAACTCTGGGTTGAGAAAAAGCTAGTTAATGAGATGATAACATGCACAGTTACATTAGTCTTTTTTTGCAGAAAAGTGCATCAAAATGCAGAAGCAGCAGCAGAAGCCAGTGAGCTACCCTGTGACTCACAGCCAGGCCATCATAAAAGGCCAACACCTCAAACACAGAAACCAAAAGCAGCCATCAGAACAGGAATGCTTTTATGCTACAATCTGCACGTCAAGGTCCATAATACTTCGCTCTGGCCAGCACTTTCATTTTGAAGCTGATATGACGGCAGCATGGTATTGAATATCAGCAGCAGATTCAACCTAACATATGACATTCTCCACCATTCTATACCATTCTATACCATTAATATCATGCCCAGCACCAAACAGAATCAAACAAGATATATCATACATCATTCACTGTCCATTCTCACTAAAAATTGTGTTACATGCAGTGCACAGAAGACTTTGCACTGCAGATACTCTGGATCTCCACCATGTTCCAGCACAGTCTAGATTAGTCCATGACCAGTCCAAGTGGTGAGGCTATGTTTCCAGTCCTGGGGCAGTCAGTTCCAGTGACTGCTTCCACCCCTCCAAGTGAAAGCAAACTGTGGCTTGCATTCCAGGTCTCTTCCAACACATTCAGCTGCTGGGATCTCCCTGTCATACCAGAAACACAGATTAGTTCCACCTCTTCTTGTTCGATGGCATCAGATTACTCTGTGCACCTGTATCTACTAAGGGTTTGTACTCTTGTAGGTTCAACTTGCCAAGCCAAAGGATCCATGCAGTCCAATGAACCCAGATGTCCCTCCCTCCTGTCTGGTTGGCCTCTAATTCTGACTAGAATTAATTTTGTCTTGTGAAGATTCTTTGAAAGTCTCTTCAGGAAGATCAGAAGCAATATCAGTTCTGCTCTTTTTGGGTGATTTTCCACTGGTAGCATTCTTCCTGGGAGAATTTCTTTGTAATTCATAGACAGGTAGGACTAAAGAAGGTTTTCTGTCCCACTTCCTCATGTCCTCCCCATGGTAATGTAAGTAAAATCACATAATACATGTGGTGTGTACCTCCCAGATTCTCTCCCTTGGACCCTGAGAGGAGAAATATCTCTGTGTGGAACAAGTTTCATATGCCAGAAAAGAAAAGAAAAAGCAACAAACAACCAAACACTTAGTGCTATAAACATCACATAGATCTTCACACAGAGAGACACCAGGGTCTTGGTATAGTCTCTGGTATAGGCAAACCATACTACATACTTCATAGAATTAGTTCAAAGCACTTTTATGGGACAGAATATTTCTATACAATGATATTCTTATTCCTCAATGGTCAAGCAAACAGTTAAACTAACCTTGACACCTGGTCTTTCCACTTAAACATAATCTGAGTATACTAACATGGAGGATAACAGCATGATTGTCTTTTAGTTCCCATGTATGTATGTATACACATGACAGTTTGCTTAATTGGAAAGCTTTCCTATTTTTTTCCCCTTAGGGAATTCCACAATGTAAGATATGAATACTTAAAAAATACTGTCCAAGAAAGTAAGAATCCAATGCAGAGTGTCTGATGGTAAATTGTTATTGACATCTATAGTAAAATAAAACATTTAAACCTCCTATATTTTAAGATCATCAGTGTAATATATTTCTTTGCTCCCTCCTATCCTGATTCCAAATCATGTTGTTACCTTTTCTCCTTTTGTTCTGTTTGTGTTTGAAACCTCTTCATTCCCATTCTGTGCATTTAGTTCATTCTCACCCATAAACAGTTCTTTTATAGAAAAACGGGACAATAGCATGCCTGGACCATGTTGATGCTGGCTTGTTGGGAATACTCAAAAGACAGTTTCAAAGGACTAGTGGGGGATTTTTGTTCTGTTTTGTTTTTAAGCACCTCCAGATTGGAACATAACACAGTAGGGTTTCTCTGCTTACAAAATAGCCAGATACTGAATATACAGAAATGTCTCTGCAGACACAATGGGCCTTATACCATTTCCTTATGTATGTAGCTGTTGACTTCAGCAGATTTTTTCCTGACTTAGCTAAGTGTAGCTGAAAATATATTCCAGCCCAGTGAGCCTATGAAACACCTAAGAAAATAAATGCAAATGTCTAATATTCTTACAGTTAATTTATTTCTTCTTTTTTTCCTATTTTTTTTTAATTCTTTTTGTTCTCTTCTCCATTATCTGTGTGATTAAGCAAAGTTTTATTTAGTTTTTTCATTGCTGTAGCTTACCAATAACATCTCCTTCCAATCAGATATTTTGTCTGGATTCAGCCTTTGGTCTGATAATACTGTGATAATAAAGATTATTAATGCCATTTTGTAAACCTACTTTCTGATAGCCTCAGGAGGGTATGTACAATGTATATATTTACTCAGAGCAGATGTCTCTAATTCCACATTACATCTCTGAAAGTGACACTGTATATATATATATCTTCAGTGGATACTTTGATGCTGAGAGATTCCATTTGTTCTTCTTTAAAAAGAAAGCTAAGAGATTTCATTGATGATTTCATGGTGTAAAGGAACAGAGAGATTTTTCTGAAAGGCACGTAATAACAGGACAAAAATCAGTGAATATAACATTTGCAACACAGAAAATGCCAATCACATGTAAACAAAGGGTTTTCTTCTTTGGTTTTTTTTTTTTTTTTTTTTTTTTTAATCAGGATAGTTAGATAGCAGGTGACAGCTGGATCACAGGGGTGATGGAATTTCCATTCTCAGACAAAATAATATCCTAAGTAGAAAATCTCTTGGGTTATCTGGTTGGATAGGACCTGCTTCAACTAGAGCTTTGTACTAGACCTTAGCTAAGGGTCCCTTCAAATCTAAATTATTCTATGAGTCTATGCTTCTATGATTAAATAAGAAGTTCTACAAATCTGCCACCTAGTGGTGGAGAATCAAAATGAAGAAAATACGAGGAGAGAAAAGGACAGAAGCAGGAGAAAAGACATCACCATGTAGCCTGAAGGCAGTAGACAAGGAGGAACCCTCTTTCCGTGTCCTAAGTTCCACCTGCTGCAACTCATGGAGCTGAAGAGGCTGCTCAAAGAAGGATTTAGACTTCGGGATCTCCCCCTCTCCCCTCCTCCAGTGGAGGACAGCACAGCCAACAAGGATGACATCTCCCCCATGCCAAAATGGCAGCACCCTTCCTCCACAGACCCAAACTGTCTTTGGGGGGTGAGGGGTGTGGTAATATAATTCCTGTCCACTTCTCTCTCCCTCTTCTCCCTCTCTCTCTCTATTTTTTTCCTGTCTCTCTCTCTTCTTCTGTTCACTTCATTCTGTTAATAAATAGTCTTGCTGTTGATATTTTGGCCTTGTTTGTGCCTCTAATTTCATAACACAAGAATATTCAAAAGAACTAAGTCTTTTCCACTCTCTGGACCAAAACACTCCTATAATCTCTCTCTTTATATATATCTTATATTTAGCATCACCTGGTCATTTTATTTTCATTTTTGCCTTCATTTCCATAGGATAATACTTTCTTATGCAAGCATTCAAAACCTATCCGTATACTAGCTGCAGCAAAAAAAGAGGGCTGGCATATATCTATATCTATATCTATATCTATATCTATATCTATATCTATATCTATATCTATATCTATATCTATATCTATATCTATATCTATATCTATATCTATATCTATATCTATATCTATATCTATATCTATATCTATATCTCCCATTCCCATGGAACCTCTGACTACTCAAGAATGTTCAGGTAAAAGTATGTTACTCTAGTGAGAGGTTTCAACAGTAAGCTATTCCAGTCCTCTTAAGGCTTCAGACCACAGACATGTTATCTAACTACTTTGTTATCTGCAATCAGCATTGCCATTAAAACACATGCCTATGGAAGGATTGCAAAGAAAAGTTGCTACTGTGTGGCACAGTTTTTCACTCCCCTTTTATATTCTATGTTTTTTCTTTACAATGGTTAAAGTGAAAAAAAAAAATGTTCAATAGCATTTTTTTTCTGTGCATTTTTTTGTTTCATTTCCACATATCCTTAATTTTATTCCTAATTAAAATTATTTTAAATTGTTGATACCATTCTTTCATCTATCAAATTTTTCCCTATGGTATAGTAATTTTCTTTCCTCTCTTCCTACAACTTTTATAACACATTGTGCAAGCTCATGTACCCAGAAAAAATGAAAGCTCTGTTCTTGGCATTCACCTCTGACAGGAAAAAAAAATATGAAAACATTCTTTTTATTCTTCTTTTTCTTGCTTGTTATCATCCACACAACACTGTGGTGGCAAATGTTAGATACACCTTAAGTTCAGTCTATCTCATAACTTACTGTTTAGTGATTATTTTCTGTAGAATTCTATTATTCTGTCTTGACAACCACATGCTTGAGCTTTCCTTTGCTAATTTCATAGCTGAAAATGCCACCTTTATCCTTTTGGAATATCTGTTATCTACTCACCTTTATACATGAAGAATTTTTTTTTCATTTTCATGAACTTTCTGTTATCTTTCAGTTCAAGTCAAGCTCTTTTCTAGGTCTAGTTAAGAGGATGTTTTAATTGTACCCTCATACCTTTCATAGATATCCATATATTATAAACTAAGAAACAAATACATATGTATTTTATAAATTAAGAAACAACTACTAGAACACTATAAAATTGAAAAGAAAATTAATTCTAACCTTATATATTTTTTCCAAAGTGAACTTACCTCAAGCAATGTTCTTCCCTTTTCTGAAATACTTGTACAAACGATGAATATGTTTGTGAGAACTGACATGTATCCAACAATTTATTTTGTTTGAAATTTATTAGTGACATAAAAACCTATGTCCAACATAGGTTTAAAAGTCGCATTTTGTCTCAGCCTGTAGAAGTCTTATGCTGAAAAAACTGAAAATGTCAAATGTGGTTAAACTCTTAGTGCTCTGCTTATTAAATAAGAATGGCATTACGAATCACTTTTTTCCCACTTGAGACAAGTATTTAATTGTTGCTGTCTATGTGCATTTCTGTTTTTAACAAAATGACCAAACAAGGTTAACAACTAGATAAGTAATTAAGAACACTTAATGTTATGCATTGAATCAAAACCTCTAGTTTTTCACTGTGGAGTTGATAGCATTTTGATGTAAAAGATACCCAGAGGAAAAATTAAATCTGATCCCTTTTGTTTACTGAATGGAACAAGAATCAGTATTATGTGCTGCTATGTGAGAGATACTGAAGGGGCAGAAACAGTAAAACCTCTGGATTACACTTAACCATTAAAAAGGAGTATACAACTACCTGAAGGGTGGTTGTAGCCAGGAGGGGCTTGGTCTCTTCTCCCAGGCAACCAGCAACAGAGCAAGAGGACACAGTCTCAAGCTGTGTAGGGGGAAATTTAGTCTTGATCTTAGAAAGAAATTCTTCACAGAAAGAGTGATTGGCCATTGGAATGGGCTGCCCAGGGAGGTGGTGGGGTCAATGTCCCTGGAGCTATTTAAGAAAAGCCTGGATGGGGCACTTAGTGCCATAGTCTAAGTGATTAGTTAGGGTTGGGTGATCTGTTGAACTCGATGATCTCGGAAGTTTCTTCCAACCTGGCTGATTCGGTGATTCTGTGAATGAAAAGGTATGAGTCTCAGTCAGTCAGACAGACCACTTTGCTGAGGGATTGTAGATCACTCCAATTTTTGACAGATCTGCTTAGTTATTAGTAATTTATATATATTTTAAATAGGATATATGGTCAAATTCTTCAAATAAATTCAAGTATTTCTCCAGACTTGTTACTTCTTCAACAGATTACTATAGTTGCACTGTAGACCTATTTAGGCTTGCTATCATGTCTATGTAGTGAACTCTTGTTTTAAAACAGTTCATAGTGTATAGTTCTGTGGATTTTTACGTTCTGTTGTGTTTGAGGAGAATTTTTAACTTAAATAGCTCCTATTTTGTGACTTATTAAATCCAAATTTAGCAGCTGGTGAAAGGGATATTCCACATCATAATCGGCAAAAAATAGATGAGGAAAGAAAGAGGAAGGAAGGACATTGAGAGAGATGGCATTTGACTTCTCAAGTAAGCATCACATGCTGTGAAGCCCCGCTTTTCTGGAGATAATTCTATGACTGAACACTTGCCTGCTGAGAGGAAGTAGTGAATGAATTCCACATTCTGCTTCTGTGTGCAGCTTCTACTTTAAACTGTCTTTATCTCAACTCACAAATTTCATTTTATCCATTCCTACTCACTACATCCCACTGGAAGGCAGTGAGCAAGCATCTGTGTCAAGCTTAGCTGTAGTTAACCACTGCTATAAGTATTATTTATTGTTACTATTTTAATTGTATTTACAAGGAGCCTAGTGATGCTACAGTAAGCAAGTAATATTCAAACCAGGGAGGTGGTGGAGTCACCGTCCCTGGAGGTGTTCAAGAGGGGATTGGATGTGGCCCTTGGTGCCATGGTCTAGTCATGAGGTCTGTGGTGACAGGTTAGACTCGATCTTTGAGGTCTCTTTCAACCTTGGTGATACTTTGATACCGTGATAGTTTTCCTGCATAAGGAATATCGACAATAATTTGATCTATTTTCAAAATAGGAATTCACTATGTAAGATTTGTTACACACATAAATTTAGCCTAAATTTAGGACATGTGATATCTAAGGCTCTTTTTCACTGCTTTATTTTATTAACAACAAAATCCTGTTATAACAGGAGTTGAAAAGTCTTCAATTTTTTCAGATGAATCCTTTTTTAAAAACTTCTTGGTTGTTCTGGTACAAAGCTTGGAAAGTCAATCTGGAGTAATTTGTTATTCCCAGAATCACTGGGAATTAGGCTTTTGGAATAGAATGGTTACAGAAATTTAATTATTGAAAATGCTAGAGGAAGAGGTTTGGTTTGTGAGGTTAGTGAGCAAGGAAACATGAAAAGGCTAATAGGTCCTTTCAAGTCTCTCTTCCTCCCCTTTCTTTCTTGTGCTCATTTCCCTTTCTCCTTCCCCAGCAATTTGCTTTTGTTCAGTGGTCTGTACTGACTGCATTGAAAACAGTTTGATCAAATTTGTGTTAAATTGAAGCATAATCCTCCAGACAATATTTTCACAAATCTATCACACTTTCCATTATCTGGATGCTCAGACGGATTCCACTGATCTCAGTGAGAGCTGAATGCAAGGTGAAATCAAAGAGGCACATCACCTCCTCTGCAAACAACTAAAACCAAACAACCAACAAAAAGAGCAACAACAACAAAAATCCACAACCCCAAACAAAACAAAAATACCACTGTGCATTAAAGAAACCACTAGGCTTGCTAAATTTCACCAAATCATAATCTTTGTGCAGTACCAAAACTGGGAGAAGTGATGAAATTTTTTGTTACTGAAGAATTATACAATCTCTTCTTATTCCTATGGAGAATTTGGTTAGCATTTGAGAAAACACAACTCCTCATTATAGGTTATAGGCTGCCACACAATGAACTTCACAATTTGCAGCTGGCTGCACTGCTGAGTTTGTACTGCTTTGCATCCTATTTATTTGAACTGTGAGTGTGATTCAGAACTATTGAGGCATCTGTGTACATGTCAGCACACACATATTTATATTGTGCTTAGTGCAACTCATTTCCACCCTGATGCTTGTGCAATGCTCAATTCAGATTGTCCTTTGCAGTCCACTGAACTTTAAAACATTACATTTCCTCTTTTTAGGGAATCCTCAGTCTTAGGATTGAGACATGACTATGACCAAATTGATGTGGCAGTTACAACTGGGATCAATTCAGAATTGTCATATTCAACATATAGTTTGAATGTGTTTATAATTTATTGAGATGATTTAAAACTCAATTTTGGCATTTGAAATAACGGAATCACAGGGTAAAAATTTAGTTATAATACTAGAAATGTTATTCAAAGAAGAGAAAGGGCAATGTCAAGATGTTTAAATTGCTTTATGAAAGAAACAAACTGAAGTGCAAAGGTTTGTTCTAATAATCTTATTCCAAGGCAGTTGCATGATGCAATTGGGAATCTTAGGGAAACACATGCCTTTTTTTAAGGTAAAATCATACTGTAGCCCCTTTTTAACTTTATATCCCATGAGAATTTAGCTGTACTCTTCTCTGCATTTTATTATTATTCTTAAACTAACAAATTAGAGTAAGTTAATGAATGGAACCAACTAATGCATTGTCCAGCTGATAGGTAAAAAATAATAACCACAACAAGTACAGCAAAAGAAAGTGGTTAAGGGAAAGTGACTGTCTGTTTGGGTTTGGTGGGATTTTTCAGAAATATTTTAATTGCAACTCTCATCTCCTTCTAACAACAGTTTCACATTGTTGTTAGACTTTCATTTGTATTTATAGAATTATGAAATCATATCCTTTAATATTGCACATTCAAATCAAATTTTAGGAACCGAGGCACATGATAAATTCTATACTAACAGATCTACATGCATAACACACAATTTGTCTGGGGAATGAATCTCTCTTGTACTTCAAAAACATTTTGGAAAGCCTTCAGGTGAGAACTGGTTTTGAACGGCATAATTAACCTTGACAGTAATTTCTTCATATCAGAGCCAAATAGCAGTTGGAACGATGTATTCACTTTTCACAGCGCACTGAGTACTTATGGCCTGGAAAGAGGCTATAATGTGTTCAAAGGAAGTGCATTTCAACAGTCATGGAAAAGGGTTCCAACAGAGACTCATCCATCAAAATCCTGGAGAAGGACACAATTCACACAGGAGGTAATAGAGACCCTGACTAGATGTTTGCAGTAGATTATTTTCAGTCCTAAACCAGTGTAAGCGATTGTTTCCAGAACTAATATGATAAAACAATATAGTTACATTATGCTAAACATTGCTTTTCAGATTATTGGAAAATTAATCTTCATTTCTTTCCTCCTGGAAGATAATTGTGACTAATTAATTAAAGTTTTACCATCTCTATATCAATAAGTGTGTATGTTGCTGTGATTGCTATACAAACTAACAGAGACAAAATGGGTCCAAAAGGCTCGATGTTTTTCATTCCTCATTTTTCACTAAGTAGCATTCTTTACTGTTTGTATTAGTATTTCATTGGTCAGCACATTTTTTGGTTTTAAATTCATATATAAAGTTCCAGTAAGAAAATATTGACATATTTTATAAGGAAACAAAACTAAACAAACAAAGAAACAAAGAAACCACCACAACAAAAATAAGGTGGTATAAAGTTAAAGATTCTAATATTCAAACTCAAACTCAAGTGTAGTCTGAGATGAAAATAAATCTTTCATATGAAGTGAGCTGACAGCTTTATAAAATTACTAATACTAATATCAAAGGATGCATTTCCAGTTTTCTACATGATGCTGGCTGCTCAGAATTTTTTTTTGTGGAGTAAATGTGAAAATACATAAAACAGAATTTGATAGGAGCAGAGCTAGGCCCAAAGCTAAGTGGTTTTGAAAAATCTTACCCATCTATTGAAAGAACAGTTTTGTTAAAGTTATTCAGCTTTCTGTAAGGTGCTCTATTAACTGCCCTCTCAGGAAGAAAAAAGGTGAGATTTATTATTATTATGAAAGCAGACAGAAGTATTTTTCTACCTACTTACAAATCCTACCTAAGCAGAAGGGGTGCACAGAAGGCATAAATTTTAAATCTATTTTGAAAAATATATAACTTCAGGCTGACCTGACTAGCTTTATCTTTCATGTTTTGCTACTGGAATCCAGTCACTGAAATATTGAGAACTGTATTGCTAAGAAATGGCTTCGTACTTAAAATCACAGAACCATAGAATGGTTTAGGTTGGAAGGCACTTTTAAAGGTCATCTAGTCAAACCCCCCTGCAGTGAACAGTGACATCTTTAACTAGATCAGGTTGCTCAAAGGTCCATCCAACCTGATCTGCAATGTGTCCAAGGATGGAGCTTCTATCACCTCTCTGGGGATCCTGTTACAGTGTTTCACCACCCTTATTGTAAAAAAAATTCTTCCTTATATCTATGCCTAAATTTACCCTTGATCTACCTTAACTCTCCCCTATCTCACATAAAGCTGAATAGCTCTCTAAATTCTGATGGCTGCATTGATTAGATTTTTTTATAAAACCACATGGAGAGTCCAGATATTGTTTATTTAGTTGTGTTTTAGACTTCTGCTGTGTAGAAGGTAGATTTCAGACTGAAAGTGTAACATGAGAAATTATCATTGGTAAAATGTGCAAAATAACTTCAGTGGGTTTGGTTCTGTCAGTGGAAGCTATCCCAAAAGAGCAATATTTTAAAACACATTTCCTAGTGGATAAATGTAATGGTATTAAATAATTTGCTACAGGTTCTAAGATGCCCTTCTGATTTATCATAATACATGGGTTTTTTTCCTTGGAATCTAATGGAAAATTCATGCCAGTCTGTTGTTTGAAGTATGACACTTAATGCAATTCATTCTTACTTGCCTCTTTCAACATTTCAGAGACACATCTCACAAATGGACAATTCAGGCAGTTAAAAGAACATGTGTTTATAGGTATGCTTTTGTTGAAGAGAAAGGAAGACACTACTGCTCCTTGAGTGATCTATGACATACACTTTTGCCTCTATGTTTCCTCTTATGCATCAATATCCAAGGAGAAAAGTTATTGTAAAGGATGCTACTGTAAAGATGTTACCTAAACAAGTTTAATGTTCAACCCATTAAATGGATTAGATATTGTGATCGACAGGGGTTTATTTTTATACTCTGAAGGAGAAACAAAATTAATACTAGGTAACTAACCAGAAAACCAGTCAGTAGTATGTGGAAACTGAACAAGGTGGATAGTATGATTAGTATGCAAAACAGAGGTTTCTTTCCTGGAGTCCTGGTGGTATCGGTGGAAGAATGCGGAACACAGCCTCAGGACAGGCTTTACTAGACTTCTTAAACAGTGTCTTCTTTCCAGCAGGATTCAGGTTTTCTGGTAAAATGCATATATCTTTTGTTAAGAACATAGTAATGTCCTCAAAGAGCGATCTCATTTAAACTGAGGGGGAAAAATAAAGTAAAATAAAAAAAAAAAGAAAGAAAGAAGCATATGATTTGTTTAAAATTCCTTCTAAGTGTAGATATCCTATCTTGGAAATGATCTGTTTCAGACACTTATAAACCCCTGTGTCTGAAAAGTAGCAATTTCAGCTGTAATCTCCAAAGGTAATTTCAGGAAAATAAATGAAAAATGTGGCACAAAAGGTGTCATACACTTGAAGCTTGTATATTCTTGGCAATTTTTTTTTTAACTTTGCCTTACAATTTCAGGACTAAGTTATATTCTCTGTAAATTTAAGGTAGATACTTAAGATTTGTGTCACTTCTGGAAAACAGAGTTTTCTTCAGAATACTGTAACCTTGTCAGAATGGTATAACTCTAAATAAAATCTATATTTTCTTTACTATATAAATAAATAAGCAAATAAATAAATTGAGGAAGGAGTTGAGCAGTTGATAATTTTTTTGATGTTTCCTTTTCCACTCTCAAATGGCTCAGTTTGAGAGCAGAAAGTTTATGTAGCACTCCTGAAGAGCAGAGATGAAACTGACTGCAAAGTGGTGACACAGATCATCTTTCACATTGGGAGAGAGAATGTTTCATTACTACATAGAGTAGAAATTGTCACTACTATTTGCTTTTCTTATGAAATCAGAAGATTTTATTTTGCAGCAATCAGTGCAACATGTCTCATATCATGGCATATCATGTCTACAGTATCATGGCAAAAAAGAGATAAAATGTTCCTAGTCAGATTTGCAATGTTGAACACTAGGTGTTTATTATGACTGGTGGTCTTTCTAAGTGATTAAGAGGCAATAGGAAGTATACAGCACAATAAACATGAAAACAATATTGGTTGCATGCTAGAAAACAGATATTTCTGTATTGTCTTTTTAGGAAAGCTAATGAAATAACTTCAGTCTGTCACAAGGTGCACACAATGGTATTGTTAAATTACATGCTGAGATCTAAACCAAAAGATCAGCACAGTAGGACATAAGCAATACTGGAGGTTCCTGGAGTGCATTGATGGTAATCCCTCCTCCAAGTGATAGAGAAGTAAATGTGGAGACAAACTCATACTCACTAGCAAGGAGAGTTTTGTCAGGAATATGAAAACCAAAGGTAGGTTAATTTACCATAGAACAGTGAAGTTCAGGATCCCAAGGAGAGGTGGGAAGGTGAAAAGCAAGATCAGACTTTGGTCTCATCAAAGAGGGAGAAGTCTGTTTGGATAAGGCCCTGAAGGGAAGAGGGACACAATATTCAAGGGTTACCTCCTCCAAGCTTAAGAGAGCTCCATCCCAATGAATATGAAGTGAGGCAAAAGTGCCAGGAGGCTGTGAGGATGAACATGGATTTCCTGGGCAAACTCAAACATAAGAGGAATCTTACAGAGGGTAGAAACAAGGTCAGGTAACCAGAGAGGAATAATATAAATGTTATCCAAACATGTAGGGATGAAGTGATGAAAGCTAAAGTCCAGATGGAATTGAATATAAACAGAGATGTCAAAGACAACAGGAAGGGTTTCTCTAAGTAGATAAAGGACAAAAAAAAAAAAGAAAGAAAAAAAAAAGAGTAGGGAAAATGTGGGCCAAGTGCTCAATGATATGGAAACCTTGTTACACAGGATATGGAAAATGCTGAAGTGCTGAATGCCTTCTTTGCCTCAGACGTTGCTTGCAGGAGCAGCATTGAAGATATTATCTTGGTAGAAGAAGGTCAGATCATGAAACACAAACTAAATATAGCAAACTAAATATACATAAGCAAACTAAATATACATGACAGGATGTGCCCATGATGGGATGCATCCATGAGTGCTGAGAGAGCTGGCAGGTGTCATCATGATTAATGGCAGTGACAAGTTTCTGAGGACTAGAGGGAGGCAAGTGTTGCTCTTATCTGGAAGAAGGAAAAAAAGGAACAAGGAAATTATAGGCTGGCGAGCCTCAGTTTGAACACTAGGAATGTGAATCATAGAATCATAGAATCAACAAGGTTGGAAAAGACCTCAAAGATCATCAAGTCCAACCTGTCACCAAAGACCTCATGCCTACTAGACCATGGCACCAAGTGCCACATCCAATCCCCTCTTGAACACCTGAAGGTGCAGTTAATCTTGAAAAACATTCCCAGGGTCATGAAAGTGCAAGGAAATAATCAGAAACAGTCATCCTGGCTTCAGCAATGGGAAGCCATGATTGACCAATATGTTAGACTTCTATGATGAAATGTTTGTCCTGATAGATAAGGGAAACCAGTGTCTACCTAGACTTCAGCAAAGCTTTTGACACTGTTTCTCAGGAGATCCTTTCAGAAAAGCTTTTGTATTGTTGCCTGGATGAGCAGGCAATAAGATGGACTGAAAACATGGTGTATGGCTTGGCATGGAGGGTGATCATCAAGGGTGCAAATTCTAGTTGGAGGCCAGTAATGTGATGGTGTATCGCAGAGGTCAGCACTGGGTCCAGTCCTCTTCAATATCTTCATGAATGTTTTAGATGATACAGTATCGCATAGAATCAACTAGGTTGGAAAAGACCTCAGAGATCATCAAGTCCAACCTATTACCTAATACCTCCTGACAACTAAACCATGGCTCCAAGTGCCACATCCAAGCCATTTTTGAGCACCTCCAGGAACAGTGACTCCACCACTTCCCTGGGCAGCACATTCCAATGGCAAATAATTCCTTCTGTGAAGAACTTTCTCCTCACCTCGAGCCTAAACTTCCACTGGTGCAGCTTGAACCACTTGTTCTGGTGCTGGTGGCCTGGGAGAAGAGACCAACCCCTTCCTGGCTACACAGAGCTGCTTGCTTGAAGTAAGTTGCTAATGAATGAGAATAGAAACTCTCCTGTAGCATCAGAAGACACACTCACATTACCTCTCCCTTGCTATTAAGTGGGTTTGCAATGTTATAAATCATGTATCTATAGCATCAAATATAACAGTTAAATACAAATTCTTATTAAAAAACTAATAGAAGTGTCTTACCTATTTTTAAAAGACAACAGAAATCACATAAGACTTCTTGTGCCTTCTTTATTTTTCTTATCCCTTTAAGGGACTTTATGGACCACATCCCTCAGTGAAATCTTGGCTATCAAAAACGGGTCATTTTCATCATAACCTGATTACTTGAAGAAAGTCATGACAAAAAATAAAATGTTAATATGCAGGTTATGTTAGATTGTGCTTTAGGGTGTTTTTGTGTTTGTTTTTGTTTGTTTTTTTAAGAAAGAAGTAATCAAATGAATATGTCAACACACAGCAGGCAGGAACCAATTATGGAAATGAGGGTCCAGGGATAGTTTGCTGCAATATTTTTCAATTCAAAAAATATTGTGATCTGCTCATTCCTTCTATAATAAATGGTATGGCAAGTGGTGAAGAGCTCAAAAGGTTTTTGTAATTCCCCCCCCCTTTTTTTTTCATACAACACACATTTATCAAAATTATAACTGCAAAGACCCTAACAGGCCTGTTGTTTGGGTTTTGGTTTTGTTTGGTTGGTTTTTATGGTTTGTTTATTTGGGTTTGGGGTTTTTTTGCAACACATTTAAGACATCAAAGGTGACTACACACTTTCTTCATTTGGAAACAAGTGACAAAATAAATTCAGATCACTACAGTAATTTACAGAAGAAAAACCTTCCATGTTAGTATATCTTATTTGAATCTAATGGAAGCCTACAGATACCATGCTATAATATCATGTGTGCAGGGTATATAGAAAATTTTGTGCATTAATCACATGCCATTTTTTTTTTTAATCTGTTTTTTATTTTTTCACCTTAAATATTATATAATTTTAAGAAAGAAAGAAATATGAAAATAAATCAGACTGAATGTTTCAATCTAATGATGTCAGTTATGTTTCTGACACCAGAATCTGATATTCTAGGCAGATTTAGTACCAGAATAAATTTAGGGGAAATGCATTATCACAGTCAACAATGATTACTTTAAAGAAAAATGCTAAAATCTACTTTACTAAATATTTTTTAAATTCATTTTTATTTTTCACTTGTGTTTTGACATTAAACTTTGTAGTTGTAGTGGTTTGGCCTTGGCTCGGCGCCAAATGCTCACCAAAGCCACTCTATCACTCCCCCACATAGATGGACCAGGAAGAGGGGAGAATATAACAAAATCCAGTTATACAATAGAAACAATTTAATAATAATAAGCACAAGCAATAGACCATGCAGAAGCAAAAGCAGAGAGAGATGTTAATCTCTGCTTCCCATCAGCAAGACAACGGTCAGTCTCAGGCAGCAGGGCTCTCTATGCTTAACGGTGCCCCTGGAGAACAGATGCCATGGGTGTATACATTCCCTTCTTTCAATTTGTTCCTATATCTGAGCTGACGTCATATGGTATGGAGTACCCTTTTGGTCAGTTTGGGTCAGCTGGCCCATCTGTGTCCCCTCCTAAGATCCTGCCCATCCCTCAGCATACTGTTGGGGTGGGGAAATGTTGGAAGAACACAGCCTGGATACTTATTCATCCATAGCCAAAACACTGGTGTCTTATCAACAACTGCTGTAAACCACAGCACTAGAAGGATGCTTTGAGGAGAATTATTTCCAGCTCAGCCAAACCAAATACAGTAATAGATGAATTATATCAAAATGTGCATTCTGTGATTTCTTCTCCAAGGTGCTAATTAAGTCAATCCTAAAAATCACAGAATCACAGAATGTTAGGGTTTGGAAGGGACCTTGAAAGAGCATCACGTCCATCCTCCCTGCCAGAGCAGGATCACCTATACCAGGTCACACAGGAATGTATCCAGGTGGGTCTTGAATATCTCCAGAGGGGGAGACTCCACAACCTCCCTGGGCAGCTTGTTCCAGTGCTCCCTCACCCTCACAGGGAAAACATTTTCCTCATATTTCCATGGGACTTCCTGTGTGCCAACTTCTACCCATTGCTCCTTGTCCTGTCATTGGGCAACACCAAGAGAAGCCTGGCTCCATCCTCTTGGCACTCACCCTTTACATATTTATAAACCTTATAGGTCATGCCTTAGTCTCCTTTTCTCCAAACTAAAGACCCCCAGCTCCCTCAATCTCTCCTCATAAGGGAGATGCTCCTCTCCCGTAATCATTTTTGTGTCTGTGCTGGACTGTTTCAAGCAGTTCCTTGTCCTTCCTGAAGTTAGGGGCCCAGAACCGGACACAATGCTCTCGATGTGGCCTCATCAGGGCAGAGTAGAAGGGGAGGAAAATCTTACACAACAGATATTTTCGAACTGGAAGGACACGGACATCTATCTATACTAGAGGAGCCCCCAAAGTCAGAACATACTGTCTCATGAATCATGACCATCAAAGACAGTGGAACGGCTACAAGGCATGACTTTGGAGCAGAAGGGAATATGAGGTTTGTTCAGTTCAGAGGACAGGAGACTGGGGGTAATCTTACTACTGTCTACGGCTCTCTCATCAGAGGGAGTAGACAGGGAGGTGTGGATCTCTTCTCTCTTGTGTTCAGTGTTAGAATCTGAGGAAATGGTTTAAAGCTATGTCAGGGGAAGTTCAGACAGGATAATAGGAAAAAGTTCTTCACTGAAGATGTTGTCAAACACTGGTATAAGCTCCATTGGAAGTGGTCATGGCCTGACCCTGCCATTGTTCAGCAATATATGAACAATGTTTTTAGGTACAAGGTATTCAACAATATTTGGACAATGCTTTTAGATACACAGTTTAACTCTTAGGCTGCCCTGTTCAACTCAATCCTTCCAGTTCAGGACATTCCATGATTCTATGATTATAAAATTCTCAGAAATGTCAAGGCTTATAGATTTCATATCTCATCTTATCAACTTTCTAAGCTGGATAAGTGAATCCATTTCATCTCTGTGTCTTCTTAAACTAAGTAGAACCACAACAGATAATAAGCATATTTATTTTGCTTTGTTGATTCAAGTCAATGCTGTAAAATGACAATAGATTAGAGTTTAGGCATGTTAGATGATACATAGTACTTAACTTTATCTCTGTAAAGGAAGAAAGGTCACAGGTCAACACCAGTCAGCTGATGGTGGCAATCTCATTTTGTCATCACTGGGAACAAGGATCAGTTGCAGATCTTTGTTTAATAGATGCTGCAGTATGAAAAACAAACTAACAAAAAAAGACAGCCAAGCACTTAAAAACTAAAGATATTGTCTTGAAAAATATCCAGAATCAATTTACATTTCATATATCAGAAGGGAGAAACAGTGTTCCCTACCATGTACAGAGTATCTGTATATTCTCCTCAAGAGAATTTTCAGATTCTGCTTTTAAGTAGCAGTCTACCATTAATTCTGGTTCCAGAAGGCAAATAATAGACTACAAAGGCATTGATGTTGTTTTTTGTCTTCCCTTAACCTAGACAATTTATCTCATCATGTCCATTACAAAGAAAACTGTCTCACATTACTTATTATCTCTTTCCTAAATGTCTTCATTCCCACAGCTTTCTGAACAGAATATGTACTCATCTTGCACTGTCCTGGTTTTATTTAGCATTTATTATAGCAGGAAATATCTGAAAGATCCATCAGTCCTAATGTTTCATTGGATAAGCTGAACCAGACTTGAGGTCAAAAAGATGTTTCCAGAGATGATTTGACATTAACTTCAGCTGAGTTGCTGTCATGTATTTATGATCTTTTCTGAATCACATGATACCATGTTTGAATGATACTATTCTTAAATTATAGAGTAGGCTTCTGAATGCAGATATTTGATTAGTTTGTTATGAATGTTGAGGGCAATGCCTCTTTATATCAGATTCTTTTAGTAAGTTAAGTGTCAATTTTATTAACTTTGTTCTTTGCTTCCCAAGTTAGTACAAGCTAGAATTTGATTTAGTGAAGACAATCCGTGGCAGTTTAGACGAGGTGCCTCCTGCTACTGCCACGTAAGTTACACCTCTGGTGTCCTGAGTGTCCAACCCAGTAAGGTGGACACAGGGAGCAGCACCCATAAATCCTGCACCCTATAAATTCTCTTCCTCTTTCTTCCATCTGTGTTTCCATGGGAGACACTCCCTTTTGGGTAATGGTGGGGGAGTATTTCAGGCCCCTTAGACCTAATGCCAGGAGGAGAAGAGGTGGGGGTAGTCTCAGACCTGGCCAGCTTGAGACTAGCCTAGTGGGGGGTGGGAAGAAAGAACCCTGGGGGGGGTTTGGGTACACCCACACATAGGGAAAAGGGAAGCATTGGGGGCCTACGGGTGTGGTGTAAGGGACTCTGTATGCTTTGGAATATCTTTGCCACTATGCTTTGTAGTTTCTGTAAAACATCAATTGTTTTTCCATTTAAACTTTCCATCACTGCAATCCATTTGTGTGACTGTCATTCTTTTGCCCCTCTCAGGGCAATAGAGGATCTATCCAGCCTTAAACCAGGACACAATCACATTAAAGGTCTGGTCTTATGAATCATTTAGCTAAGGCTAAAATGCAAAAAGTCTCCCTGACTAAAAATACTTCAATGAGATACCTAGAATCTGACCATTATCTATTGTCTGCTTTTAGCCAAAAGAAAAAAATCATGACTCTAAAAGGCTGTTTCTGGTTGAAAATGCTTATAATTTCTATGGATATATAAGTTGTGAAAGTGCAGGACAGATCAAGACTAGTTCAAGACTAAGTCCAAGAGACTTGATGAAACTTTTTTACCTCAGCATGAGCAGCTCAAGCTGACAGGCATTTTAAGGAGATAATAATTGGAAGAGGTTTGTCATGACCCAGGGAAATCCAGCCGTGAAGAGTTTGGATCTCTCAGTCCCAGAATTAAGACATGAACGGTGGTAGTTGTGAAGCTCATTTGGTATCTGCAAGCCATGCTGTCACTGAAGGACTAGGCATGTTGCTTCTCCAAGCCCAGCAAGACAGCATCCACCTGGTCACCCTGTATCCTGGGGATTGACTTTCACTGTCCTGTCGGTGTTGTGTGTGCTCAGTACCACCATGGACCCAAGCTCATGCATGGGGTCTGGCCTCATTTTGGGGAAGGAACATAAACAACGGTCTACAAAAACAGGATGCCCGTTGGGCAGTTCTTGGAACTCAGAGGTTTTTACAGTAAAGCTGTGATAAGTGGGCAGTTTTGGGACATTCTTGTTGTTCTAAACAACTCAATGTCAGTCTCTGATGAGGTTATAAACAAAACTCAGAGGCAAAGATCAGACAATCAATTTGCTTTAATCACTTATCTTGCTTGTACTTCTGCCATTAAGAAGGGAGTAAGAGATGCAACTTCCCTCTCAGGACAATCTTCTGGAGAATTATCTGCATGAAAGGTTTTTTTGGCTATCCCACTGAGAAGTACACCTATTGAAACTGTAATTCTTTATATAAAATAACCGGAGTCTAAAGAAAAGAAGGAGAAGAATCAGAGAACGCACTAATTAATGATTACAGTGACACTTGAGACTGGGGAGACAGAGCTTTGACATAAAAGCTGTTCTAGGACAAAGAGGTTTGAATCTTCATCAGGAAGGGTAAGGAATAATTATAAAGACAGCTTGTTGCTCTGACCACTGAATTCTTGTATGAACTTGCAATACTAGTGCTGTTTTTCAAAAAATGAACTTTTGCCATTTTCTAAAGAAACAGGTTTGATATTA
Organism: Dryobates pubescens; assembly: GCF_014839835.1. Lineage (NCBI taxonomy): Eukaryota > Metazoa > Chordata > Aves > Piciformes > Picidae > Dryobates > Dryobates pubescens. The sequence goes on from NC_071618.1 coordinate 30,511,816, forward strand.
ATATTCAAGAAAGTATTTTAGGCAACACAAAAGAAAAGAGCAAATGAGACAACCTTTGGAGGAAAGTGGAACACTAATCTCTTAAGGCTTGTAGTTTCTCATTGTGAATCTTAGGGAGATCCCCACTTGGCGTATTTTTTTTTAATTAGTTTCCTGAGAATTTTTTTACTGTTGTTTTATGGTTTTGACTTTTAGCTTTTGGCCTCTTTCCCACCACCTTTTTTGCTCATATGTATGTTTCCAAGAGCATAGATTACATATTTGCATGAACTACCAATCTTTAAAAATCATTAAAATTTGTCATTTATAACATAATTTTCTTCACTAATAATTGTAAGCTTGTTCCTCTGTGTCACAAAAGTGATAATTACTTGCCTTTGCATTATAAAGCTAATGATCTCCTTACCTCACCTTCTGGAAACAACTTGCCTTTCCTCTTCTAACATCCCTTTTTTTTAATAGAATTAAAATAAACTAAATTTTATTGTTCATGCTTCAGATCTGAGGAACGACTTGGATGCTGAAAGCTTGGGTTTTTTTGTTGTTGTTTTGTGTTTTTGGGTTTTTTTTAGTATCTGTTATTTATTTGACAAATGACAATATTTTTGCCTACTGATCTCATCTAACTTACATGTCTGGGATCATCAGTGCAGGACTACCATTGCAGCCTCTCCCATGGAAGAAGCTGCATCCCTAGTGCAGCTCAGCTCTCTCCTAGTGCAACCTTTTTAGTAAGTAATTAGATGGCAGTCTTTGCATTTCAAACCTGACTACTGTTGCTTCCTGTACATCTTATTTTTAATTGACAAATTCCTTATCTTTCCAGTTACTAATAACTGAGATTAAAAGATCTTTAGTTTTCACAGTCTAAAAAGAGAATGAGACACTGGCTTTATATTTAGTACAGTAGCTTATTTTTTTACTACCTTCTCTTGTAGCTTAGGGATAATCCTTTAAAAAGAGGGTTTAGAGAACTTTTTAATAGGAAGCTTGTAGCACACCACACAGAGTTTTATGCTCCATTTCTTTATTTGAATTTTTTTGCTTATGTCTAGGCTATTTAAAATTGGAGATGTTCTGGCTGGATATGTAAACCGAATGGATATATGCTTCTTTTCTCTGACTGGAACTATGAATATTCATGATTTCAAAGGTAAAATCAATCATTAAATTGTAGTGTACAATTTTCATTGTGCTTAAAGTATTTCAAGAGTCATAAGCTGTTTGATTATCCCAACAACAGAAAAAAAAAAAAGAAAAGAAAAGAATTGTCACTTGATGATGAAAGAGTGGAGTTTTGTATTAAGACATTGACTAGATGCTGAACAGATCTAAATATGACTATGATAATTTATTAAATCACTTTTTATTCCATCTATTATGAAATCCATATCTGCAATATATTAATTTGTTGAATGGATTGGACTATATTCATAATATCCAGATTAGAGTGTTCATTTAAATAGGCTAGTACTTTGATCCAATTTCAATTAGGAACATGAGCTATTTTGATTTAAGGAGAGTATTATTAGCTGGCCTTAGATACCCAACTGTTTAATAGCTTATTAATAAATGTTTTCTCTGAGGACTGATACAGTCCCCCAATAATTAATAAGAAGGAAGGTTTATTATTCATATGGAAACAAGAAGTCTAAAATTTTAATTATCTGTAAAAATGTTTTCTTGTTTTGGGTTTTTTGTTTTTGTTGTTGTGTGGTGGTTTGGGGTTTTCTGTTGGTTTCAGTTTCTTTTTGTAGGTAAGAAGGATCAGGATTTTCTTTTGGAGGGAAATTCCTTTTTACTTAAGATGTAAATGTTTGACTTAAACAGAAGTTAAAGTTTGATTCACCTAAACAAATATATAAATTCCTCTTAAAAAGCAACAATAATAACACTGATTTAATCTATAAGGTGTGTTGGTTTGTTATCCTAGGTGAAAGATTAGCTCCAGTTCTTCTGCTGTTGACTGTACTTCTCTATTATACTAGACCAGATATCCTCACATTTCTTGATGCTTGCTTCTATTTTTATTACCATACTAGAAATTTACTTGAATTTAAAATGTACTTTGAAGTTCTTTAGACAGATAAGCTTTCTGCACCTTTGAAGAAATATGAACCATCTCATCATGCAATTTAATATGCTGAAGATGCATTGAAAAATCTGTGATTGCATATAGCCAGCGTTATATTTTTTTTGCTTAAAGCACTCAATCTACTAATATGCTACTATTGTAAAACTACCTATTTAAAAAAAAATAATCTGAGGACATTTGAAGGTTAGATTAAGAGCAAAAAGGGTGTAAGAAAGAAATAATTCATGCTTATTTGTTTTACTACCTTTCAAATAATTTTTTGTCTTCCCAGGTTCACTGAAGATCAGAGTGCAAGTGGCTTTCCTTGTCACCTCCCTGTACATAGGTGGTTCATAGGCAACCCCTCCCCAGATTTTTCTTTATGCTTCAACATCTCCACTGGTGTATATGAAGGTAACTTGATTTTATTATCAAAATATACTCTCTCAAAAAACTCCAAAAACCTCAAAATTAAAAAGAAAGAACTTGTTAGAAAAACAATCCAGTGACCACTTACCTGGATGAAACTCCTACCAGAAAAGAAAAGTATTTATGCGTAACAACACACATCACCAAAAGGTTCAGCTATGCAGTTAGAAAAATATTGTCAAAATCTGATTAGCCCTCCTTTTTTCTTTTTCTTCTTTTTTTTTTTTTTTCTTTATTTTTCTTTATTTTTTTCTTTAATTTTTTTTTCTTTAATTTTTTTTTTTCCATGTCAAAATGTTAACTTTTAAAATTAATATCTGCTTTGTGTCAAAAGAAAACACCTCAATACAAGAGATATTTGGAGGTGCTGGAGCAAGTGCAGAGGAGGGCAATGAAGCTAGTGAAGGGCCTGAAGAACAAATCTTGTGAGGAGGGAACTGAAGGAGCTGGGGCTGTTTGGTTTGAAAGAGATGAAGCTGAGCGGGGACCTCATTGCTCTCTACAGCTACCTGAAAGGACATTGTGGAGAAGCTGGTGCTGGTCTCTTCTTGCAGATAATTAGTGATCGAACAAGAGGGAATAGCGTCAAGCCAAAACTGGGTAGGTTTAGACTGGACATTAGGAGAAATTTTTTCATGGAAGGAGTGGTCAGGCATTGGAATGAAATGCCCAGGGAGGTGATTGAGTCACCAAGCCCGGATGTGTTTAAAGGTCGTTTGGATGTGGTGCTTGGGAATATGGTTTAGGGGTGAACTTTGCAGAGTAGGGTTATCGGTTGGACTTGGTGATCCTGAGGGTCTTTTCCAACCTGAAAGTTTCTGTGATTCTGTAATATAGAGCAAAATGGGAGACAGCTATGTCAACAGTTTTTCAAACATGGCAAAATAGATTAAACTAATTAATTGTTATTGTTTCAGTTACCTGAAAAGCACTGAGCAAAGCTGGTTGCTTGTACGGAGGAAAAACATATGTAAAAATTCTCAGTTTTCTCGGTAGGTGCTCAATGCTATCAACATCAAAGTCATACACAAACTTTTCTGGAAAAAAGAGAGATTATGTTTTTCCTGTTTTCTAACTATTTTCTATTTTCTGTCAATACTTTTCAAGGTAAGAACATGGGTTTAGAATAAATACATGTGGCTGAGTGCCAGGGAATTGTTTTCTTTGTTTTGTTTTGATTTTTTTAACAGAATTTATTTCCACACTGTGGGGGAATTTAAATAGTTTTTACACTTGTAATCGATTTTCCAGCATTATTCCTTCAAACATTACTCAAATGTCTCTCTAATATCATGAACTAAACTTGTACTGAAATCAGTGCCTCAAAACCACAGACTTTCTTCACTTCTTGCATCAACTTTTAGGTCTTGTTATAACTGAAATGATTTTATTTCGATGATTATTTGGGGGGAACTTTGACACCTACTGATTAGTTAATTATATTTTGCCAATGCCTCTTTTAAAATACTTTACAACTCTTTTTCTCTGTTTACTAATTTGATTCCTTAATTTTAAAAAAAGTCCAGTAAGTAGAAACCTATGCAATAAGCATCATTATGTCTGTCAAAAATATTTATGCAAATAATGGAGCTCTACAATACAGACTTTATTGATGAAAAGTCTGTTGAATCCATTCATAGTATTAATAGTGTTAGAGAATAGGGAGCTTCTACTATTGTCCTGAAGGGACAAAAAGCCTCAAAAATGCTCTGAATCAGACAATGGAGCAGAAGCCAGCAGGTCTGTTTTTCAGGAAAACGCTCACATTGCCCAGGCTTGTCTGAACATGCCCTGGAGTCCAAGTGGGCCAGGTGTGTGTGCCTTTAATAGATGCTTATAAAAATCAAATTTTGTAATTACTCACTGATTGTGGTACCATGCGGCATGCAATGGCGTTGACCACATGAAAGCTGCAGGAACACTGTTTCACTTTATAGAATAGAATAGAATAGAATTGACCAGGTTGGAAGAGACCTTCAAGATTATTGCATCCAACCTATTATCCAGCACCACCTAATCAACTAAACCATGCAACCAAGCAGTCTGTCAAGACTTCTCCTGAATACCTCCAATGATGGTGACTCCATCACCTCCCCAGGTAGCCCATTCCAATGGGCAATCACTCTCTCTGTGTAGAAGTTCTTCCTAACCTCCAGCCTAAACCTCCCCTGGTGCAGCTTGAGACTGTGTCCTCTTGTTCTGGTGCTGGTTGCCTGGGAGAAGAGACCAACCTCCGCCTGTCTACAACCCCCCTTCAGCAATAAGGACTCCCTTGAGCCTCCTCTTCTCCAGGCTAAGCAGCCCCAGCTCCCTCAGTCTCTCCTCATAGGGCTTGTGTTCCAAACCCCTCACCAACTTTGTTGCCCTTCTCTGGACACGTTCCAGCAAGTCAACATCCTTCCTAAACTGAGGGGCCCAGAACTGGACACAAGTACTTGAGGTGCAGCCTAACCAGTGCAGTGTACAGGGGCAGAATGGCCTCCCTGCTCCTGCTGGCCACACTGTTCCTGATGCAGGCCAGGATGCCATTGTCCCTCCTGGCTGCCTGGGCACACTGCAGTTTCATGTTCAGCCTACCATCGACCAGCACACTCAGATCCCTTTCTGCCTGGCTGCTCTTCAGCCACTCTTACCCCAGACTGTAGCACTGCATGGGGTTGTTGTGGCCAATGTGCTTCTGCAGCTTGTTGCTGTGTGCATACAGGGTTTATCTCCGAAGACTTTGTAGCTGAAAGCTTTGTAAAAAACAGATTGCTGCCGAGACTTACAGGGCTTGTCAGCTTTGCAGGTTTGTCTATTTGGAGAGGCTTACCAGCTGCAATCTTTCCAGTGGTGCTTGTTGCTTCTTCCAACAAAAACCAAAACTGTCTTGGTGACACTCGGCTCCTCCTGAGTTTCACAACGCTACACAGCAAGGGGTCTTGCAGTCTTGTCTGGGTAAACTGAAGCACAGCTCAGATTCCTAGCAAGGCTTGTGACTTCTCCCAAAGCTTGGAAAATTGCAAGGCAAGGCATTGACTCTTTGGGCTGGCATTTGTAGATTTCCCGAGACGATGATAGCCAATGATAACAAAGATTAAGAGATAAAAACCTGATACTTTAACCTACAGAATGAGTTTTCTCCAAACATTCCTGCAGCTTTCGTGTAGTCAACGTCCTTTTAGTTTTGTTTAAATCCCCACGCATGCTGTATGGTACCACAATCAGTGAGCAATTACAGAATTTGATTTTTTACAAGCATCTGTTGCCCTAGAGAATTGTAGATTTCCCCCCTTCTTGTGGGCAATCTCTGGCATGTTGCCAATGTTCTTTTTTTTTTTTTTTCCCTTTACAGCTTAAATTGCTGTTTGTTGTTTCTGGATTTTTGCTCATATTGTTTAAATTGTTATGTGTTCCTGCTGGTGAGATATCTCTTCCACAACTGAATATTTCGACCCAATAACCTCCTAATGATCATAACAACTATGTACATAACTAATAAAAATTATCTAATTTTATTCTTTTTATCTCACTGATTACTTAGAAAGTTTAGATGAAAAGTTCTACTAATTAACTTTGCTTTACACTAAGGGCTAGTATTAAAGATTTTATTAGTGTCATATGAAGACACTACAAAGGTCAGATATGTGATAAGAGAAAGAATACTTGCTCTTTATCTCTGTGTTTGAGGGTAAAGATGTTAGGAAAAACTTTGTATAAACAATATATAAACATACATAAACTCATTCAAATATGTATATATATTTGAATTATTGTAGGCAATATAGAATCATAGAATCAATAAGGTTGGAAAAGACCTCAAAGATCATCAAGTCCAACCTGTCACCCAAGACCTCAGGACTACTAAACCATCGCTTCAAGTGCCACATCCAATCCCCTCTTGAACACCTCCAAAGACAGTGGCTCCACCACCCCCCTGTGCAGCGCATTCCAATGGCCAACAACTCCAAAAATAAAAAAGCAGCAGACAAACAAATCAAAACAACAACAAAAAATAGAGTTCTGCTCAAAAGCTGAGAAAATTATATTATGCAAATGATCACAGACTAACTATACATCTCATTTAAATTGGTTGTACAACTAACAAAGAGAAACTACCTATTTTGGATGTGATTTCAGTTGATACAAATCCTGCACTGAAATTATTCCAAAGACAGATTGAGAGAACAAAGTTAGCTCTGACACAGATGCTTCAAACTTCTCTTATAGCATATATTTATAACAATACTTAAGAAAAACAAAACCAAATGCCACACTGTTTCAAATATCCGAATGACTCTGAACTTAAATAACATGTGATAGAAGCAGCATAGAGAACGATGAAAAAGGACTCAAGCAAGAACAGAGAGAAAAACAGCCAAACAAAAACATTTAGAAACCGAAAACTAACTTATGATGTTATCAAATCCTTAGTAAAAGCATACTAAAGGAAGTATTTAACATCTATATGGAAATTTGGGGTGTAAGAAGGATAGAAAAATCCCAGAGGTCTTTATTATATAACAACAGAAACTTCTGTTATAACATTACCTTACAAAAAATGTCAGAAGTTCAAAATTTCAAGTGAAGAAATAATTAAATTAGACAGACCTGAGCCTAGAGTAGTTAGGAAAATTCTACTATAACAGTTTCCATATGATAATAATTTGAATAAAAGAATCAAAATCATAGTAAAATCCCCAGATGAATCCCCACTCAAAAACCTTTTAGATTATATTAAGCTTTAGAAATTGTTGTGGGTACAGCAAAAAGTCTGTAAGGAAAATAAGACAGTCCAGACTAGTTGCCAAGGAAACTGGAAACCAAAATCTGCAACAAAATGTTCAAAAAAAAAAGATTGATAAAAGTTAAAGTACTTCCAAAACAAAGTGGGAAAATTAAAAGCACATAGAATATTAAAGCATCTATAGGCCCAAACGGAACCAAACATTTGTAAATTGCAATTAGAAGTGTAAAAAAAAAAATATATTTTTGGAAGAAGATGAAACCAAGAGCAGTAAAAATTAAATAAGATGCAATTCCTGATCAAAGCACTAAACAATATACAGGAACACAGTTTAGAGATCAAATTAGCAGGACCTGAAATAAAAGAATTTATTTTACTACATATTAATGTAACACTTCCAAAACCATAAATTTGTGCACAAATAATGCTTACACAGGACTGCAAATTTACCATTTCAGTAGCTGAATTTTACTTACAGGAAAGTCAAGAACCAAACTGCTGATTTTCATCCAACCCGTAGGAGAAAGTGTACATAATCTGAATGCACAGAAAATGTTGATACAAGCACAAACCTGTACCAGGGTACAGGATACAGTTGAAAGATAGTAAGATATCTGAAGAAAGGAAAGAGATCACACAGATATGGTCATGGGATTCACGTACTTATGAAGGTTGCTCTTGGTGCCTCTGAAAGACTATTTCTGTTGGGCAAACCAAAGGGCATTTTTGAGTGGGGGGAAGGTCATTAGGTAGGTGATCAAGAGGAGGGAGGATGAAGTCATGACCCTCAGGGGCCAAGGAGACCACCCTTCTGTTATGGTGCAAGTGCAGTGGTGCTTTTTAAATTACATCACTAAAGGGCATGCTTTGTCCCCCTCCTGGCATGTACTGGCCATATGTGGCAGGATGCAGGTGGTATATGATTATGCGAGAGCTACGGTATGGTGTGGTGACCAATTTCAACCAATGTTGCCATCATGCAGATACTTGCTAAGTGTTGGTGCCTTGCTATCTGGGGGCCCCGACTGCACTCCACTGTGTGCTACCATATCTAGTGGGGTTGATGGCATGTGTGTAGCTATTACACTTTTGCTATGATAAGAAATTGTTTTTGCTGTTATAGTTAATAAATTACTTATAAAATAGTGCATATGTTTTTTTTTCCATTGTGCCTCATCCTTTCAGAAACTTTAACTGAAACATAAAGTGTTCCCTGAAACATTAAAGCAGTCAGCATTGCCCATAGTGTGTTTAGTTGAAAGGAGAATGAGAAACTCAAGAAAAATCACAAAATCTTGTGCTGTAAACCCTATTATATCACCTCTATATGAAACCTGATTTTCTGATACAATGGTTCAGGAACAGAGACACGATGTGGTTGGCACATTATTTGAAACACAGATTTAAAAAGTACTTTTATGCAGACAAAATACTGCACATGATGCAGTTATAAGATCATTCAGTTCCATATTTCTCATTACTGTTCTTTGAATATTAATTGATGAGATTTGAGTAAATTAAGCTAAATATCTTTCTTTTATTGCTGTGGGGTTTTTTGTGTGTTATGTTTGTTCTTTGTGGGGGTTTTGTTTGGTTAGTTGCTTGCCCCTTTTTTTTTCTTTAGCTAGATCTTTGTAGCCAATGTTAGTGATGTAATTTGCAGAATCATTTCAGAGGATTCCTTATTTTTGAAATAATGTAACTCCCTATGGCACTAGAAATGTCATACACATACACACAAAAGAAATATTGTTTTACTAATTTTCATGATGAGACAGTGACTATTTCTTCAATTTTATGTCTTGTAATTCCTGTATTCTTTCACTCTTCTTCATTAGTTATTTGTCTTCCAATATACTAAAAATTTAGGCCAGTTAGGAAGGAGTGTGCCATAGTTCCTTGCCATATATATGCCTGAGCAAATAAAGAAACCCACCTGTGGGATACAGAAGGAGAGAGGTAAAATTGATAATGAAAGCACTAATATGTATCTTTGGAGAATATAGGATCACGAAATGGCCAGAGACCATAGTATGGCTTCAAAAGCTTTCCCATATTTTGCAGTTTGGATATGGTGTACAAGATTCTGCTGTCTTGAGTCTTTAACTACTGGCACAGCAAAGATACTGAAGTATAGTGAGGGAAATAAAAGATTGCAGCATTCCTTACAATATTTTCTTAAGTTTAAACAGTGCTTATTATCTGAGTAGAGGGGAAGGTGCTAGAGGTTTCCTGGTTTGAGCTAGAATAAAACCAGTTCTGTTCAGTGATTTTATTTTTCAACTAAGGCTCTTCTAAGTATCTGCATTTTCTGAATTGAAGCAGTAAGTCTAGAAGAATAGCATATCCAATTGAAACCCCAGGAAATGTAGGTAGGCAGAACATAATTATCCGAGCTGGAATCAAGCCATAACAGCAGGAATGAGTCTAATGAAGCATACTATGGTATCTTTTGTTGCCTGGTTCTGTGTGCTCATACAAACAATAGGACATCACTTGGCACTAAACATCTTACAGCAAGAGGCTGAGGGCAAACTTGTGTCTGCTTTAGAAATTCAGAGGCAATTTTTTTGGCTGTAAGCAGCCCAGATTTTACTATTGCATTGCCCTTAACTGTATCTCAGTTGTCTATAAATATTAACAATTTCCAGTGTCAGACACTGTTTTAAACTATTAAGGATTAATTCATCACATCTAAATTCAGTCATCTGAAGTATAGTCAAGACTTAACTTCCTCTTTATTTAGTAGAGGCATCTGCCCCTCTTTCTCTAATTCCTCATTAAAGCTGAATATCTCACTAGACACTCAGCCTTTAGATGGCTAAAATCAGAATTAAAGTGCTACTGGCTGAGAGGCTGACCTCTCCTCAAGGCCTTGCAACCTAAATTATTTTAAAAAAACCTAACCAAACAAAACAAAATAAAAAATCAACAGGCCTACAGTACCAAATAACTTACCTTAAACCATCTTTGTGAGCTGCAGAGAAGGTTGGATTATGATTGACATCGCCATAGACATTGTTTTGTATCTTGAGTGTTTCAGTTGTATTGCGCAGCGATTGAGAAAAGGCTATTTCCACAGTTAATCCTTTTGAAAGGACAGCTTCCTAATCACTTATTTTTTAATAATTCATCACAGTGGCAATAAAATGTGTTAGGTCTGTATATATCCTGGAAAACGACAGGCTCAGGAACAGTACTCCCCAATTACAGTGACTATTGCTTAGTATTCTCTCTCTCTGTAAATTATATATTCACTGTACAGAAGTCCATATCAAAATGAAAAACAAATCATGATATAGAATACATAGAATACATAGAATAAACCAGGTTGGAAGAGACCTTCAAGATCATCGCATCCAACCCATCAACCAATCCAACACCACCCAAACATCTAACCCATGGCACCAAGCACCCCATCAAGTCTCCTCCTGAAAACCTCCAGTGATGGCGACTCCACCACCTCCCCAGGCAGCCCATTCCAATGGGCAATCACTCTTTCTGTATAGAACTTTTCCCTAACATTCAGCTTGAACCTCCCCTGGTGCAGCCTGAGACTGTGTCCTCTTGTTCTAGTACTGGCCACCTGGGAGAAGAGACCAACATCCGTCTGTCTACAACCTCCCTTCAGGTAGTTGTAGAGAGTAATAAGGTCACCCCTGATGATAATGTTCATCTTTGTAATATACGGGGTTCTTATAGGCAGGGGCCAACAAATGGTATTTACTTGATGCTACCTCTTACTTGTTGTTTGAAATATGATCCAAGAGCAGAATGAAGATGCATGCAGTACTGCTCAGGCTGCATTTGTTGGCCAAGTTGTGTTAGATTTCATAATAAGTGAAAATATTATGTATAATGTGAAGCACATGGGAAGAGATTCTTGATTTCATGTTTAAACGTTAATAATACACTGTAATAATACACTTTAATAATAATTAAGCTACTACCCAGTAGAAAGATGTTTGGATTATTGGCAGTTACTGTAAAATATCATTTGGAAATAGTTGGGTGCTTTTATGGGAGAGTCATATATCCTTGCCACCTTCTTACATCTTAGGCATTTGGTTTTGCCTGCTGCATCAAAGACAAAATACTAGGCTAGATGGACCTTCAGTCTTACCACTGTGATCCTTTTTGGACTTAAACATCTTTTTCAGTTCTGACAAATTTGAAAAGTAAATGTAACTCTTCTTCTTCTGAAAGTTGCAACAAATAAAGTGAATATAACTGTAGATATTTCATATATATTTGAAATGCTTATGTGTGAAGATTAAAAAAGGAATAATTATGACATCAGAAATGTTAAAACAAAAGCTAAACAACTGATAACAGAACTGATGCTAAATAAAACTGAATTTTTCCCAAGAATCCTGACTTCAATTTGTAGAAGGTAAAAGTCATCCCATTGCTAATAATAGTACATATACTACCACCTCTAGTTACAAAGCAACTTCTACATTACAAAGGAACTTTCATAATGTTTTTTTTTTTTAAAAAATAATTTCAGGAAGGCATTTTTGCCCAATTAACTTACAAATATTCTAGAAATGCAGCTCTTCTCCCTCTGTAGCCTCAAACATTAGGTGGTGTTAGATAAATATAGAAAGAAAGGATAAACATTCTTTGTAATTCTATAGCAATAAATGAACTATGGCAATTTCAATGTTATGAGGCTCTGGGGCATTTCTTTATTTGCTTAATTGTTTAATATGAACGTCTATATGAAAAATTCCTTGTGCATGCAGACAGAATGTGTTCAAGGAGTTTCTATGCTGCAGTCATTAGAGACTGAACATATTTTTGAAATAAAAGAGTTCATTCAATATAAATATTTTAATTACAGAACACATAAAGATGCATAATGAAGTGACATTACAAACATGGAATTCATCCAAATACCATAAAATTTCATTAGCTTTAGTGTTAATAGCAATTTAAATAGAGTTATGAGAAATATTTCCTACCTTTTTATTTATTTATAGTTAGAGAAATGGCTCCACAAAAAAAGATAGGGCCAAAACATTTTACTGTTATAATGACTTTTGGAGCCCTAAGTCATAGCTTTGACATGTGAAGCTTGTCTATTTTTTCAAATGAAATACATTAAACAGAAGGCCAGGTGTTCTCAATGTCATTTACAATCAATGAAGACAGAGGAGCAATTCAGAAGATGATTTGTGCTACTAAATTTTGCTTTTTTGGTTTCCACTGGTTTCTCTGATTATTGAAAAAGACTGAAGTAATTATATTCCCAGTTTGGGTACTTCTCTAAGGCACATAAGAGTTCAGTAATCTAGATCTCTATTTTTCTGGGGGTGTACTTTAATTTAACCATAGATGCCAACACATTTTTAAAAGACAAATTATATTTTTCTTATCTGTTAAAATGCCAACATTTCATTTTCTTTTTCTTTTTTTTTTTCCCTTCAGATTGAATTTATTTTTTTAACATATTTAATTATAAGGTATTTATGGAAAAAACCCAAACACAACAAAAAACTCAATGCCAAATCCTCGCTGGTGTGAGCTGACAGGATTCTATTTAAAGTTACTACTGAGAATGAAGCATGATGCCCTCTCATGTATTTTTAGTTTTCACTACAACTATGAAAAATTTTGATGCAAGAAAGGAAAATCAAGTCACACCAAGTTATGACTATGTAACAGTACTGTGGAAAAGCAAAACACAGAATGGTGAAATACATTACAAAGAACACTGTCACCTATGCAAAAATCTTATACTGTTTCTTGTAAGTTGTTTGATCTAAAACCTAAAACCTGTTATTGCTTTAGAAACTATGTGTAACAGTAGCAAAAAATATTTAATTGCTGAGTTTGCTTTTAATTGAGATAAATAAATAAATAAATAAATCACCACCAGATCGTTAAAATAAAAACAAAACACCAACAAACCTACCACATGAACAGGATTTGGTACAAATAGCTGACAATAAAGAAATGTTAATAGAATTTTTTGAAACTTTAAACCAATGAAAACTGTTAAGTTGAGATGGGATCAAGTCATTTGTGAGTTGGGATCAACTTCAGATTTCATCTAATTGAAAACTTGTCGTGACATACACCAAGTAATATAAATCAATTCTGAAGGGCTTCGTTAACATCATTACAAGACTACTGTGTTGTCTTTGGAAGATAAATGTATTCTGGTGATTAGAAAAATGAAAAAGTCACACTCATCTCAAAAAGTGGCAAGAAGGAAAATCTAGGGAAGCCAATAAGCCTCATTTCAATATTTGGGAATTAATGTTGGAACTGAGGATGCTTACCATTGTTATGAAGAACCTGATCATCAAGAGAGGATCTATCAGCAAGTCTGCAGAAAATACTAAACCTGTAGGGGTGTAGAAAGAGATGCTAAGAACTCTGTCTAAACATGTGTGAATGTGGGAGACATTTTGATGGGGTAAGAAAGGCAATTCTATAATGGATGGAGAGGAATAAGTAGATTCTCTGAAGAAAACTTTTAAGGAACAGTTAGACAGTGTAAGGTACAGGAATAATTAGAATAAACACAGAAAAGGAGTGAAAGAAAGAAGAAAAGAAAAGAAAAGAAAAGAAAAGAAAAGAAAAGAAAAGAAAAGAAAAGAAAAGAAAAGAAAAGAAAAGAAAAGAAAAGAAAAGAAAAGAAAAGAAAAGAAAAGAAAAGAAAAGAAAATAAGAGAAAAGAAAAGAAGAGAAAAGAAGAGAAGAGAAAAGAAGAGAAAAGAAAAGAAAAGAAAAGAAAAGCTGTATTTCAGTACAAGCACATTTAACAAGACAGATAGCCAGGAAATGAGTACTTGAAATCAGAAGGTAATTACTAAACAAAAACTTGTTTTGGACAAAATAATTTGATTAAACCATAAGGTACAGAATTTACATTCCATAATTATAAAAATGATTTAAATAGAAAAATGCAAAATAAAAAATGAGGTTTTAAAATTTCAAATAATGTAATACGTTATCAGTTTGAGGAGAAGGATTCATTGGAGCAAGCAAGTGGTAAAGACAGTGATATCTCATTACAAAAAAATACCTGCAGTATTCCCCAGTAGAGGAAGAAAACAGAATGAGTTAAAGAAAAAACATAGTTAAAATATTTAGTGTATATTTAGAAAGATGAATATGTGTGGAAAAGGGGGGCAAAGGAAATTTTAATCTAAAAAAGAAAAAAGGAAAAAAAGGAGAAAAAATGTCTAGAGCAAGTTACGGGCTTTTGTTAAGTTAGAGAAGTAGAAGTATATGGAGAAAAAGGTGACAAAGACCAAGAAAATTATGCTGCCTGTTTTTATAATTTCTAACACATATGCTTTCTCTTTATTTAAAGAGATAGCCATAAAGATAAAACATTGGAAAGTGTTACCATGCACATATAACTGGACTCATAGTTTGGCATTTATTGAGGCACAAGTTTCCCAAAGAATGTACAATGCCACCTTAATTATGCATAAATAATATTTTTTGCCATTTAGCTTTGTTTTCATGTAGAGGCTAGACTGTATGTAAAATTGCTCAAGCACAGAATTAGAAATGTACTGCATTCAAGGCAAGGAATCTCACTCTATCTGTGTTGTCAACTAGGTCAACATATGGTGCATGGAAATTAAGTACAATGTTACTATTACTGTTTTCTGCTGCTTCTTGAGGCCTTGGAGTCCTACAATTAAACTTGACAATATAGTTAAAATAATTATCATTTTAACGATTGAAACAAACTATCATAATTAGGCCAGTTGAGTCTGTGTTGCCTCTTCTGGTAATGCTGGTACTAGATAACTGTTAGAGTCTTCCATCTATAATTTGTGTTTTCAAACATGCCATCTGTTTTGTCATTGCATACGCCACATACACACATTTGGCATCTTTTGCTGCTTTCTGCTTCAAAGTCATTGATCTGAAAGGAGATCAAACAGGCAAAACAAAGAATCCAAGGACACGGATTAGAAAAGTAAGGAAGACTAAAAGGGCATTTGTCTATAAGCTTGGGAGAAGGAGAATCTTTTTAGCATAGAGCTGGAGCTGTAGAGCCTTTTCCCCGGTAACACCCAAGTGCTGTACAGATGCTGTTACGCAGCAAGGTGAATACAATAAAGCTGTTGCAATGGTAATGGCTGCATCACCCTAATAAACACAAGACCTTCAGATTCAAACTCTGATAATGACATTACAGCTACAGTTACGGCTTATTTATTTAACCAAGGGCAAAGTTGTTGAGACACAGTTTCATTTTCAAGAAAGGCCTGACAAGGCAGATGGCAGTAATGGCACAGGATAAATGAACTTCTTCACCAGCTGGCCAATACAAAATACAGCACATTTCGGGAGGACAGACTACGTGCTCTTGAGGGGAAACATAAACCAACAAAATGAAATACCTACTGAGCATTAATAAACCCATTAGTGAACATTAATAAAATAAAAACACTCACTCTTTACAGTCCCAGGAGTCAGCAGCTCCAGTCTCCGTGAACTATTTAGTGAGGCTGGAAGAATGATTTGAGAGGGTGAGCTGGGAAAAGAGTAAATCAGTAGGTACATTTTAGTTAATGGGCAAGAACTGAGTATAGCTAAGGGCTGAATCAGCTGAAGTGAAGGTTGGAATGGGTCTATGAGGAAATTAATAATTCTGTATACAGAGAGGGGTTTCAATAGCACGCAGTAAATAACACCCAGGGACACACACTGAACAATGAGGATAAAACAAATCATTGAATAGTTGCAGTGTTCTGCAGTGTCCTTCCTGCCTGAATAAGGTGGGTGTGAGGTAGGGGGAAAAAAATGTTTATAAATGAATACCATATCAGAATTAGACACTATCAAGGTTGCTTGGTCCTTATTTGGAGTTCCCATCCCAGTATATTTGTCTTCTCTGTCCTAATTGAATTTCCTTCATGTTAGACCTACTGATCTCTCTTTATATTTTCTATCCTGTCTAGAGCCTCTTGTCTGTTCTTTCCAACTCTCTTCCTAGAGTTTGTCTCTCCTAACCCCTAACTTAGGTGTATCTTCCCCTTTCTGAGTCTAGCTCAGTGCAGTCCTAAGGCACTATATCCATACTTCCCAAATACTTCTCCAACATTTTATTTACTCTTTGTTCAAGAGAGAGTCAAACAAGAAATTGCACATAATGGAACTCATCAGTTTCATGAATGAATTCTCATCCTGGCACACACCAACCCTAAATGATTCCTTTAGTAGAAAACAGGACATTAATAATATTGCAAACAGATTTATTTTTTTTTCTGGTACACTTGAAGTGTTGAATGGAACAGTATGTTTCAGTATATTTAGAAACAATGTTTTGCAAGGTTACACTCTTTCTCCAATCTGTCAATAATGATTATTCTAAATCAGAAAAGGAATGTAAGAGAAAAATCTGAGATTCTTCTGGGTACCTAGAGAGGTATTGAATAACAAAACCTCAAAAAACAAGCCAGGACAAATCAAGAAAACCAGCATATTGTTTTGTTGTTGGGTTGGTTTTTTTGTTTGGTTTGGGTTTTTTTCACTTGTGTGTTTGTTGGTTTTTTTGTTTGTTTGTTTGTTTGTTTGTTTTTTCCCTGAATTTGCATTTTGCATATCATGTCTAAATTTTTGTGTAACAAGAAAGAGACATATGACATGAAAATACATTGATACATTTCAAAGAAACCACAAAACCCACTGGGTTCAATGATCTTTACTTTTTTTCCTTGGGGTGAAAAACAACAACAACAACAAAATATCCTTTAGGTAAGACATAAAAATATCTACAAATTTTCTTTATTCATGTTTCAATGTTCTACTTAGTAAATACTATCAATAAGTAAACTTTAAAAAATGTGGATACAGTTGATTTCTTTTTCACTTCTAATTCAGCCTAGTTGGTGACAAGGAGAGTGGAATTGAATGCATCCTTGGCAAGTTTGCTAACAGTAGCAAGCTGTGTGATGTGGTTGGAGGGTGGAGGGAAGGGATGATATTCAAAGGGACCTTGACAAGTTTAAGAAGTGGGCCCATGCAAACCTCACAAAGTTCAACAAAGCCAAGCCTCTTTCGACCTGCTGGCCACACTTGTCTTGATGCAGCTCAGGGTATGTTTGGCCTTCAGGGCTGCAAGTGTGCATTGGTGGCTTGTGTCCAGCTTTTTGTCCACCAGTACACACAAATCCTCTTCTTCATGGCTGCTTTCAATTTCATCATCTCCCAGCCTGTATTGATGTCAAGGATTGCCCCAACCTAGGTGCAGGACTTTGTATTCTGCCTTGTTGAACCTCATGATATTCTCCCCAGCTCACCTTCCCAGCCTGTTGATGTCCCTCTGAATGCCATCCCCATCCTTCAGTCCTATCAATTGCACCACTCAGCTTGGTATCATCTGCAAACTTGCTGAAGTTTCTCTCAATGCCACTGTATATATCATTAATGAAGACATTGAACAACACTGGTCCAAATGCAGACCTTTGAGGGACACCCCTGGCCGCCTGTCTCTGGACATCAAGCCTTTGATTGCAATCCTTTTTATGTGATCATACAACCAATTTCCTATCCACTGAAAGGTCCACCTATCAAATCCATATCTCTCTATCTCAGAGGGAAGGATGTCCTGGGGGACTGTGTCAAAGGCTTTACCCTTGTCCACTGACACCACCATTGTAGAAAAGCCCTATACTGACCTGTCAGGACTTATTTGGTGTCTCAAGTGACCTCCATGCATTCCAGTATAGCTTCCAGGAGGATCTGTTCTATTTTATTCTATAAAATCATGAGAAAAGGGCAAATAAATTGAACAAATTCTGAGATAGTTAAGAGGTTAAATGGAAGTGCAGATTATATAGATTGCTGGAAGGTTTCTGATTCATCAGAGGGCAATGATGGAACTAAAGGTAAAAATTTTAAATTTTTCTTTCCCCCCTGACCTTATCAATCAAAAATTTCACTGATCAATCTTACTTGCTCTACAAATTATTTTGTTACTAGTTACTTTCATAACTATCAAAGACCAACAAGAGTCACTGATTTTCAAACAAAAAAAAATTAAAGGAAAGGGAAAGCAAAAGATGCTAGTTTATCATAGGTACAAAGAAATAAGAAGGAGGGTATCACTTGTCCACTGGAGTGGCAGAGATTCAATTGCAAAAGTGTGTCTCTTGTTATTGTTTGCTAAAGAGGGAAAAATGTAATTTTTTTAAGGTTTAATTCAATTAAGTGTTTGAAAATAATTTCACAATTAAAATATTTGTATACTTTGTGACTATCAATGAAAAACATGTAAGAATTCAAGCAGTTATTTTGAACTCTCTGAGTTCAGAAGATTTAAGTTCTTATACAGTTCCCTTTTAGAACTGCCTTTTAGAAACTGCAGCTATAACTTTCTGAAGAGAAAAAAAATGTTAAGTGGCACCTGAGACACACTGAAAGTTACATGATACATTATATGTAACTGAAGTAATAATTATCAATTTGTTGTCAAAAGATTTTTGTGGTTCAGGAAATCAGTAGGAAAATGTGATATAAACAGCAGTATAAAAACTGGAACTATACAGCCCAGTTAACATGCCATCATGGTATAAGCAACATTATAAAAAGTGTGCCTAATTCCCTTCTCAAAAAAGTCATTATATATCTGACATCTGAGAAACTTAGCAAGGGAGAGTTTCAAAATCCCCATCTATAAAGCTGCTAAATTGATTCTCTTGTAGGTCTGATTTCTGGATTTCAGATCAAGAAATGTATCTTGATGAATAAATCTAACTTCCATTTTCAAATGCCATTAATGTTAATACATAGTTAAATACCTGAACACCCCACTTCAGTGCCATGTGCTGGTTACCTGATCTCTCACACTGCATAAAGAGTAATTTTATCCTCAGTGGTCATCTGGAGTAAGGCTGTCCTCTGACCCTGATGCAGCTCTTCTGTGGAAAGACTACAGCTGCATTTAGATTTCCTGCATTCTTCAAAAACAAGAGTGGACGTGGCACTTGGTGCCATGGTCTGGTTGTGAGGTCTGTTGGAACAGGTTGGACTGGATGATCCTTGGGGTCTCTTCCAACCTTAGTTATACTGTGATACTGTGATACTGTGAAGAGCTGAAATAGTCATAGAAATACTGAGATTGCTATCTCACTAATAAACCTAGTCCAGAGAATTATTCAGAAAGTTTTATGAGTGCTGGTTTTTTTGTTGTTTCTTTTTTTTTTAAGAAGGGGCTGGGGCATAAAAAAGTTTTCTCTGAACAATGTTTTTGAAAAAAATTCCAAAAGACATAGATAGGGAAAACTTTCCCAACTCTTATTTTGCTATTAAAGAGCATTACATTTACTAATGTGAGTTTTCTTGTATTTAAGCCCACCCTAAATAGCTTCCATAGACTGAATGGTTTGCTTCTCCTTTGAGTTTATGTAGAAAGGGAAGAGCTACATGAATGGATTTGGTAAGAAGTTGCCAGAAACTTCTCTCCTCTCAAATGTAGGCAGTTCCAGCTCCCTCCAGGGTAGACCTACATTTGGACAAAGCTGAGACAATCAACAACAGTAATAGCACTACTGTGGTTACACATGTAAAAAAGCGCAAAAGCTGCTTCCAAACAGCAGCTAAGAGTGAGAGAAACAATTCTGCAGACGCCAAGGTCAGTGACGAATGATGGGGAGGAGGTGCTCCAGGGACCAGACCAGAGAGTTTCATTCAGCTTGTAGTGAAGGCAATGGTGAATTCTCCAACTCCATGGAGACCTTGTATTGGATCAGATTTTTCTGACAGGACCTGTGTCACCATGGGGGACACATACTGATGCAATCCATTCCTGAAAGATTGCACCCCGTAGAAAGGACCCACATTGAAGCAGTTTGTGAAGAATTGCAGCTGTGGAAGCTACTGACAGTGTTAAAAATACTGAAGGACGGTATCTTATGTGGGGGATGCCACACTGGCTAAATGGAAGAAAGTGAGGAAGAAGGAGCAGCAGAGATGAAGTGTTACAAATTGACCATAATTGCCATTCCTCATCTCAGAGCAGGGAGGAGGGAGAGTTGGGAATGAAGTTAAGCCTGAGAAGAAAGGAGGGATGTGGGGATGGTGGTTTTAAATTTATTCTTATTGCTCATCATCCTAGACTGATTTGATTGGTAATAAATTCATTTTCCCAAGTTGAGTCATACTTTGCCTGTGACAATCACTGGTGAGATACCTGTGTTCATTCTTATCTTGACCATGACCCTTTTCTTGAATTTTCTTTGCCCCTTTCAAACAGAATTCTCTGGTGGCCCAGAGAATTTGAGGATGTCCAGTTTCTACAAGTACTCAAGAAGAGGCTGGAGGGGGCTTTAAGCAACCTGATTTTTTGAAAGAGGGCTGAGCCCACTGCAGGTGGTGTGGACTGATCTTTAAAAGTCTGTTCCCTCTCAAACCATTCTTTGATTTTATATACAAGAAACCTAAGAAAAAAATGCTATTTTCAGCATTAGCTCAATAGTTCTGTAATTGCTACTCTAAATGTAATGGATTCATTGCATTCATGCGGTTACTAACCATAACTTCTTCTTATTTTATTTTTTTTTTCCTGTCATAATAAAGGTTTAATTTTCCAGGTGAGCATTACAGAGATTTTTTTCTCTGACCCTTTCATCCTTTGATCTTAGCAAGGGTTTCAGAGAAGGCTGCCCTCAGCCTTTCAGTGCTTGGTTTCTGACTAAAATGTTGAAGGAAACCAATTTTTCATTAAAAGAATGCTCTGTGATGGCACAATGAAAAAAAATTGTTATCTAAGTTAACACATTCTGGAAAATGTAACTTTAAAATGGCCAACTTTCTGTATTTGTCAAAATAAAATCAGAGAAATTTCATGAGAATACAGTGGAATAGGGCAGTTAGGTAAAATTCTGTGAAAAGGTATGGGTATGTCAAAAATACTTGCATACAACATACAAAAGAAGCAAACCACATTTAATTCATTTATCTTAGAGAGTACAGTTCCTGGAAAATTACTGTAATATTTACCACAGTATCAGAACTTAAACAGACCTGATTAGAAAGCCTACACAGTTACTTTATTTCCCAGATTGTGTAACTCTTGTGTTAGAATGAGAAGTTTTATGAGTCACCCTGCTTCTTTTTCTTCCCTTCTATCAAAGGGCTCTTTTGTTATTAATGTAAAGAAAATGGCACAAGGAGTTATGGAAAAATTAGCCACACAATCTTAGGCACACCTATTGGTAATGAAGGTCTTTACTGGTTTAGTACTACCTCTAGCCATCTGTCTGTGAGCCATAGTCTGGTTGCCTATCCTGTGCATGTAGACCAAATTCTCTACAATTTGCATCTGCTGCTTTTGCCAGAATTAGTAAACAACCCATGACAGATGCTGCAGAAATCAGCATCAGCTTAGTTTCACAGATCTCTCTTACTGTTCTTTCTCAGTCAAAACATGAGAAAAGAGATAGGGGAAAGATTCTGTAAGCCCATTGTGCATACATGCTTACTAACAGAAAGTCCACAGGAAAATATTGCTGAGCACTTTAATACATTTGCAGGTAGCTGAAGATTTTTACCTCTTCTCACTTTTTTGAGATAATTTTAATGCTGTTATAGTCTCAGTAAGAAAAAGTCAAGATATGTGGTTGTTCTCTGCGTGGGATTATGCAGGGGTTTGTTAGTGAGTGCAAAATAAAATAAAATATATTTAAGAACCCTTGCTGTTAAGTTAAAAGCAAGCAAACTTGTTTAAGTGTTTGTCAAAGGGCAAGAAGTTGTCTCTGGGGTTAATAAATCAATACAACAAACTCTCCTTACTTCTGTTGGATATTCTCTTTGCATCAATCCACCAGTTTCTGTAGTGTTAACAATATCACGTTGTTTTTACAAACATGAATTTAGAAAATTAGTAAACCACATCAGGCTGAACTATCTCTTTGGGTGGATGGAATGACCACCATAACCTAAGGAACAGGGTACATGATCACTGCTCAGGGAAGTGTGTGGATGTCCTCATTAGAGGTGTTTTGGAGGAGACTTGATAGGGTGCTTGGTTTAGTTGATTAGATGGTGTTGGATGATAGGTTGGAGGCGCTGATCTTGAAATGATCTTCCATTCTATTCTATTCTATTCTATTCTATTCTATTCTATTCTACTCTACTCTACTCTACTCTACTCTACTCTAGATTCACTTCCAGCAGCAGACAGTGTTAGTATTGTAGATGTCCCAGTGTATCCATCTTGGCCCCTATATGCCACTCCAGAAGTTCAAAAGCCTTGTATCATAGTTAACAACTTGACATAGAAGTCTCTCATAGTCTAAAGCATGTGGAAAGAAAGTGGATGTCTAAATTTGGAGAATTGTATCACTTCCAGAGAGATGTATTTTTCTCTTTGATTATTATCAGAAGATGTACTTAATGTCTGTAGAAGGTAGCAGAAAACACTCAAACTCCATAACACTTCTGTCATTAATAGAATGCTAAAATCCTCTAGGCAACTTTAAAGCATTTTTATAATAATTTATACAGTGCTGTAGTAATTCCTATGTTGTAATGATGTTTAATGGGTTATAGTTATAAAATATCAATCTAAAATTCATTATGTATGCACTCTAAACAATTCTATGCAATTTATGTCATGATCTTCCTTGATACTAATTATTTAAAAGAATTAATATTTTCCTGTTTGTTTCCTATGGCCACAGTATGTATAAATTGCAATATCAGCATTTCTCTAATTGAGAAATAGTTACTGCCTCCTGAATTATGTGTGTATGTTCTTTTGCCCATGAAAATTTTAACACACTATAACTCTGCTTTTTAACACCTATGATAAGACCATGTATTTGTTACTCTGGCAGAACTCCCTGGAAATGTATTCATAATATTAGAACAGTACACTTTGTGAATAACATTAGGCTTAGTTCTCAACCAACTTCCCCCAATTACCTCTCATGGATGGTGCTTTACCTTCAAATGAACCCTATGATGCCACTAGTAAAAAGGCAGTAGAAACTGAAGGCATCAATTATCCACCACTACAAAGTGCTTAAATGCAACTTTAATACCTAGATAGATCATTTAGAACTGAAATTTAAAGCACAGTGTGCCAAATTTAATAAAAATGTACTACAGATTGGGAAGAAAAGACATCATGGATGTTATTAAATGATCAGAGATTCAGGTTAAAAATAAAAGACTTTCTTAACAGAAAAAAGACATTGGGCTTCTGTGGGTAGAAGTGCTTTTCAAAGACAAATATTCGAGAAGAAATCAAGGCAACTAAAACTGCTATGTATAGTCAGATATTTAGCTACATATAGAATCATAGAATTGTTTTGTTTGAAATAAAAAGCTTTAGGACCACTGAGTTCAACCATTGACCTGAAACCACCATGGCCATTAAACCACATCCTGAACTACTATGTTCACACATTTTCTGCACACCTCCAGGAATGGTTACTTCATCACCTTCCTGGGTAGCCTATTCCACCACCTGATCACTCCTTCAGTAAACAATTTTTACCTAATATCCAACCTAAACCTACCCTGGCGTAATTTGTGGCCATTTTCTCACGTTCTGTCACTTGTTACTAGGGAGAATAGAATAGAATAGAATAGAATAGAATAGAATAGAATAGAATAGAATAGAATAGAATAGACCAGACCAGGTTGGAAGAGACCTTCGAGATCATCATGTCCAACCTATCACCCAACACCACCTAATCAACTAAAC
The DNA here is from genome assembly GCF_014839835.1 of Dryobates pubescens. Taxonomy (NCBI): domain Eukaryota; kingdom Metazoa; phylum Chordata; class Aves; order Piciformes; family Picidae; genus Dryobates; species Dryobates pubescens. The sequence continues at coordinate 30,535,738 of NC_071618.1, forward strand.
CATGCAACCAAGCATCCTGTCAAGCCTCGCCCTGAACACCCCCAACGACGGCGACCTCACCACCTCCTCAGGCAGCCCATTCCAATGGGCAACCACTCTCTCTGTGTAAAACTTCCTCCTAACCTCCAGCCTAAACCTCTCCTGGTGCAGCCTGAGACTGTGTTCTCTTGTTCTGGTACTGGTTGCCTGGGAGAAGAGACTAACCTCTGCCTGACTACAACCCCCCTTCTGGTAGTTGTAGACAGCAATAAGGTCACCAATAAGGTCACTCATCTCACTACAGCCTCCTTTCAGGTAGTTGTGGAGAGAGATTGTCTCCCTTTAGCTTCCTCTTCTTCAGACTGAATAATGCCAGTTTCCTCAGCAGCTTGTTCTCTAGAGCCTTTACCAGCTTTGTTTCCCTTCCGTGTTCATGCTCCAGTAACTCAATGTCCTTCTTGTAGTGAGGGGCCCAAAACTGAAAACAGTATAAGAGGTGTGGCTTCACCAGTGCCAAATACAGGGGCACAGACACTTCCCTACTCATTCTGGCAGCACTATTCCAGGGTGCTGTTAGCCTTCCTGGCTGCCTGACCAAACTGTTGGCTCATGTGCACCCAGCTGTCAACCAACACCCTCAGGTCCCTTTTTTGCCTGGCAGCGTTTCACAGTATCACAGTATAACCAAGGTTGGAAGAGACCCCAAGGATCATCAAGTCCAACCTGTCCCAACAGACCTCACGACTAGACCATGGCACCAAGTGCCATGTCCAATCTCCCCTTGAACACCTCCAGGGACGGTGACTCCACCACCTCCCTGGGTAGCACATTCCAGTGATGAACAACTCGCTCAGTGAAGAACTTTTTCCTCACTTTGAGTCTAAACCTCCCCTGGCACAGCTTGAGACTGTGTCCCCTTGTTCTGGTGCAGGTTGCCTGGGAGAAGAGACCAACCCCTTCCTGTCTACAACCACCTTTCAGGTAGTTGTAGAGGGCAATGAGGTCACCCCTGATCCTTCTCTTCTCCAGGCTAAACAATCCCAGCTCCCTCAGCCTCTCCTCATAGGGCTTGTGCTCAAGGCCTCTCCCCAGCCTTGTTGCCCTTCTCTGGACACGTTCAAGTGTTTCAATGTCCTTCTTAAACTGAGGGGCCCAGAACTGGACACAGTACTCAAGTACTCAGCAACTTTCCCCAAGCCTGCAGCATTGCATGGGGTTGGTGTGACACAAGTACAGGACCTGGCACTTGGTTTTGTTAAACCTCATGCAATTTGCCTTGACCCATCAATCCAGCCTCTCTAGATCCCTCTGCTGAACCTTCCTACCTTCAAGTAGATGAACACTCCCCTTCACTTTGGTGCTATCTTCAAACTTACTGATAGTGTACTCAATTCATTCATCCAGATCATTGGTAAATATATTAAACAAGACTGGCACCAAAACTGAGCCCTGGGGATCACCACTATTTACTGGCTGACAACCAGTTTTAACTTAATTTCCATCACTATTCAAGCCTAGTCATTCAGACAGTTTTTAATCCAATGAATCATCCACCCACCCCAGCATGATGGATCACCCATGAGCAGCCAGTTTTTCCCAAAGGATGCTGTGGGCGACAATACTGAATGTTTCTCAACACCCACAACCTTTCTCTTGTCCACCAAATGGGTCACCTTGTCATTTAAGGAAATCAGGCTCACCAAGCAGGACCTGCCCTTCAAGAACCCATGTTGACTGGGTATGATCATCTGGTTGCTCTGCACATGCTGCTTAATAACACTCAAGATGTTCTGATCCATAACCTTCCCTGGCACTAAGGTCAGACTGACAGGGCAATAGTTCCCACGCCCTTCTTTAGACTGGCATCACATTTGCCAATCTCCAGTCAGATGGAACCTCCACACTTGGCCAGGATTGCTGGTAAATGATGGAAAGTGACTTGGTGAGCACTTCCACCAGCTCTCTCAGTACACTTGAATGTATGCCATTCAGCCCCACAGACTTGTGTTCTGTCTGGATATCATGAGACTTTAACAAAGAAGCAGCTGGATTATTCCCATCCTCAAATTCATTGCCTCTTCTGAGTACTCAGCAAACACCAAGAAATACATGAAAATTCCTCAGAACAAGAGCAGAATGTTCCTCTAAATGTTCTTCTGCAGCCTCAGGGAAGCAGCAGTCTTGTATCCCCTGCTCTTCTGCTTTGCTATAATATTCAAAATAGTCACAAGCATTCCTTAACCAAACATTTCCTCTTCCTCACTGTGCATGGCTGTGATGAGCAGTGCTAGTAAGATCTCAGCTTTTCAGTGGAAGAGGAATGATCTAACTCCACCTGCAAGGCTACACTAGCCCTTTGTTCCAGTGTCAGATTGTTCTCTGTCAACTGCTAATTCTTTCAGAAGTATTAAAACATAGATTCATATGACTGAAAATCTTGTGTGTTCATATTTTTGTGAGCAAAATGAGTTAATACAGCAGATACTAAGTAAAAGCAGTGAAAGAAGAGGGAAAAAGTAATGCTATTATCTCCGTTTTAACTTGTGTGTAAGGAAATGGAAAATCCAAATGTTCTTTTCATGAATCTTGGTTAAAAGTGGACACTATTGGTTGAACTCTGTTTCTTATATTTGAGATGTATTAAACATAATAGAATGTGCCGGGCAGTGCCCTAAAAAAAATAAGTATGTGCTTTACAGATAGATCTCAGTAGGTCCTATATGGAGACTCCTCCACAGGTCAAATTCCCAATGCATTTTCATCCTGTCCAGTACAGCATCACAGAAACAGCAGCCATGCTCTGGCCATCTGGAATCTCAGGTGCATTGCTGGAATCAGAATGTCTCCATGAATGGCACAGCAATATGATAAGTACGGCAAGTAGTGAAAGCAATAAGCAGCCACTAGCAAGCACTGATTCTAAAATACAGTAAGGCAAACAAGCCTCATGGCAAACACAGAAGCTTACCAATTAATAGCTAAACAGCAATAACAGCTTTAAATTTGATCTAGCACATTTCAGTAAAATCTGCTATTATCTAAAACCCTTTGACTCCCACATTGATTGACAAAAACAACTGTTGTGGTTTAACCATGGCTGGTAATTAAGCACCACACAGCCACTTGTCCCTCTTGGATTGGAGAAAGAATAAGAAGGGTTGAAATAATGATAGTTTAATAAGAAAATCAAAAGTCACACAGAGAAGCAAAGCAAAGCAAGGAATGTATTCACTCCTTTGCATTGCAGGCAGGTGTTCAGCCATCTTCAGGAAAACAGGCCTCCGTCAAGCATAATGGTTACTTAGAGAGAAAAATATCATCTTGTCAAATGTTCCTCACTTCCTTTTTCTTCTCCCAGCTTTATATGCTGAGCATGACATCATATGGCGTGGAATATGCCTTTATGTAGCATGTCCCAGCTGTGGGATGTCCCAGCTGTTCTTCCTTCGATCTTCTTGTTCTGCTCCAGCCTACTTTCTGGCTACGTGATGTGAGAAGCAGAAAAGATGTTGATTCTGTGTAAGCACTACTCAGCAATAAATAAAACACCTCTGTGTTATCAACATTGATTCCAGCACAAATACAAAGCATACTGGTTACTATGAAGAAAATTAAACACATCCCAGCCAAAATACCACAAGGACCCATGCAAGAGGAGAGAAAAAGTGTGAGGGAGAAGGAGCAGCAGAGAGGAATTATTATGGATTGATCATGACCCCTACTGCACATCCCTCCTGTAATGACTGGTGAGGGGGGTGGTAGAGCAGTCAGGAGGGAAAGAGTGAAGTTTAGTCTAGGACTGTGATGTGTTTTTCACCATCCAACTCCATTTGAATTGGGAATAAATAAATATAAATTCATTTTTTCCTGTGATGGCAATTGGTAAATGATTTCCCTGGTTTTATATTGGTCCATGAGAAATTTTGTTCTATTTTTCTCTCTGTCCCATTGACCATGAGGACTGAGAAAATGGGTGGATGGTTGTCTAGCAGCCAGTCAAGGTCAACACATTACAAAGGTTAAATAACATTCAATTGCTCATATCATAAACTTCAATAATGTTATTGCACCCTAGAGAGTAAAATACACGATTATCTAAACTGAGTAACAAATTGTTTCTTCACCTTTAGTTGTAACTGAACAGAAGCTATATGCTAGTGTTCACCAAACATTTTATCTAGGAAAATCAATGTTTAAATGGAAAACATGAAATTATATGTCCCAGCATATTTGTTGCTGTATACTGTAGGAGGATTAGGGAGGAAAAAGGAGTGTTGTTGAAGAGATCAATAGACAACAATCTCAACAAGTCAAAGAATTGCTTTTACCTCTACTGCATGGCCTCTCTCCGATGATCACAAGTAAAGTAGTATTATCTTTTCATATATTGTAATAGAAAGATAAATATGTCGTGTTTGGGGATTTTTCTGTTTTGTTTACTTTTTTTTTTCTTTTCATTTTTTAATACAAAACTTCTGCATCTCAGTATGAAAGAGCCTTACAGATGCTAAGTAAAACTATGATAATTATTCCTCATGCATTGTGAACTCCCAATGCTATACTACATTAACAGGCAGAGAGAATAAAGAGGATTCTTCTTGCCTGTTTTGTCCAGTTGACTCTTGTGGAACAAATTTTCTATCCTGGAGTCTTTGAAGATGGCTACTCTGCAAGCATTTGCAAAGATCAATAGCTTTCTTGCTTATCTAATAGCTGTAAACACACTGGAAGCATGAGACAACACAGAAAGGCACGACTGTACACTGTCTCTTAGTCTTCAGACAGCAAAGTTACTGAGTAGAGAACTAAATAAACAAATAAGTGGGAAATGGGAAGAATGGGAAAATCAAGTTGTAAGTGGACATTTTGAGACTACCAACCAAATATATTCTCTTTCATCCAGACACCAAGCCTTGGGCTGTATGTTATCATTTAAATTTTTTTTTTTAAAATTACTTCTTGTACTTAATTAAATGCTTGGAAAGTAGAAATCTGTCATTTCACTTTCTTAATCCAGCAGATTTGAGCACAGATCTGCTATAGGACAACCATTCAAGTAGGGTTTAAAGTTAATATTTTTCTCTTTGTTCTGCACTATTTGGTGTAATTGATAATCAGTTTAACCAATACAAAGAGGACAGTTTTATAAGCAGACATGGAAAATATCTTATTCCAGAGTACCCAACTATCTGAAGACAAGCATATTCCTCTGGGATTAGACTGACATGAATCGATACACTAAATCACATGAAGTATAGGATTTAGTTCAGCTGATTTTAGGTTTATAGAGTGTAAGGGTACGATTCAGCTGCCTGAACACAGGATTCTAAAATAATCCCATTCTAAATTACATGACATTTGGTAATTTGAACAAATCTTTAGATACTACTGATTGTAACAATTAAAATATTAATTCAATTGCTCATGAGGAAACAAGAATGATAAAGCCCATGGGCTGAGATAAAGACATGGAGATAGTTTACCAGTTAGGTAAAAGGGGTCACACGTTCCTCTGATTGGTTCAGAAAAGCCAACTCAGATGAGGGGCTCAGCTGGGACATGCAGTAGATGTGTTGGAGCTGAGTAGAACTACCCATGTCTGGCATGGGCAGTCCCATATTCTCCTCACAGAGATTACCGTTGCAGTCTCTCTCCCCTGTGCCAAAACCTTGCCATCTATACTCAATGTAAGCTGTTACTGTGGAAGGTCAGGTTTCCCCTAGGCACTCACAGTTATCAATGCCAACTCCTCTGGTGTATTTCACATACTTTAGAATATCTCAATGAGACTAGACACCTATGCAAAGGTAACTAAGTGAGCCCTCAATCTCTAGCAAATTTTATGACACTGGTTACATGTAGGCTTTTACATTATAGATGCATACAATTTTAGGGAAACAAATCCTATCCAGAATGTTGTAGAATTTCTCACTACCTAATTAAATAAAAAAGTCAAGGGTGCTACTAGGCAACTTAAATACTACTACTACTAAAAATAAAAATAAAAATAGCATTGCTAGTCTGCTCCTTTACCCCTTCCCTGATCTTCTTTCACAGAATACCCATACTTGTTTATCCAGAGCAGTATGTGGAGCACATATCTCAGGCACATTTAGTCTCAGGTTGATAACAGTCTCTAGAGAAACACCATTTTGAAAACATTGTGATCACCTTCTACATGCTCTCTTTGAACTGTCACCTGGGAACTGCCTTCTGTCACTTTATTGTTCAGGACAAGACTGCGTGGTTACATTATAGTTTAATTCACAATATTTAAAGAAAGCACCAGAGTACTGTAAATGGTGAAAACCTGTGATTTCAAAACATAATTGAAGAATTCATCTCAGCTCTTCAACTCAGAGCTTAAAATATCCATCTTAACCTCTATTGTTAGCTCACCATTCTCTCTTTTCATTTACACTGAGTGTTGTCATTTGAACTTCAGATGAAAAAGAGGTGCCTACCATAAGTAACTTCCTAACAAAGTGAATTAAGTAAGGTCTGGATTCATGCCCTTGAGATCTTAATATTAGGAGGAGCAGAGCTTCTTCTTTGTGGCAGGTTGACTGTTTCTCCAAAGAGATCAAAAACTCTGGGGACTTAATTCAAACTGTGCAAATCAGACAGTATATTTGTTGGGGTTCCTCCCTTGCTGTCTGGGTGAGACATACATGCAGTACAACACATTTCACCACAAACATATATCAATATCATATTTGTGAAAATGAAGATGCAATAAGGGGATTGTTCATTAATACCTTTTAGGAGGCTGAAATCTAGTAAGCAGAATGCATTTTAGAAATCCAGAATTCCCATTAAAATTTCTTAAAATAAGGCAAAGTGAGCTCAATGGTTAACTTCTAAGTAGTTCAATGTATGCACTATGCCATTGTTTGCATTAATTTTCTTACCCAGTATAACAGCTGTTAACTTGGTGCCATAGTAGAGTAGCTACTTGACTCTTGTCCTGGTTTAGCACAGCCTGCTCTCTCAAGCCCCCATTCCCTCTCACAGATGGGAGAGAAAGTAACACAATGACTGCTAGTCATTTCATCTATTTGTCCATGGCCATCATCCAAGCCTGGAGATAAAGACTGAGTGACCACCCCTGGCTCTTTCTCTTGTTTCCATGATGACCTTGATTCATCCTCATACTTTGCCAGAAGAGCTGTTTTCTTTGTATGTTTCATTTCCCATACAGGGGTGCTGGATACTGGCACAGACTGGTTCTCTGGTGCAGCTGCCATGCCTGCTGTTGTGTTCTGTGTAGCCACGGTGCTTGCCAGTCTGCCTGTAGGTTCAGAGACCTTCTCTTGCCCCTGAGTACTCTGAACACTGATGAGAAGGACTCAGCACATTCCAGTGATTTCTGTGTCTCGGGAACTTCTGGGCTGATAGCATATTTTCACAAACATGTCATGAGCTTGTCAGGATTTTGCACTTGCCTGGGGGTGAAATTCCGAAAGAGTTGGGGTGACCACCACCCTAGGCACTTGTCCTGTGCCAGGGCAAGATAGGCCTGTAAGTCTAAGCTGCACCTGCACAAAGCCTCATATAAGTACTGGAAATGATAGAATGTTTCCAACCAATATTAATTCCCAGTTTCCTGGTCAAATAGAAGTGCACTGATTGTCAGACAATGATTTTATTACTGTTTGCTACTGTTATAAGTATCTCCATACTTACAATTCTTAGTTTTGTCTTGTAGTAAGGTTCCCATCATCTCAGCTTCTTTTCTTTCTAACAAATGGACATGATGTCAAGCTCCCTTTGATCATTTACAAAGAAATAAAATGTATACAGAAATCCTGTCTTAGTATATCTGGTGTTGCTTTCTTACAAGGAAGTGTTATTTTTGCTGCTTTTTGCGATAAAGATTAAAATAGTATTCTATGCACTACTGACAGCAGTTTCTATTATTAAGTATCTGTATGATTTTATACAGAAAGGCAGTAACTTTTCTGTCTTTTAAAAGAGACAGGAAGAACAAGGCAAAAAGGGGGGAATGCCTTGGATGCTGTTTTTCAACATATTTGCCACCTCAATGATATAGGCAGAATCCACATTATTATTACTGTTATACTTCTTATCATAATGGAAGGAATTGCTTAAGCAAACAGCTTAACTTTCTCCAGTCCCATAGAAAAATTGACAGCAAGAAAAAAGAAAAGTAACTATCAAGTTTTGGGGTCCTTTTACATACATCAGTATTGAAAGCAAATAAACCTCTCTCAAACAGCAGTTAACTGCAAATCAGAATTCTTTCATAAAAGCAGCAGTTGTTTCATTTTTTCCCATTTTTTTTTCCAGTCAGTACCCTGCACTATAATTACATAATAATTAGTAATTAAATTCACAGTGGCAATGAAATTATAATAGTCATTAAAGTTTTTGTTATTTAAATGACTGCAATATTTGTACAGTCTTATCTTCAGCTCTGCAAACTTTTTTTCTGGGCAGTTTTTGGAAATTAATTTCAACATCTTCATAAAGTGTGATTCAAAAGGAGACAAATGTGGGTGACTAATGAGTAATGAGTAGCAGTACAGTTCTGTTTTCAAAAACTGACTCTTTCAAATACTTTCAAAGAATGCATGTGCTATTTTTCCAACTAGCAAAACAAGCAAATCTGAAAAATCAGAGCTCAGCTGTTTTCAGTTTTCCTAGTTTGAAAGGAATTTCAATTTGATTAGTAGCTTATAATAGCTTAAGAACAATAATTTTTACCATTTCTGTAAAGTTGGAGATAAAAAGCCTATAGAAGAAAGTCTTTGCATGTTCTTTGGATTATTTTTATTGTTATGTATATACCCATAGCTGTCATAGTCTTTCTAGAAGACTGGTCATAGAAGTTGGATCAATTCGAAACATACAGAAAATATCTGATCAAATAGAGAAGTTAGAGAATAGTAAGTCATCAGGGCTCTATATCTCTACTGGAGATATTTGACAATCTTCCAATGTAAAACTGCATAACTGATGACCAATATATGTAACTTGTTCTTACAAAGAGCTACAGTGAGACAACAGTAGTTCCAGCATTGATACCACTCTGACAAACAGTGGCAAATGTAATCTCCAATCCTATGAATGAGTCTAGAATGTTTTTGCAGAATCACAGAATCACAGAAACACCAAGGTTGGAAGAGACCTCAAAGATCATCAAGTTCAACCTGTCACCACAGACCTCATGACTAACTAAACTTCAAACTAAACTTCAGCATGAATAAACATAAGTCAATGCAATAAGGGAAAACAATAACTAGAACTTGTTGTAAAACACCGATGTGATGATCAAATCAGATCTGGCAGCTGCAATTGAGGAAAATGTCTTTGGAGACAAACAGAGGCAGTGCTCTGAAATCAGTCTCTGGTGTCAGAAAACAAAGTCAGCAAAATCATGGGCATCAGCAGTGTATGCATAGAGAACAACACAGAGGATAATATTTAGCCTTGGTCTGGCTCAAGGTTTGCATGGAAACTCTGAGACAGAGAAAGGAAACATTTTGAGTTCTGTGCAGCTTGTTCCTGGAGCAGAAAATTAAATTCATACTCACATTTTTCTTCTCTGCAATACAAACCACTAAAAAGGGATAAAATTATAATTATGGTGAATAAATTGAACTGGGGGTTTGAAAATATTTTGGTGTAGCATCAGAAAAATAGGAGTTCAAAAGAATATGTGGTAGAGCTCTGCCAAATGGTTATAGATATTTTACTAGTGTGAATGTCAGTTCAAGAGAGTTTTCACATAGAGCTATAAATGCCAGTAAACTTGCCTAAAATCTTTCATGGCTAATGAATATTTTGTCAGTTTAAAAAAACATATCTGTAAAGGAACATTTATATTCCAATTGTACATATATTCACAGAACTTTCCCTTAGAAACTTTTCCTGTTGTCAGACTGTTCTGAGACCCTTCGTGCACTTTTATATTCTTTGTTGTCCATACAAAGCCTCTAAAGCAAGAAACTCTATTCCTGTACATACTGAGTAGGGCTTTTTTAGCATTTAATGCATAACCTGCAGCTAGAAGAGGACAGCAAACTACTTTATCTATGATCTTAATTTTTCCTACACTGAAATGAGATGCCTGCAACTTCTGACCTTACTCATTTAGAACAAATTACCTAGGCAAAGAATTGGCCTCTGAATCAACAGGAGACAGGTACTTAACTACCTTTATAAATCCAAGGCCTAGTCTTTGCCTCTAGAAATCTCAAATGCAGCAGAACATTATGTTACACAGACATCAGCTGAATACTTAGCAGCTTGTAAATGTGGAGTGTAGAAAACAAAATAAAACATTTCTTTATTCCTTTTCTGCAAGGTTTCTTTTTACTGGCTAAAGAATTATGACCATTTTATTTATTTATTTATTTATTTATTTTATTTCCCATTTAAAAAAAACTTGCTTCATTAAACATTCAAGATTCTTCTCTAGTCCTAGCATAAAATTGTCAGATGCAGGGAACTGTTGTTCTTGTAACAAAGTGGACCTGTCTATAATAAATAATTTGGAAATTCTATGTTTTGTCCACAGACTGAAACAACTTTTCCAGGAAGCATTTCTGAAGTTGATGTTTTAAAACCATCTGACCTATTTAGCTACAACTCACCTGTGATTATCACCTGATGGCATCCATTTCAGATAAAAAGTGATCTGCTCTCACAGCTACCTTGTGGGAAAGAATGAACAGATCTGCTTTTCTGCTATGTTAAACAAGGATCCAACATTTAAGTATGTTATAGTTCAGTTCTTGCTTAAAAGGGAAACACATCAAAGTTAGAAGCAGAGCAGTTTAAGGAATTAAGGGAGCTGATAATGACTTATAGAAAAATTATGTGAGAGAAAGAGAGTGATTGTATAAGTATTGTATAATGTTTAGAATATTGCTGCACTGCCATAAATTAGAGTGGTAAAGAACTCATCATTGTTACTGCTAGAAGGGCTTTCAACTCCCATTCCTCTGTCCCTGAATAATCAGTCCAACAGCACAGCAAGAATTATTATGCTAAGGTAGGTATTAAAAAAGTTACAGCCCTTTTTATATTGCTGGTTCTGAGGTTACGGTTAAGATTCTGCTACAGCAGCTGACACCAAGGCAGATGTGAGTTGAAATGTATAAGGTGGGGAACCAGCAGGAATATCACTCCCAATGCAAGAAATAGTTCACAGAAGAAACTAAACAGAATGCATGGAGACTTGTGGTAGCCGACATCTTTCTTAGATTCAGGGACTCCACTGAAAACATGGAGTTTTCTTCAGTCATAGGGAGGATGAATGGCAATAATTTAAAATTGCTGAAATGTGATGACATATTTGTTCTTGAACTCTAATAGACATATTTAGTGTGTTGAAGTATTAGATAATATGAGTATTAGATGTCTAACTCATAACTACAGTATCAAAATTGAGATTTAAATATTTCTCTGCCTCTTATTTTCTTTGTTTATACTTATCTTCTGGGTCTCTTAATTGTTGTCAAAACTATGAAATTCTATGCCTGTCTTATATTGACTATGCTTACTGTATTAATTAACATTACATGTTTGTATAAAATATGATCATGTGCATTCTATTGGTTATTTTTGTGTGCGTATAAATTTTTCCAGGGAGAATATGTTTCACACAAAAGCAGTAGCTGAAGGAATCTGCATTTATGAAACTAATTGAAGTGTTTGAATAGCCTGTAGTATGAATTGGAAATATTTTTCTTTCTTTTTCTCTCTTGTTATAAGAGGGAAACAAAATCCAAGGTGTTTATAAAAGTTTTGAATGGTTGTGGTGTTGTAACATTTCCCTAATGATCACACTGGGAATAATATAAATAAATAAAAAGTTAAATAATTTGGAATATTTTTAATGGGGAAACTGTTGTAAATTTGAAATGGAAATAAATTGTGCTTTTCTTCTTCATTTTGTTTTTTAATGTTAATTCTAGTGATACTGAAAACTCTTATTCTTTTTGCCAAGGAAATCTTAGCTTGCACTCCTGTTTAATTAGGGATTACTGTTGAAAAGACTTTAGATATTTTTTATGTCACACTCATGAATCATATGCAATGCATTTTCCCCTGTATTTTACCACACAATTATCTACTCCTAGAAATCAGGTATAGTCCAGAATTCTAGATCATGAATCACCTTTTTAAGTTTTTTAATACATAGACTGTGTAAGAAACAGTAAATTTTCTCTCCTTTTCCTAGTGAATATGTACAACTGAGTGCAAATGTGTGGCCAGCAGGAGTAGGGAGGTCATTCTGCCCCTGTACACTGCACTGGTTAGGCTGCACCTTGAGTACTGTGTCCAGTTCTGGGCCCCTCAGTTTAGGAAGGATGTTGACTTGCTGGAACGAGTCCAGAGAAGAGCAACAAAGTTGGTGAGGGGGTTGGAACACAAGCCCTACGAGGAGAGGCTGAGGAAGCTGGGGTTGCTTAGCCTGCAGAAGAGGAGACTCAGGGGTGACCTTATTACTCTCTACAACTACCTGAAGGGAGGTTGTAGACAGACGGATGTTGGTCTCTTCTCCCAGGCAGCCAGTACCAGAACAAGAGGACACAGTCTCAGGCTGTGCCAGGGGAGGTTCAGGCTGGATGTTAGGAAAAAGTTCTATACAGAGGGAGTGATTGCCCATTGGAATGGGCTGCCTGGGGCGGTGGTGGAGTCGCCATCATTGGAGGTTTTCAGAAGGCTTGATGGGGTGCTTGGTGCCATGGTTAGTTGTTTAGGTGGTGTTGGATTGGTTGATGGGTTGGATGCGATGATCTTGAAAGTCTCTTCCAACCTGGTTTATTCTATGTATTCTAAATTGGTAAGTCTCTCCAGAATGACATTAGCAAACCATGTAATTCTTTCCTTCTACATCTACTTTTCCAAGGAAGGTCTAAGGACTGCTGTCTATTTAAAAATAATTCTTGTCTGAATCAGAACTTGATGTTACATTGCTATCTAGTTCAACAATACTGGGAAAAAAAAGAATCTGGTAATCATAAATTAATGATATCTATGTTCCATGTTCTTCATCATGGCTGTAGAAATAAGATGTTCATATATCTGACAGGTTACACTTACATGTATTTTTTGGAGTAAAAACTAAGCTCCAATAAACAAATTAATGGCTTAGAGTTTCCATAATTTTCTGCTATGTATAAATATATTAGCATCAAATAACACTATCTACAAGAAAGCACTATTGCATTTTGTGCTCTATGGAGCAAGCAAAAACATGAAAAACCATGTCTGATCTCAGGCTGAAATGTTGGGAAAAATGTGAGACACAGAAAGGCATATGTGGTGGGTTGAAATTTCCCCCTCCAACATTATCAAGAAGTTTGTGAAAACTAGTATGGAAATAGTAGACTGTAGTTGACAGCTAACTTAGTAAACAATTGGGGTTTGCATTTTGTAATTTCAAAGGAGTGAGATCATTGTAGATGTTACCGAGGTGCTTCCTTCACTTTCAGGGCAGTATAAAAAGAAAATTGTGGGTGCTACTTAAAATCTAAGTGAGCAATGAGAGTTGGAATTACAGATAAAGAAAAAGGTCAGTCTTTTTTTATGACTTATGAAGAGAGGATAACAGTTTTGTAATTATTCTAAATCTATGTACTATGTAAATAGAAGCCATGTGCCTCTATTGTTAGTACTAGTTCTTATATTCACAGAATCATAGAATGGTTTGGGTTATAAGGGATCATTAATGATCATCTAGTCCAATACCCCTGCAATGAGCAGGGACATAAAGTTGCTCAGAACCCAGTAGCCTGACTTTGAATGTTTCTAGAGACAGGGCATTTTCAATTTTCAATTTGTTTCCATAAATTCTGCTAGAAACAGGAACTTCTACTCAAAGGAATGCAATATTTTGTTTATTTGGAAAGAATATCTATTATGCCTTGACATATTTTTGTAACTAACTTAAGGAAAATGGAATGAAATATCTGGGGAAGGTTGTATTTTCCTATTCTCTCACTGCTGGGACTGCTCAGAGAGAACAATTTTGAGGATGTCATGCCCATATTTTCATTAGGCTACTGTGAAACTAATGTGACAAAGTTCAGTTCTATAATTTTTCAGACAGCAGGCATTGTTACAATTCTAGTAGCAGGCATAGAAGATAAAAATGAAAAAAAAAATAGTATCTACAGATCCACACTGTTGTCTAAAAAGACTATAATTATGCTGGGGTTGTCAGCAATACACTTTCACAAGAAACTGATTAAGCAATTTGGACCCTATTTTATTGCAGTAAATTCATAATAAGAACTGTTTTCTGGAGATACCAGCACATTTTGACATATATGTTCTTTTGTGTAAGAAGTGTGCACACAGTTTTAGGAAACTGCAGAATACAACTGGACTATCTGCAGAGAGACAGGAGCTGGAGCCAGTTGTAGATCTTGTCAGGTTCATAATTTCCTGATTTCAATTTATGATTTCGGAAGAAGAGGAAGGACTCTTGATTCATGTCTCTGTCTCAGGCCATTAAGGTCAGGGCATGTATTTAGACCACATAAGAAAGCCTGAAGTCATTCCCTACTAGTCTAGTAGCAGGGAAGCACTGTGCATCTATTAGTTGCAGAGATCAAGATGACGCTGTTCACTTTCAAGTTATTGTATTTAGTTGCTAAAACTTTGCAATCACAAATAAAAGAGTTTGTTCTTCTATGACATTAATACAGCAATAAGCCTTTTCAAAGCTTGAAAATACAAAATGCTGAGAATAATAATGTGCAGCAGTTATGCAAGGCAGCACTTCAAATCTTTTTATTAACATTTCATCCACTTCTAGAACTGTTTTTACATCCTCTACCAGCATTAAAAAAAAGTAATAAATACCGTGCCTACTCAATTACATAGTCTCAATTTGCTCATGTATTAAATGGTGCTGAAATGAAAATCCCTAATACAAAAGAAAAAATAAAATAACCATTCAAAAAAATTACAATGAAATCCACATCCTCAACCTGGCTACACTGAATATTTTATGAAGTATTTTAAAAGTCAACAAACTCAGATTCTAGTAGACCAGCTAGGTAAATGTATTGTAAAATTAAGGAACTCTTATTTAAGAAAGGTGAACTGTAAAATACTAAATGCACTAAAGCATACTGTAATACACTTTGGATAATTGATCCAGGGCAATTGCTTTATGGTAACCAACTTCAGAACCATAAGAAAAAGAACTGGAGAAGCTGTTTAATGAATAAATCATTTTCTTCTAAATAGTACTTGCAGTTTTTAAATAATCTTTTAAAAGAAAAAGAGGAGCTGGAAAACTGAAAGATTAGGTTCCATGACAGGAAAAAAACCAAACAACCACAAAACCAAAAACACCAACAACCACCAACCAAACAAACAAATCCCCAAACCAAACACCACAACAATCAAAGTAGTTCACTTACAGGTACAGTTTGGTTAGTTCTATAGAAACTCAATATGTGGCTTTTTAACAGTTCTAAATTTCCTAATTCACATCCAAAATAAAAAAATCAATCTTAATATTTGCAAATACAGTCCTTTCTAATTATGAGGCCATATCCAATTGTAATATGAAACAATGTGACTACCTAGTCCAGAGGGGCAATGTAAGTTTGATACTCAGAATCTTGCACAAAATTTTGAGTTCATTGCTATTGGCTGAATTAAATACAGAGTTTAGTTTTAACCATAACTTTCATTGATTTCATGAGCCACTTTTTAGGTCTTTTATAGGTTTCTCTTTGCTTCTAATCTTAATTGATTTCCTGATTATTTTCCTTAGCTGTAGTTGTCCTAATTAAAACCCTAGACAAGTAATCATGATGAGCTAATTAAGATGTTCTACTTAATCTGTATCTGTAGCAGTGGTTTTCTTTACAAAGGTATGCTATGCAAGACAGCTTTAATCATTTGAAGGCTCTCAAGGAATCTGATAACTACTTTCTACCATTTAAACTCAAATTATATTTGTTCTTAAGATCTCAAAGTACTAAAACAATTTTCAGTTTCTGTTCCCTGCTCTTTAAAGGCCAGCAATTTCCCCCTTTTCTATGACAGCAGCTTCTGGGGATTTGCAAATTGAACCTTGATGGAAAAGTTGGCAAGGATTTTATGTTTTATTGTATTTTAAGTGTATATTCAGCAAGCATCAAAAATTCTATGTCTGAAATAGGCTACAAATTATAGTACTGTCATTGTTTGTTTGGATTGTTGTTGTTGTTTTGTTTTTTTTTAAAAAAAAGCTTTTAAATTTAATATAATTAAAGGATTTTTTTAAAAATGTGATATTTATATAGTATAAGAATAATTGTGGTAACTGTGCAAAAATTATATGTCTATTTCCACACAGAAAGCCAAGAGAATATAAGAAGTGAATAAACTTCAGTAGCATAATTCTTGAGAATTTCAATTCTATATCACTAATTAATTATAGAACAGAGAACTCTCTTTGTCAGACAATTTAACCTTACTGCAGTGTGACTGAGTGGGTGGCCAGGACTGGGACAAGAACAGTGTTATGTAAACATTAGTTAGCTCTTGGGTTGCCTTTTGTTCTGAACCAGCTAGCTCAACCAGACTAAGTGAAATTCTAGAGCTTGATCACTGCAAGTAAGACTTTCAAAAGGCAACTTTAGTTAAACTACACTTGATGTTGAATTCTCCACAGTTCAATATCTTTAAAATTGTCTTCCACCATTATTGCAACTGTTGTTGTGCCATCAAGATCTCATCCTCCTCAGAAATTCATTGGCCATTTTGACAGTACATCCAAAGCCCCTCCCCCTGCCATGAAGCCAGGTTGGGGGAAGCAGAGAACCTGGGATGGAGGGAGACAGGGAGAGAGACACCTTTCCTCACCCAAGGCTGCCACATGACCTGCCGTGTTCCCTGCCAGGCACAGTAAGACACAGCATACCAGTCTGGGCAGCAAAAGATGGTTAACTGTTCCTAGCGCCCACTTCCATTGTCTGTCTAGGCTTGAAAATATTTCCTTTTGTGAAACCTGACAAACTTAAACTCAAGTTACATAAAAAATGGGAGAGTTGTGGACAGGAAGAGAGCCTCCAGTTTCCCTCCCCATGTGTGGTTACAGCAGCTGCAGCAGTTTAGAATTCTCCATTAAAGATGGGGCCTTAACAGGAATTTCCACAATCAGTGACCAGTATTGGTGAGTATTGACAAATATTCCTGAGTTCCCAGAAAGTTCTTCCCTTTTGTGAGTCAGGTATTTGTTAATTGTGGATTTATCTTTTCCAAATACTGTTCTCTAATTATTTACAACACTATTTTTTGTGATAACTCACAACCAAACATTCAAACCTTTATAAATTTTGTATTCCATTACAAGAGAGGTGGAGCCATTTATAAATAATATGAATTTTTCAGCTTCTATTGCTCCTATTTGTAAGAGCCGAATGTCAGGGAACAAAAACATAGCTTAAAGCTTCCTTTTTTGAAATTTTCAGCCAAGTCATAGACACAGAATAAGTGCACTTGGATTGTTACATAATAGATACAGTTTGGCCTAGGAATCCTGGCAATGTTATGTATTATGAATGCAGGCAACCTTGCTTTAAAGTGGTTGCCAGGTACCCTGCGCCTTTTAGCCTGAGGACAGAGGATCTTTTCTTGGGACAAAGTAATTTAGCACTGTCAATCTGGACTCATTTATGCATTTCTTGTAAGAAATACTTCTGTGTAATATCTTAGCATGACATAACTCTTTACATTTTAAAGGTAGAGACTTTCTGTCACAAAAATGCTGAAACCACAGTGAATCAGAAAGGATAACTGTTACTTGCAGCAAAATGGATTCACTTAAAATTGACAGATGTATTGCCACATAGTTCTGCAAGTTCTTCTGACAGCAGAAGTACCTAGCCATACTAAAAATAAAAATTGTGTCATATACTTCTGTCAGTCATTATGCACTTTTAATGATGGTCTGCCTGTGACAAACTATGAAAAATTATATGAAAAGAAGTGAAACTTACTTATTTTGTCTTAAACGTAATTAAAAAATCAGAACTAAGCCATTTTTAGCAAATACCAAGGGAAACTACATTCTGGACTATATATGCTAAATATAGATGTCTAAATATGTCTACACAGATGACTTAGTATGTAAACTTAATCCCACAGATGGAAAATAATCTTTAATAAGTCAGTCATAACTGTCAATTCTCTTAGGATGATTCGGATACTGAGACAAATGGAATATATATTCAAGAAGTCATGACTCAGCTGCTGAAAAGTGAGCCTTGAGGAGCCTTAACATATGTAATTCATGCTCTGTGAGGCTGGAAAGTAAGAAGGCAGGAACCTTTTAAAGAATCAGCTAGATTTATGTCTAGTGCTTTTAAAAGAACCCTAGTTTTCTAAGTTCAGTTTTGCAGACTTCCTCTACAGAAAAAAAGCCATGGACTTGATTCAGCTTCTTAATCTTAGACATGTACAAGACTTGAAATATCTAAGGGTATCTGGACTGTTCTTCAAGTGCCATTCCAGTGACATAGGGATCACCTAAAAGTCTGACAGCTTAAAGTATATGGCTCTGATATCCTGTGACATCCTGAGTGGCTTTAAGCCATGAATCAAGTTGGTTTATGCTTTGTTGACAGGAATAACAACTCAGATTCCTAGCCATCATGAAAATCTGACAGCTATACATTTAGATTTAATTAGACACACTCTGGACTTGAATCTCACCCTTGGTGTTTTCTGCATTCAAGGCATGTACATTTCAGAGTACTTATGTTACTGTGAGACTGTTTTTAAAGGGAGTACATGGTAGCATTCACTATGAGTAACAGTAGTAGAATATGGTTAATACTCTAAAAAAAACTATTCAAAATTTAAATTTAAGCAGTAATGTTTTTTCAAAAGAGAATATAAAAATAACTAAAATTCATTAGGTATTCTTCATTTTTTCTTACAGTATTGCGGAGTATAGTATAACATAAAGGCTTTATAAAAATAATAAGGAAAGCTGGTATGGATGACAGAGAGTTTCAATATGTGTATGAACAACATTACTACACTCATTGTAAACTAATGGTAAAGTATACCACAATGTGCATGTATGGAAAGCCAGGAAGTTATGACTGCATGCCTGCTGGAAATCTTGCACCCAATTTAGAAATGACAAAAAGATGAAAAAATATAAGAGGCAGCATTCCTCAGTTCAGAATGGCACCTTATTGCATGGCATTTTCTTCTCTGGACAGGCCAGACTGGCTTCATGTTCAGGTGGTCTGACTCTGACCAGTCTTCTTGTTTGAAGCCCCATACAGTGTGGGCTTCACTCATCTTCAATCATCTTAATTTTATGGTTTTCAGAATGTTTTATGCATATTTTCAGTACTACTAAAATGCATGATCTGTTTGTGTGGGCTTCCCTCTAAAAGTCTCACTCTTTTCAGATATTAACAATTCAATGAAATAATAATGTTCATCTGAATAAAATTATTCACAATATTCATTATTGCTTCTTCTTAAATACTTAGTATACAGGAAGGAAATTATCTGAAACTCAGAAAGTATGCCTCGAATTAAATCTTCTAGACTTACAAAGATGAGCTTTAAATATAATTATGAAAAAAATAAAACATGAGAGAGCATTTAACATATATGCTATCAGATTACAATGATAAACCCATAAATCTCTTCTGCCTGAAGAAGAAAAAAAAAAATAAAGTAGAACTTTATGATACATCCTACTATCATTTTAATTATGTTAGTGTCAACCTTCATATGATGTTAATAAACACTTGTATTTATATAGTGCATTTACAGAAATCAGTTCATTCATTGAGTTTTAGGTCTAAACCTAATATAAAAAACCTGTTGCAGAGAATAGGTACTATGAAGGTTAATGGAGGAAAAATACCAGGAATTTTGCATTTCAATGCAATTATCTCATCATTTATGCCATAAATTTCCAGAAAGGGCTAGAGGGTCTCTATCTGGGCTTTAACTGATTGGCATAATATATTGATGCACTGAAAAACCAAACAAAGAAACAAAACCCCTAACTACAAAAAACCAAACCAAAGCCCAAAAATCCAACAACAAAACAAAATAAAACAAAGAAAAAAAAGTAGATCAAAATCATCCCAGATATTTTAAGGCATTTTTGATCAGCTGTCCCAACTGTGTCTTCTCCCACCATATCGCTCATTCCCACCCTACTTGCTGAAGGGGCAAAATAGGATAAAGAGAAAACCTGTCCAGTGACAGCCAAAACACTGGTGTGTTATCAACACTGTTCTAGCCACAAATCCAAAACACAGCACCATATTTATAGCTCTGAAGAAGTTAATTCCATCCTAGCCAGGGATGTAGTATGCACTCATGTTGAATTCAAATGAAAGGAAATAATAAGCATGAATCACAGAAGACAAAGCTGAAGGGTTGGTTATGACAAGAGTGCAATTTGTCTCATACAGTTTTAGTTGCATGTTTAGTCTAAGGTAGCTTTGTTGAGTTTCTAGAGGAAGGCAATACAAAGGGAAAAACTATTACAGCCTGTGTAAAATGTTATGGCTTGAGTTGGGTGTCTTTCATCACATAATATATAGGTGGTCTAGTGGAAGAATTCAGCTCATCTAACATAGACGACGAAGTTCCTTATGCTCTCTTTAAAGTCAGTGGAAAGAAAATGAATCATTCCCATAGAGTGAAAATCCTAGTTAGCATAAATAACACTTTAAGAAGAGATGGATCACATCTTGGAAGAATTTATTCAACTGCTATGTAAAATCTGATGATGAGAATATAGACTTACACAGTTATTTTACAAACATTTGAAATTAGAAAAAAAAATATTCCAACACTAGGTAA